>NC_057356.1:47291908-47594766 GCF_016509475.1 Prionailurus bengalensis
TTCTGTTTCCTTAGGACGGAGTCAGAAAAAAACTCACTCATTAGCTTGACCTGCAATGCTTACAGTCACAATTTGGGAGGGAGTTAAAAATATTGGTGGATAAATTACTGTTCATCCCGGAGGGGAAGCACATGAGCTCCTTGCCAGATTTCTGTGGCCTGGGGCACCACAAAAGATCTTTTTTTTTTTTTTCTCCTTTTCCCAGGTATCTGTGTCAAAAAGAGTTTGCCAAGGAGCCAAAATCTTCATCTGTTTATGGCTTTACAGCCGATGAAAAATGCAGGATCATTAGAAACTAATTACTGGTTTCATGGCAATATTTATCACAAAAACTAATTTGATGTTCCAGAAGTCACTTCGGGGCTAGCTGAGCCCATTACTAAGAAGTATTATAAAGGTGGTTTTTTTTTTTCCATTTTAAAGTTACACGACTATTTCACTAATAAACCGAAACCAACGGGGGAAGACAATAGACAAGGATGGCCTGACATCTCAATGGCTTCCATCTGGCCTATGTAATTTCTGAAACAGTTTGTTTCAAAAGCATTCCTTTCCACTTAGAGGAAGATGTTTCAAAGGTTCATATATGGAAAATTCAATTGAGTATGCTTTTTGTGTATCCTGAAGAACGGATTATTTTAAAATGTGGTTAAATAGCTTACACAAAAGACATAATGATATATTCAAATAGGATTGCAAGTCCTAAATTTCAAGATCTTTGAACTATTTGCTGACTCTTACGTTTTGCTACTATTGCTTTTTCCTTCTTTGCATGTATAGTTGCCTTCTGAGTATACAGCTATTTGCATTTGTATTTCGCTCACTTATTCATTCAATGAACAGATGTTGGTGATACAAAGATTTGTATTTCATGGATTATATTTAGTTTTGAAGAGAAGATGCATGAGAATAATGATAAAACAGATTAAAATGCATTCAAATAAAACAGACTAAAAAAGTTACAAGAGACAAAAAAGGAAATTATATATTAATAAAAATTTCAATATAGCAAGAAGATATAACAATTATAAATATTTGCATGCCTAACTACAGACCATCAAAATATATGAAGCAAAAACTGATGGTACTGCAGGGAGAAACAGGCAGTCCTACAGTAATAGTTGAAGACTTCAATACCCCACTCTGAATAAAGGGTAGAAAAACCAGATACATGATAAGTAAGGAAATAGGGGGCTTATAATAAGCCAAGTAGAGTCATCTACAGAACATTCTAACAACAGCATACACATTTTTCTCAAATGCACATGGGACATTTTCCAAAATAGACCATATGTTAGATCACAAATTAAGTCTCAATAGACTTAAAAAGGCAGATATCATACAAAGCAGCTTCTCCAACCACAATGAGATAATCTAGAAATCAATAACAGAATTAAACTGGAAAATTCACAAAATTATAGAAATTAGACAATGAGCTCTTAAAAAAACCAATGGATCAAAGAAGAAAACACAAGTAAAGTTTGACAATACTTACAGAAGAATGAAAATGAAAATAAAAATACCACAACTTATGAGATGCAACAAAAGCAGTGTTAAGAGGGAAATTTATAGCTATAAGTGCGTACATTAAAAACATATAAGTGCTTTTATATTATAGCTACAAGTTCTTACATTAAAAGCATCTCAAATCAACAACCTAATTTTACAACTTAAGGAACTAGAAAGAGAAGAACAAGTTAAACCCAAAACTAGCAGAAGAAAGGAAAAGATAAACATTAGAGAAGAGGTAAATTAAATAGAAGATGGAAAAATCAATAGAGAAAATCAATGAAACCAAAAGTTGGTTCTTTGAAAAGATTAATAATGGGGCGCCTGGGTGGCTCAGTCGGTTAAGCGTCCGACTTCAGCTCAGGTCACGATCTCGCCATCCGTGAGTTCGAGCCCCACGTCGGGCTCTGGGCTGATGGCTCAGAGCTTGGAGCCTGCTTCCGATTCTGTGTCTCCCTCTCTCTCTGCCCCTCCCCCGTTCATGCTCTGTCTCTCTCTGTCTCAAAAATAAATAAAACGTTAAAAAAAATTTTTTTTAAATAAAAAAAAAGAAAAGATCAGTAATATTGACAACTATTTAGCCAGATGGACTAAGATAAAAAGAGAGAGAGAGAAGAAACAAATTACTGAAATCAGAAATGAAAGTGGGGTATTTCTATGGATTCTGTAGAAATAAAAAAGATATGAGAGTACTATAAACAACCTTATGCTAACAAAGTGGATAACCTACAGGAAATGCACAAATTCCTAGAAACAAAAAACCTACCAAGATAGAATCATGAGGAAATAGAAAATATGAATACCTATAACTACTAAGAAGATTGAATCAGGAATCAAAAATCTCAGAACAAATAAAAGCCCTGGACTTGATGACTTCACTGGTGAATTCTACTAAACATTTAAAGGAAAACTAATACCAATTATTCTCAATATTTTCCAAAAACTGAAGAGATGGGAACATTTCCTAACTCATTCTATGAGGCCAGCATTACCCCAATACCAAAGCCAGACAAAGATACTGCAGGAAAAGGAAATTACAGACTAGTATCCCTTATGAACATTCATGCAAAAATCCTCAACAAAATCCTAGCAAACTGAATTCAGCTGAATATTAAAAAGATTATAAACTATGACCAAGTGGAATTTATTCCTGGAATATAAGGATGATTTAACATACAAAAATCAATCAATATCATATGCCACATTAATAGAACAAAGGGGAAAAAAAGATCATCTCAACTGATGCAGAAAAAGAATTTGACAAAATTCAACACTTCTTTGTGGTAAAAACAAAGAATAAACAGATGTAAAACATGAAAACACATGAAAAGATGCTCAACATCACTCATCATTAGGGAAATGCAAGGTAAAACTGTGAGCTGACACCTCACATCCTTCTGGAGGGCTACTCTTAAAAAAACAAAAATAACACAGGTTAGTGAGGATGTAGATATATTAGATCCCTCATGTGCTGTTGTTGGGGAATGTACAAAAGTGTAGTCCCTGTGGAAAACAGTATGGAGGTTCCTCAGAAAACTAAAAATAGAATTACCATATAATCCAGCAATTTCTTTTCTGGGTGTATACTCAAAAGAATTGAAAGCAGGGTCTTGAAGAGATATTTGTACAGCCATGTTCATAGCAGCATTAGTCATAAGAGCTAAAAGATGAATGCAACCCAAAAGTCCATTGATGAGTGAATGGAGAGACAAAATGTGGTACATACAAACATTGGAATATTATTCAGCCTTAAAAAGGAAGGAAATTTTAAATAAGCTACAACATGGATGAACCTCGAGGACATTGTGCTAAATGAAACAGGCCAGTCACCAAAAGACAAATGCTGTTATGATTCCACTTCTTTGAAGTACTTAAGAGTAGTCAAAATTACAGAGACAGAAAGTAGAATGGTTGTTGCCAGGGGCTGGGGGAGAGAGAATGGAAGTTATTGATGGGTACAGAGTTTCAGTTCTATAAGATGAAAAGAATTCTAGAGATGGATGATGGTGAGAGTTGCACAGCACTATGACTATATTTAATACCATTAAACTGTACACTTAAAAATGGTTAAGATGGTAAATTTTATGTTATATGTATTTTACTACAATGCAAAACAAATGAAAAAAACAAAAAGAAAATGAAGAGCACATCCTTAAACTCAGAAATTCAGTGAAGGAGACGGCAGTGCAATACAAGGGAAAGAACACTGGAGTTGGAGGTAGAAAGCCTGGGTTTGAGACTGACTCCATCTCTACCACTGAGTCTTAATGTCTTCATCTGTAAAATGGGATAAAAAAACAAAAAACCATTCCAACAACCTCAGGGCTGTTGTAAGGACTCAAAGAAATCTGAGAGAATTTTTTAAGGTAGAAAACTTGCTCCATTATCATAATCTCCTTTTTTATTTACTAAAGAAAATTTTTTGTGTTTATTTATTTTTGAGAGGGAGAGAGACAGAGTATGAGTGGGGGGAGGGGGAGGGGCAGAGAGAGAGGGAGACACTGAATCTGAAGCAGGCTCCAGGTTCTGAGCTGTCAGCACAGAGCCCGACACAAGGCTCAAACTCACAAACCGTGAGATCATGACCTGAGCTGAAGTTGGATGCCCAATTGACTGAGCCACCCAGGCACCCCCATAATCTTCTTCTTGATCTAATCTCATCATCTTCTAAACTCACTGGTTTGGTCCAGAAGGGGTCAGGGAAGGCTTCCTGGAAGAGATGGAAGTGAGCATGGTCTGGAAAGACGGTCAGGGCTGGGAAAGTGAAAAGTGGTAAAATGAAGACCCAGAGGCAGGCTGGTGCCTTACAGATTTTATAAAGAAAAACACCCCACTCTACATCTCCATATTGTGCTGGGAGAAGAAAATCTGCCTCTGACAGTTGTAATTATTTGCCTAACTAATCCTTGGTTTTGACACCAGTGCAACTTTATAGCATCTCATGTTTCTTATTCTTGCTGGAAGATTTTCTTTTTACATATTGATGAATGTGATTAAGGAACTTGGTGAAGACATGTCCATTGTGACAGGGTTACAAATCTCTTTTCCTAAAGGAAGGCCTACCTAGAGATGCCAAGATTTTCTCATTACTTAGGGTGTTTCTGGGTCTCTCTCTGTCTTTAAATTTTGCTTCTGTTTTCTTGCATGTGTTGATACAAGAGACAGGCTACACAGAACAAGGGCTAGATGAGGTCCCAGTTCTGGATCCACTACCAACCACCTATGTGTTGTTGGGCAGACCATCCAGTCTCTCTCGATATGCTCTTAATAAGTGGGTGGGAGATAAGGGGAGACTTCTAGGCTCCCTTCTAGGTCCCAAACTACATAAATTGTTGTTAAGAATCACTATTTGGATTAAAAGTCATCCTAGGAGAGTTTATTTTAACAAAAATATTGAAGTAGCTGTATCTTTCCTCTGACATTAAGGAGCTTTAGATGTTCACAGGTAAAACCTTGGAGGTCAGGACCCATGGCTGACCATCTTAAACCCCCCTTGGTGCCCAGCAAGGCACCCTGTACTTAGCAAACGCCACGTCTATTGATGGCTGGATGAAAGAACAACTTTTCTTCCAAAAGAAGCCGTGTTTTCTACAAAGGGAAACGTTTGTGTCTTGTGTCATGCTTTGGAGAGGCTGGTCATTGTGAAGGGCTCTTTCTCACATTAGAAGCAGCTTTAAATACAATGTGTAGTGCTTGTAACCCAGCCTGGGACATTAAATTCCTTGACAGCAGAGGCCACACTTTGTTCATTTTTGGACACCCCCAGTGCCTAGCATAGGGCTTTGCAAATCATAGGTCCTCAGTTCAGATTTATTCAATTTAATTCAGTCGACTCTGTAAGAGCCATTTGTTTTTGTCCAATCACTCTCTCCATTTATTGAGTCAATCTTGCAAATGTGTAAAAGAATTTCTAAACTTCTGTTTCACTTGTCAAAATACATTGGCAGCATTTAGACTTTCAATAACAGTTAATCTTGTACAGATACCCTGTCCTTTTTAAAACCACTCCTCTTTCTATTACTCCCCTGATTGTAGGGAAAAGAGAAAGAAAAAAAAAATCCTATCACTAAACCATCCCCTGAGAGCCACTGCAAGTTCGAATTGCCATGAAAATGAGCTAGAATGAAACACAAAGGAGGAGGGAGGGGATTGCTGTTAGGTTTGCTGTCTTACTCTTGTTAACTGTGGGTACCAGACCTTCCTCACTGATTTGTATTAAGACCCACTCACACTGCATGGGGAGGCTGGTCCTCTAGATGACACCCAAAGAGAGGCCCCATGAAATGACCATCTCTCCCAACACCTTCAATATTGTGTTTACTTCTCACGTCTTTAAGCAGTGGATTGGGTGAAATGCAACTGACAGAGTAGAGCAGAGAACCGGCATCTTTGAGAAAGAACCCATTCTAATATCCCTTCTCCTGCACCCCAGCCTGGTTCCTTCCCACAAACCCATCTCTGTGAAGGGCAGCATCATGTGCCCAGTGATCTGTACCAGAAGCCAGAAGCCCTCTTCCACCCCTCCTCCTCCTCAAAGCCCACATATAGCCACTCCTCAGATCCAGGAGACTCCATCTTGGGAATATTTCTCAAATCCCTCCCTTCTTTCCAAGGCTTCTACAGTCTAGCTCCAGCCTACCTTTCCAGCCTTGCCTGCCACCACCTTGCCCTTGACCTATGGGCTTGCAGCTGTGCTTTTTCATGAATTCTGCCTTTGTGCGTAGCCTCTCTCTCAATGCCATCCCTTCCCCCACTTCTTGTCTTGAGGAGCACCTCCTATTGTCTTCTTCAGACTCACCTGTGTGTAAAGCTTCTCCAGCTCATCTCAGCTGCAGACTCTTGGAGTCTCCATGCTCCCTTAGCACCCCAAGCCGCCACTGTTGCAGTGTTAATCACATTGCAATGCAATGATTTGTAAATGGCTTTCTGTTTTCTTGACTTAAATGGGAGGTCCTAGAAGTGGAGTCTATGCTCCATACCTCTATCCCCAAGGACTCAAAAGGGGCCTTGCACATGGAAGCTGATCAGTTAATCCATCAATAATTGGTGAATAAATGATTTGGGAATGAGTGGGAGGGAGGATTAGGAATGAACAGAAATTGAAGTGGAAAAACTGGCTAGGGCAGAGAAGGTGCTATTTCTTCTTTGGTGAGCTGTAGATAAATTTCTAAAATTTAATTTAAATTTATTCTATTTTGTTTTAGAGAGAAAGAGAGTGAGCATGAGTTGGGGAGAAGGACAGAAAGAGACAGAGAGACAGAGAGAGACAGAGAGAGAATCTTAAGGAGGCTCCATGCTCAGTGCAGAGCCTGACGTGGGGCTTGAACTCATGAACTGTGAGATCGTGATGTGAGCCGAAATCAAGAGTCAGACACTCAACCGACTGAGCCGCACAGGCGGCCCTAAATTTAATTTTCAAATTTAAAAGTAACGGTGGTGTGTGGTTGGCATGGCAAGTAAAATGGGAGGCGGCATGTAATACTCGTTCAGAGGAGGCATTGCACCCCAGACCCGTTCACAGAGTGCCTAAATGCTTAAAAAGAGAAGTGAAAACTTCTTTCTTATTTCCCTTGCAAATGCTTGTTTTTCTTTCTTTATCCATAATCCTTTCCCATTTGGAGGACACTCGTTAATCTGCAAAGCAAGCCCCCTTTCCAGGCCATTAGTGCCAGGACGATGTGAAATAGCAGCCAGCCTGGGCCATTAGTGCCATGGTCATTTAAAACACCAGCCCGCTCAGGTTATTAGCGAGCCAGGGCAATTTGAGTGAACAACCTGTCCAGGCAATTAATGCCAAGGTAATTTAAAGTGCCACACCATCACAGGCCTGTCAATTAGCAAGGTGTCTTCCATTTTACAAACGGGGTATGCGACTCCTTGGGCACATTTGGGGTCTTCTGTGGCGTCAGGGAAAAGTCTGACCACCTCACAGCTCTCACATACTGTCCGGCGGTTGGTACTCCTCACTGGTGGCAGGTTTCTGGACTATCGACCGAGGGGTGGATGTTGAACCACAAATCTTAGAGATGCTGGCTTCCGTGCCTGGTGGCATCCTGTACAAAGTGTAACATCCTTCCCCACAGCATCAGAGCACACATTGTAATGCAGATTCCACTCCTCCAGATACTCTGGGGGGAGACACAGCACGATTCACAGCTTCTGCGGTGGCCCCAGAGGGTGCCAGTGTGTGCCAGCTGCCTGGGTATCACATAGACCAGCCACACTCTTGGCACGCCAGAGGGGGTTGGGTGCCATCTCCCATTTTCTGCAAAATCCAGCCTAGAAGCACAGATGAGCTCTGTGTTCTGGGGTGTTCCTGAAGAGATTAGCGCTGTTGTCCGTCACACACATCATGATCGAATCTGGGGAAGTTTGGGGAAGGCGCAGGGGAGGGCCAGCTGGCTCAAGTGGACCCCTTCTGCCTGCTGCCTGCTGCCTCCAAGGGAAGATTTCAGGTGGCTTATCGGAGCTGGCTAGCAGAAACGGGACCCTTCCAGGTCGGCTGCGGAATGCAGGGTCAGGAACCATAAACTGCAGTGTGAGATGAGGGCTGTCAGCTTAGCGGAAGGCAGAAAGCATCAATCATTTTTATGAGGTGCTCTGACCTTGTGGGATAGCCAAAACAACTTTGCAGACCCTAAAACATTCTTTACTGACTTACTATCATTCTAACAATTATTCAGCATGTACAAAGCTCTTTTGCCGAAATACATCCTGTATGGTCTCTTATTAGTTACCACGATTAATCATTTCCATTCAGCAGTGGAGTTTAATCTTAATTAATTTGAAAACCTTTGTTAAACACATGTTCCAGCAACGCACTAGGAACTCTGCATTGGAGTTAAATAGGAAAGGCCTCTGTCTCCAGGAGTTTACAATCTTATTAGATTTCTCAGTCAAATCCTTTGTGGCACCCATCACAAGCACAGATAAGTTTCACAGATTTCAGAAGAAAGGTGTCCAAAAAAGACACGAGAATTCAGGAAAGAATGACAAGAATTTAAGTAGGGGATTAGAGTAGAGAATAGAGAAGTGACTGCAACGTGACTCGGTGGTGGCTTGAAATAGGATGTGAAACCAATTTTCCAAGATCTATGAAGAGCCTACATCCAGGTCCTCTGATCCTTGGCTATAGCTATTCCAGAATATTCTGTGACAGGGAGCAAACAAGCTGAATTCCCAGACACAGGGAACGTCTAATGGGGAAACTGAATCAAACATACCAGCAATAACTTTGGTTTTAACTGATATTTTCCATGCATTCGAGAGATTTACTAAATTTTCACATGTCAATAGATCCCTTGGACTGTCTGCTGGTGAACAATAAGGATCTTGTTCAACAGGGTCATTATGAAGACAAATGAACCCATTTAAAACTTAGTTTTCTCATTGTTCTATGGACTCTTTTCTATTTGCTAAAATCCTTCAAGGTCAAGATCAAATGCCTCTCCCTCCTGGAAAGTTTCTGAGATCCTTTTCTGGGAACCCATATTACTTTGTCATTGTATTATGACAGTTATTTCTTTCTATCTTGTGTTTCATCCTAGATTTTCAGGAACCAGGCAGATTAAGATGTTTAGTACTGTCTTATAAATCACTGAATCCCACAAAAATTCCAATGTTTTCCAGCATCTATACTTCTCAGACTGCCTCTTTCAGCCAGAAATACGAGAAAACTTTGTCAAAAGAAATTTTTTTTCTTTTTGCTTTTCATAAAATAGTTTCATTTAGATTCCAAACAAACTGAAATGAAGAGAAAAGATGACTACAAATTAATCCACACACTCATGAGCTGGAAACCCCAACTCTCTGGCTCCAGCCAGTGGAAGCTTTGGATAGGGACAGGGTCCGGGTCCCTCAGGCTGCCATGGCCCCCTACATGGGCAACCAGCACAAGTGAGGTCCTGCTGGCCCTGGGGTAAAGGGGGGCAGACCAAAGGTCCTGAGGGATATGGACAGCAGATGGCCCCTCTTCTTTGAGATTTTTATTTGGAGTCTATGATTTATACTTAAAGATATTTCCAAATGTTTCCACTTTTACTTATAACTTTCAAGAGGCAATAAGATTTCTCTTTTATTTCCTCTCTGTATTCCTAGCACTCTGTTCAACATCTAGTTCTTATTCAGGAAATTTCTGTAATATTGAATTGGATATGGCTTATTTCTGTAACTTGTACTTTAAATGCACTAAATTCAACATGGTACACACAGGAAATAGCTTGTTTTTTTTTCTCAACCCTCACCTCCTGATCTCTTTGGGCAAATATCCCTTTCATTGTTTCTTGTAGGTTCTCTGAGAGATCCTGTGTCCTCAAAGTCACTTTCATATTTTGGAAAAGTCCCATTTGGATAGTTAAGATTCCCTTTCAGTTATTAAATAGTCCAGTTCAGTTATGTTGAAAATTTTAATTTCACATCTAGTTAAAAACTTCTCCCCTCTCCTTTGCTCAGGCTTAACCTGTGTTTGGGGGACTAAAATGGGTCTTTGGTAATTTAGCACAGATTCTGAGACAATAGAAGTCCCATCCAACATCTTAATATACTATAACCAGAGTGGAGAAGGAGGAACATCTTGGGCACATAATGTACCGATCTTGGGTCTACTTGCTTCATGTGGACAAAAACCAAGATTAAGGTTTAGTTTTCAGTATTTTCAATTGATAATTTCTTTAGGGGTAATATTGTGCTGATGACTACAGCAAGGTTTAAGACTAATCACCCAGGCACCAAATCCAAATATTTTTCCAGCACAGACTAGAAGTATTCTTTGCAGGGAAGAGGCTAATAAAACTTTTGTGTTGCATTCTGAATTTAGAATTAGCATCTGACAATCCCCTTGGAATTATAACTCTTGCATTGTTACACACTAAATAGCTACACTTGTCTTGTTAATAAAATCATAGTAATTGAGTAGCAGTTTCATTAAGACAGGAGTGTGGTTCATTTTGTAGATAGATGAAAAAAACCTGAGATTCCGTAGAAACTCTTTTTTTCCATTCAGGTTGTGCAGAATCCATATTAGTGGGAAATTGTTTTGAATAAACATATCAGTGAGTCCCATACCACTGCTCCTTCTGGGGTCAGCGTGACATGAGTCCCTGCCTTGGGGGTTATCAGATATTCCTCAGTTTCTTGGTTGCCTCATTAGCTGGCAAAGTGACTGCACATATCCATGTTAGAGACCCACTTAATATCTCCCAAGTGTATAGGTCAGACTTCCCCAGGTCTAACAGTATCCTGGGTAGAGGTGGACACAGACAAGAGCTTCACTGAAGATGTTCTCCCAACCTCATTTTATCATTCAAGACACCCCACATGTGTACCCCATGCAAATCTCATCATGATCTAATAAAACTTTAGGTAGAAACCAGAATCAAGGTTTGGCATAGGTTCTTCAACTGTGAGAATTAGCAGGGTGAGTTAACTGATCTACAAGGATGGTAATCAGGAGTAGATATGGCCATAGTACCACATTGTGAGATGTGCTTAAGCTCTGTGTGTACTCTCTTGTGTTTAGTAGCAAAATTGAGGTCTTACAGCTGTGTAGCAGGGTATGTATGAGAACAGTGGAGCATCTTGGCAAGCTGTCCACACCTCAACAAGTGCCCTCTGGCCCTAAAATTTGGAGAAGGGTCATGGGGATTTGTATCTAAAGAAGAGCCTTCATATATATTTGCACAAACCCTCAACTTAAAATTAGGCAAATATAAAAGGAAACTAGATTGTAGGCCAGTTATTATTTCAATGAAGACTAAAATACCAGGGCACCTGGGTGGTGCAGTCAGTTAAGCATCTGACTTCGGCTCAGGTCATGATCTCACAGTTCCTGGGTTTGAGTCCTGCAGAGAACTCTGTGATGACAGCTCAGAGCCTGGAGCCTGATTCAGATGCTGTGTCTCTCTCTTTTTCTGCCCCTCCCCTGCTCATTCTCTGTCTCTTTCTCTCTCAAAAAAAATTAAATAAACATCAAAAAAAAAAAAAAACACCTAAAATACCATTCTAAGACTCTCTACCATGCTTCTCTGAGCCATAGATGCCATCAGTGCATTTGGCAGCATTGGCTGAGCCAGGTTCCCAGCATAGCACTAAGCTACGAGGGAGATTTCACACATACATAAGTAATGGTCTCTATCCTTCAGAATTTCAAAATCTGCATTTTAACTATTTCCTTGGCAAATATTTATTTGTTACCATAATAGATGTTGAAGGGGCAAAGACAGGAATCATATTCAAATGGTACAAACTTCCATTTATAGAATAAGTCCTGGGAAGGATGTAATGTACAGTGGGTGACTAAAATTAATAATACTATAGTATAGGGGTACCTGGGTGTCTCAGTCAGTTGAGTGTCTGACTCCTGATTTCAGCCCAGGTCATGATCCTAGGGTAGTGGCATAGAGCCCTGTGTCGAGCTCCATGATGAGCATGGAGACTGCTTAAGGTTCTCTCTCTCTCCCCACCCTCTGCCCCTCTCCCTTCCTTGCGCACTCTCTCTCTCTCTCTCTAAAATAAAAATAAAAAAAAATACTGTAGTGTATATTTGAAAGCTTCCAAGAGAGTAAATCTTAAAAGATCTCATCACCAGAAAAAAATATGTGACTATGTGAATGCTAACTAGACTTACCGTACTGAGCACTTTGTGGCGTATATAAATATTGAACTGTTATGTTGTACACCTGAAACTAATATAATGTTATATGTCAATTACATCCCAATAAAAAAAAAGAAGGATAAGTGGAATAGATTCTGCTTTCATAGTGTGATGGGAAGAACTTTGGCATCAGATAGGCCTGGATTTGAATTGTGTCACTGCACTTACCATCCATGGGGTGTTTGGTAAATTAGCCACCCTTTCTGAGTCTTAGGAGCTTCAACCATACTCATGGAGTAGGTTGCCCTTTTGAATTTGGTGAGGATTACATGAGTCTATGTATACCAAGTATCTAGCTTGGTGCCTGGAATGTAGAAGGTGTATAATAGACCCGATTCTCCAGGAAACAGACGCTAGGATTCGGCTGTTGGCATGCAGAGGTGTGCTGGGGAGTGCTCTCAGAGGAAGTCCTGCTAGGGAGGCAGGGTTGCTTGAGGGAGGAGCTGACCTGCAACAAAGGGCCCATCCCATCCCGTGGGAAGCTCCAGAGCTGGATGGCCCTTCAGAGACATCCTGAGTCAAGGGTGCCAGGCCTTTGTCCTTTGTTGCCTTGCACTGACTTCCTGTCTCCAGGGAGGAGGTGTAAAACGTGGGCGAGGCAGCTTCCATCTGCTGAGGGCAAGTCCTGGGGAGGGACACAGCTGCAAGCTGTTGGCAGGCAATACCCCCAGCAGCTGGGGGGATGTGTGAGCCATCTGCCTGAAGGTGGGATTTTGGCGGAGCACCACAGCATCCACTCAAGAGGCTCCAGAAATGTGAGCTCCCTTCTCTCTTCTACATAATTCAGGATGTCTCTAGCTCACCATAGATGATGAGGCATGAGTATGAACACTGGTAAGTCCCAAGTACATGTGTCTTAGAAGAAGCACAGACACATTGTGTGGGGGTTCAGAGAAATGAGAGAGGGCTTTTGGCTGGGGTGACTCACAGAAAGCTGGAGAGATATGCTCTGGAAGCATGAAAAACAGCCTAAGAAAGTCCTTCTTTCTATGTAGTACAGGCTAGTAAAGCTGAGTGATTACAGAGGAAAATGGCCTCTGGAGAGGTGGGAGAACTTAGGGAAAGTTTTATGGTTGTGTGTCTGTGGACCAACTCATGAGAATCTTTGGTCATGCTCATGAACAACAAAGATCCTTGGATCCAGTATGACTGGCTGCATCGGTATTAGAAATATTCATTTTTTTTTAAAGCTCCCTAGATAATACTGATGCACCCTGAAAGTTTGGGGAATCCTGTCCCAGACAAGTGAGCCTCCTAACAGAGCTCTTTGGAAATGAAAGTATTAAGTTGACTCTATGAAGTCTAAGCTCACACAGCTAATCAACAGAAGAGTCAGGATTAAAATATGCATCTCAGATCCTCCAGCCAGGTGAGGAAGATTACTTTCCTCTTATCATTTTCTCAAACTAACAGTACATTTCCCAGTCAAACTTGCCCACAGACTGTATTTTACATAGAGCACCTTGCCGCACTGGTGTTTCAAATGGGGAAAGGCCCAGTCAGTGAAGAGGGAATTGTATAGCAAAGGGACCCTCCCCTTCTTAGGAAGATATTTGTATCTACAATTGGCGCCAGTAAAATTAACTCCATGACTGCAAGCTTGTTGAGGGCAGAGAGAGGCTGTGTTCATCTCCATATGCCCCCCGACCCCACAACCAGAATAATTCCTAGTGCAATAATTCCCAGCTCAATAAAGCATCCATTTTGCTCACTGGAATTAGTCCCTGCAGCCAGCTTTGCAGAACTAGTGTCCAGAGAACTGTGACTGGGTTCCCCCATCTCTTTGCTCCCCTCAACCCTGTGTGTGGGCCTGAGTAACTGCTATAATACCTCTGAGATTTGGTGTGGACTAAGTACTCTTACACTCCCTAGCACGACCTCCAGGGGAACACTTACCTAAAGAATAACTTTCTGCTTCCTACATATCAGATCTTGGGATCTTCCTGTCTACACTTGGGCTGAAGATTTTGTAGTACTCCCCAGAATGATAGTTCTTTATTCTTTGACCTCTCCCTCACCCCCATTTTTTCCTTGATTTTGGCCCCCTCTCTTACCTTATATTCCTCTACATCTCTCTCTCTCTGCTTCTCTCTCTTTTTCCCAATGGGGTTTTAGAAGTCATGGGAGCCCTGCCCTTGAGGTCCAGAGGCTTGAGTGTCTCTCTGTCTTTTTCCTGTTGTACATCCACAGGGAAATTGATTTGCTTTATTTAACCCTCATTTTCTTCATCCACTGAATGGAATTGTCCATATAGGTATCCAATTATACCTTCATTGTGTATAGAGTTATTGTGAGATTAAGTAAGATATTTGTAAAAATTTGCAAACATGAAGCATAATGTACACACTAAGTATCATTGTTACTTCCTATCTTTATTCTTCCACGTGTTTTTCTCAGAAAGTATGCTTAAGGATATTAGAAAAATACACAAAGAAAGAAGAGAAATGAGAACATTCACTAGAGAAAGTACTTAAGATCTCAAAGATAGGCTCAGTTCCTTTGGAGGGCTGAGTCCAAGTAGGACTCCTTACAAAATTTGATCAAGTGGGGCACACTTATTTATGTAACATTAAAAAATTATTTATACTCAGAGGCCTAATGTGTCCCAAATATGTAAAGTATTAACTTAGTGTGGTTCGTAATATGTCCTATGAGATGAGGAAAGTATGCAAGAAAGAGGGGGAGGAGGATGGAAGGAAATTAAGTGAGGAAAAAGGAATAGAGGATCATGTATGATTGATGTGGAAGCAAAAGGGGAAAAAGAGGAGACAAAAGAGATGGGAGGAACGCCATAGACTCTGTGAGAAGCAGCAGTGGGATTTTTAGCCAGTGATTAAAGGCAAAGGTCCTTGGGACTCATAAAAAAGGTGATTTATTCAGTGTTGGGCATTGGCATTTGGCCTTATGAAGTATGTTGGGTAGTCATAGAGTAAAAGGCTCCAGCCCCTCAGGTCCAGACTTGAAACACCTGGAGGCCTTGTTTTGTTTGAGGTGACCGAGAACTGGGCTGAGGGACAGGCCAGGGTTCTGTCTATGTAGACAGCTCAGGAAGTGTCTGGGCTCTGAGGGCCCAGGCGGTCCTCCCTCTCCTCCACCCATGTCTGGAAGAATTCACAAAAGTGGCTCAAACCAGGGACCTCAAGCATTTACTCCATAAAGGAGCCTATCTAGTGAAAGAGGGATAACAGTCCAACTTCACATATCCATAAAATGGTTAAGAGTGTGTAAAACTGCTGTTTAGTGAGCAACTAATTATGGTATGAGTTCAAGTCTCAACTCTACCACTCCCAGTTGCCAGACCTTGGGCAATCCACTTCTCTTCTCAGGGTCTGGGTTTCTCCATCTTTGAAGTAAGTCTCAAGGCCGCAGGTCCCTTTGGTCTCTGGCATCATCTTGGGAGTTGCACACTGCTTGTGCCAATGCTCACAGAATATGAGATGACTGTCCACTCTGGCTGTCCCATAAGTGTCCCATAAGTGATAAGAATGATAGCTCTACAGAAGTCTCAAGGAGAAATGGTTTTGACTGAAGGAATGAGAATACTCAAAATGTCTTCAGATATTAAGACATTATCAATGGCTCATTTGTACTATCTCAGGAGTCTGACTAAAAAGAATTTATTAGGTAATGTTGCATTATAATATAATGGGATTCCACATTTAAAAAATATGTGTAATATGTTTATTTTTCTTTCTATCATCTCCATCTCTATCTACCTATCATCTATCATCAATGAATCCACTCATCTACTGTAATCTTGTACTTATCTGTATTATTGTTGTATTGAGTCTATCTCCCATACCACATGGTACATTGCAATAGTGCAGGAAACACATCTGTCTCATTCACTCTGAGTCAGCTCTGATGGGAACAATGTCCAGCATAGTAAGTGCTTATAAAATTTTGTTGAATGAATGAATGATCCATGCACAACCTATTCCCTGTTTCTGGTCATTCTTCATTTCTGATGTCTTTCTTTTTGTGTGTCCCACTTGTGCTGAAATAGCTTTCACACTTTTCATTTTTTCTTGACGTATAATTCATATACCATAACATTCACCCGTTTAAAATGCACAATTCAGTGGCTTTTTGTGTATTCACATAGTCGTGTAATCATCACCATGGATGACATAACTCTGAAATATTTTCATCACCCCCAAAAGAAACCCTATACCCATCAGCAGTCACTAGACATTCCACCTCTTCCCTGCCCCTGGCAACTGCTGATCTACTCTCTGTCTTGGTGGATTTGCTTATTTTGGATATTTCATACTGGTGGAATCATACAGTATATGGTCTTTTGTGTCTTGCTTCTTTCACTTAGGGTGTTTTCAATTTTTTTAAATGTTTATTTAATTTTGAGAGAGAGAGAGAAAGAGAAAGAGAGAGAGAGAAAGAGAGACAGAGAGTTCAGGCAGGGAGGGGCAGAGAGAGATCGAGACACAGAATCCGAAGCAGGTTCCAGGCTCTGAGCTGTCAGCATAGAGCTCAATGTGGGGCTCAAACCCACAAGCCATGAGATCATGATGTGAGCTGAAGTCGGACACTCAACCGACTGAGCCACCCAGGCGCCCCTATTTAGGGTGTTTTCAAGGTTCAACTATGTTGTAGCCTGTATCCATATTCCATTTTATTTTATGGCTGGATAATGTTCCATTGTACAAATGTACATATTTTGTTTACTCCTTCATCAATGGATGGACATCTGGTTGTTTCTCTTATTTGGCTTTTATGTATAATAAACATCTCTTTGCAAGTTTTTGTGTGGACACGTTTCCAGTTTTCTTGAGTATGTCTTAAGAGTGGAATCGCTGGATCACTGTTCCATTCATCTTGGTATATGTCTTTCTAGTTCTTTATTTCAGTCCACTATTTCTTCTTTCTGTTTTCCCTTGGTTAGAACATTTTGTTTTCATTTTGCTTTAGAGATGAGAACCTCAGTCATTACCTGATTGTGCCCTGCTATGTGTGTGGGCTAGCTGACTGTGAATTGAGAATGGACTCACTGAATTATGGAAGTTCTCTTCCACAGGCAGCCACCTATTTCAACCAGGGCTATACTTGAGTACTGGAAACAACATAGATGAGGCTAGTCATTTCACTCTCTACCACTTACTGTTACCTCATTTGTTCCCAGAAGGTCCCCAAAGAATCATCATAAAGATGGTTCAGAGCACCAAGGCTCCTTGATGGCACATTTTAGTAAAAAGCCCATGGACCAACCTGATTCCACAGGATAAGGATAGAGATGTTTGTTTTTGCGTTGCAAAGAGGTGATCTGGATTCTTGAAACTTCTTGCTAGTAAGACCAATAATGGAGGAAATAAAGGGTGAATTTGAATGAGCATGCTGACCATCAGAATACTTCTTGGCTGTCAGCAAGTCCAATGTAATGCTGGAGAATGAGAATGCTTGATGCCCAGTTAAAAGGTTCCAATCAATGAGAGGAAACTCGTCTATGCAATGGAAGAACAAAAATTTGCTTGCCAATTCCCTGAAAGATCCCTTTTAAGCATCGAGATTTCTAGAGCTGGGTGGGTGGGGGGTGGGTAACTCAGATATCATCTAATAGATTATTAATGTTTCAAGGATTGCAGAATCATAAAAGTTAAATATGAAGAGTAGCTATTAGGCTTTTCCAATGCCTCAGCTGCCAATACCTTCTTCTTCCTCCTTCTTCTCCATGCTTTCAGGTAGGTTGTCAGGTCTGGTTTAAAATGATACCAATGACTGAGCTTGTTCCTTTGCTGTAGGTGTCTCTGGTGAGATTTGACAGGAAGTTGGCCAGAATGTTTTCCTAAACTAGGAAATGAGAATGTCCTGGTGTGAAGCTCAACAGCAAGACAGTACCTGCTGGAGGGGGAGGGGGGAGCAGCTGGAATCTGCAGGTTCAAGATGTCATTAAAGTCAGGCAGAGAAATGGAGTGCCTTTTATTCATTGGAAGCTGGTCCTAATGTTGGTCATCATTTGAGTAAGTGGCCCCCCATATGGCTTGATTTGCGATGTGCCTGGAGGTGCTTTCATCCTCTGTAGCTTGTGCATGACTATCTGAAGCTTACCATTGGCAATACTTTCCTTTGGGTTATGATATGATTCCCTATTAAAATGTGAACACACCTGAGAAAAAGAACTGATTAACCCTGATAATCATTTACTTTGATATATATTTAAGCAGCAGATCCTTTCCGAATAGCAGCTCCCAAGGACAAATTTGGATGAGACTAGGGTGAGAGCCAGGTAGTAAGGTGGAGAGGAAAAGCCAACTTTGCAACAGAAGCACATTCTCTGGGGAGCTTGTGTCTTTGGGTAGCAGAAGGTACTTGTTGGGGAGGAAGATCAGACAATGTGAAGGGCAAGTCTGTGTTCACCTTTGGCATCATATAGACTGTGGTCAGTTTTGTATATCACGCCCACTTCTTCCAGCCGGTCCAAGATGCACTCCAAGGTGTGCACCAGGGCTGACTCTATGTATCCTTCTCTCCTGACCCAGAGGCCCTCTGCCTCAGGCAGAGACATCAAAACAACATGTACCTTCATTTCATTTGGAACCACAAGTGAATTTCCAATTTACTTTACACCACTGATGGTCCAGCAGGCATCTGGGTCTGCAGACAGTCGGAGGCTGCAGGCAGAGTCTTTATCTCGGTATGTGGCAGTCAGAACAATGGCCCCCGGGAAGTTGTTTGTGCAGTCCTTATCCCCAGAACAGGTGTATAGTCACTTTACATGGCAAAAGAGGACTCTGCAGATGTAATGGAGTTAAGAATCTTGAGATGGGGAGATTATCCTGGATTGTCTGGGTGGGCCAGTGTCCTCACAAGGGGCCCGAAGAACAGAGATTTTTTCCTCAGAAAGAGACATGATATGGAAGAAGGACTCAGGGAAATGTGAGGCTGCTGGCTTTGATGAGGAAGGGGCCACTAGCCAAGGAATGTAGAAAAAAGGAGGGAAAGGATTTTCTCCTAGAGCTTTACAGAAAGGAACCTGGCCCTGCTGACACCTTGATTTTAGCCCAGTGGAGACTCATGTCTTCATAGACTTTTCCTTCAGCTTCTTCTTACTCCTCCACCTATAACTAGAGCCTTGGACCGTGGTGGAGCCTCTCCTATGAATCTCCCTGTGGCCCCAGCTCTCTCGTCCTCACCCCACAGTTAGAGTTCTGCCTTCATATTTTAATTTCCTATTTCATTCTCCAAACACTCAGTCTGGCTTTTGCCTCCCCACCCCTCCCAATGCCCAGCAACCTCTCCAGCTAAGGTTACCAATGACCTCCTAATTGCCAAACTCGATGGGTTATTTCCAGCCTTTGTCTTAATGTGCCTCGCTATTGCCTTTGAAACGATCTTCCAAATATGTCTCAAAATCATTGCTTTTCTCTGTGTCCCTGTGGTCATGCCAGGCCCTCTTCAAATCTTCCCTGAACTCTTGTAATAGTGCCTTTAAGTTTTACCCAATTCCTCCTACTGCTATTAAAGTTATTTTTCCAAAACGAAATCTGATCAAGCCACAGTCCCATTAAAAACCTGTCCATTGCTCTCCATAGAGACCAAATGGGTTCAAAATCCTTCACAGGGCACTTAAGGCTTTTTATTCCATGGACTCCACCAGCATTTCTGGTCACATCGTCCACCCCCTCCCATCTGCCTGCTGTGTCCATGCATACCTGGCTGCCTGCAGCTCCCTAAACAAGCCCGCTCAGCATATACTACCCTCTCTGCCACAGCACCCTGGCATGTTTCTCTATTTTTAATTCTCAGCTCAAAGACCCTCTCTTTAGTGAAGCTTTTCCTGACCGCTCCAAGCGGAGTTCATTGTTCTCCTCTTCGTGATTCCCATGCCCCCTGTATGTTTCTCCATTGTAGGGCTTCTCACATTGCATATTTATGATTTCTTTACACGTCAGCTTTTCCCACAAGATCACAAGCTCCTCAAGGGCAAAGGAGGGAGTTTAATCATTCTCAGTCAATAACTATGTAATAAATGAATAAATAAATGGGAAGTGGGTATCCATGGAGACTCGGGTGGAAAGCTAGCGGAGTGAGGCAACACTAGTTGACATAGGAGACTGGGCCACAAAAATGTAGACAATCCCTACCTTCTGCACTTGATATCCTTTATTCGTATTTAACCTGGCTGCTTCTCTTGCATATTCCCTGATTCGGGTCAACAGTGCCTCCTTCATATTTGCATCTGCTTCATCTGATAGCTCATATCAATGTCTTGCTAGGCTCCTCTGGCTTCTCCCTCTATACTTTTCTCCTTAAAATCCAATTTCAAAAAGCAAGTTGAGGAATTCAGCCACTGAAAGATCTTCATTGATTTATTTTGCCTTCCTTATTTATTAATGGAACCACTTTCTCCTTGATATTTCTGTTTTTCTTTTTTTTTTTTTTCCCTCTGATGTATTTGTAAAAGCTCTGCTCCTTCCTTTTAACCCCTCTGCATTAGCTTACCCCAGGCTCCGGTCTTCCTCCTCTCACCTTTTCCTGTCTATCCATTCTGACTCTGGTTAATGAACTTTTATGTCTCCTTCTCGAAGTCCCTGTGTCCAGCAACATTTTGAGGTGACCTTCAACCTTCCTGTTGATCCCTGAAGAAGTCACCCTATAACTTCTTCATCTTTGCATCTTGTTCTTTCTTAGGGCTTTGGCTCTTGATGAGCACAGTGTTGAAGAAAATGATCTCGGGGCCAGAGTGCTGGGGTTCAAATCTCAGTTCTATCAGTTACTGACTGTAGGGCCTTGCTCAAATTCCTTAAATTCTTTGCACCTTAGTTTCCTATTCTGCAAAAAATGGGCTTAATAAGAATACCTACTTCCCCTGGTGGTTTTGAGGATTAAGTTTATTGAAGGCTGTAACATATAGAAGAGTGCCCGGTGCAGAGTGCGCCCCCTGTGGGTTTTAACTATCTAGTGTTCCCCCTTACTGCCTCCCTCACTTTCCCTTTTCTGTGCAGAGTGTTCTCTGCCTGGTTGGCATGATGCTTTCAGGATTGACTCCTCCGAGCAGAACATTTTTCTAAGCACTGCATGTATAACAATGAGCAGAAGATGGACACAGATGTAAAGGAAAGCCAGAACATATTTACAAAGAACTGGAAGTGATCTGGGATGGGCCCTTCATATCGTTCATCGTATATCATTTCTGCCTCCTGGCAGTTGCTGAAGGTGGAAATCATAATTTCCATGTGTTCTAAACGAAGAACTTGACATACAGTGAAGTGAAGGTTCTCGTTCATTGTCACACAGCAGTAAGCACAGAAGAGGGGCTGGAAACCGGATTGGCCTGGCCCTAAAGCCCATGCACTTAATCACACGGCCACAGTCTGTCCCAAAATAAGAGTGCTGTTATTATTCTGTGAGGGCATGTAAGACAACTGCAAGAAGAAGAACCTGGGGCCAAGCACATGGGGATTCAAGTGAGAGTGAGGTGAGGAGGCCCTGGCAGTGGGCGACGGCAGGATGGAGATAAATGTGGAAGCGCTGTGGCCTTTGCTTTATTTTTTTCAGGGAGGGCGGTGCAGCGGAACACTCAGCACAGGGCCCTGACTTTAGTAGCAGCTCAGTGAATGCCTGTTGGATGAATTCATGAATGGAAAGAGTAGCCAGGGCAGGGCAGTGACCGTTCTCGGGGAACTCCCTTGGAGCGGACTGTGGGCGGGGAAACCTGGCAGAAGGTCCCGGGCCATCAGTCCTCCAGTGTAGAGCCTGTGCAGGGCACCACAGCAGTGGGGGCATCAGGAGGGGACAGAGTTGAATGGGAAAAGGTTAGAGGGACCTGCGGGGGACTGCCTGCCATCACTGGCTGCTTGGGAAGGGTTTAGTTCCTTAGGAAAAGCTCAGAGAGGCCACATGACCCACTTCCTTCCTCCATGATGGTGAGTCTGGGGTGGCTTCCTTCATCCTCATGTTTGCCCCAGGAGGAGGTCCCTAGTGAACGCTGAGGACAAAGTGGCCGACCTGGGCTAATCCACACGCAGGAGCACATCAGACCTGCCCAGGATTCAGAGTGACCCATTTGAGGTGGCCAAGCAACAAGGGAACCTTTCTGAAATCCTAACTCTTGGCTATGACCTGAGGGCCCATCTGGACTCTGACCTGAAACACCTTCCTCCCCACAAAGCTTCCTTTCTGTTCTTCAGGTGAGGAAGCTTATTTTTGCCTCAGGCCTTTGTACTTGCTGCCTGGTCTGCTCAAAAAGGTTTTCTCTGACTCCTAGAAGGGCTGGCTCCTTTGTATACATCAGTTCTCATCCCCATGCCTCCTCCTCCCAAGGGCTCTCTTCACTGCCCTGTGAATACAGTGACTGTGAATGCAGTGACTCCGCCCAGTACCATCACTATCATATCACCCCTTTCATTTCCTTTATAGCATTTATTGTTACTCAAAGAATCTGCTTTGGTTGTTTATTTCCTTGCTTAATGTGCCTTCCCTGTGAGTCTAAGCTGTAGGGGAGCGGGAGCCTAGTCTAATTTGTTCATTGTTGTGGCCCTAGGTCTTAGGGAAGTGCCCAGCACATGGTACATGCTCAATAAATATCTTTGGTACAAATGAATGAAATCTGAGCATCACTCTTAATGTACTAAACTTGGCCTTACGTGAACACTCAGTCTCTGTTGCCAGTAAATTTCCCTGGTTTCTGGTTGAAAATACTAGCACACAGTTTTATAACTCTCAAACAGTGAAATTTAGTTGAATGCAATGCCAGAAATAGAGCTGGATTTTTGTAAGATCGCAAAAAGGAGAGTAAACCAGGAGATTTAAAAATACCACAATATGATTTACTGTAAAGTAAAAAAGAAAAGCTTGGTAATCCAAGCAGCGTTTTTATAAATATTATGTTTTCTTATTTCTCTGTTTAATAAAGAGAAAAGCCACCTTGATGCTTGCTTGGGGCTGAGCACTTAAAAAGTTCAAAACTGAGAACCAGTGAGGAAATTCAATCCTGCCTATTCATTTGGAAATGTTCCTTTGGAGAATTTCCTTTTCCTGTTTTTCCTGGGGAGAGCACAGGTTAGTTAGTTCTTTCCTGAAGCAGCTTTACTTTCTGTCTTTTTCCTGATTTGAAGGAAACACAATCAGCCCACACAGTGTTTCAAAGATGTCTTCATGGAGAGGTAGCATGAGGAAGGCCCACTCACCCTCACGGTTTTAGCCTCCAAGCTGTCTCATGGCATTTCCCTCGCTTACTGTTCTTGCTCTGACTTGCCATTCTCCTTCTAGTCCCATTTCTTCTCTTGCTTCCCGGCCACTGTTATTTCAATATCCTGCCTACACTTGAAATTTAACATATCAAAACAGCCCAGTATCTGACGACCAGAACCGACACCCTCTCCAGTTCCTGACACGCCTTCAGAAGTTCCACTTAATGTGTTAGCCCCTGAGAAGGAGGGTCTTGGGATTATTTTGTGCTCCTTTCCTACATCTTCTGAACAGTATCAAGGGTCTCCAGTATTCTGTGGCACTGGAGGAGCCCCTGTGGACCTCCTGGGTTTCCTTGAGTCTTGGGCAGGAGGGCAGCCTCTTTAGTGGATCTATCGATATTCCTGCTCTCTTGGTCAGTGCCCCTTGGCATCTGCCCTTCTTGTCCACAGACCACAGTCAGCCTCTGCACCAGGGCTGGCTGATGAGAATGCCTCTTTTTTCCATGCCTTTCTGCTCCAGCACTGCTCTCCTCAATGGGAGGGTCTGGTCTTGGCCTCCCAAAGTAGCAGCTCTGCCATTAATGGAGATGCTGGCCCTAAGATTCCTCAGCAGGCCCTTCCCTGCTCCAGCAGGTGCATGTGTCAGTGACCCCTGGGCCTGTGGTTCTCCCCCATCCCACCAGCACTCACTTTTCCAGAGCACTCAAAACCAAAGATAGACTTTAAGCCTATAGCTCCTGAAATAGTTTGCTTTTATGACAGCCCTTTTATTTTTTTTTTTAAGTTTATTTATTTTTGAGAGAAAGGGGAAGGGGCAGAGAAAGGGGGAGACAGAGAATCCCAAGCAGGATCCACACTGTCAGCACAGAGTCCCCGAATGCACAAACCGCACAAACCGTGAGATCAATCATGACCTGGCTGAAATCAAGAGTCAGATGCCTAACAGACTGAGCCACCCGGGTGCCCCTAAAACAACTCTTTTAAACAGAACAAGACTTGCAAAAATTCCTTTAAAATATGCCACTCTTCACTAACAATCTCAAACACAGGATTGAGCAGTTTCTTTTATCCAAAAATATGTGTTGAAAATCTAGAATGTACAGGCACTGAGCTATACCCTGGCAGTCCAGATGAACATGAAGCCTACAGTTCTAAGGAAGCAAGTATTAATAAAACAATCACATGAGGATGTGTACTTACAATAGTGATAAATGTTAAAGGAAAGAACAGGGTGCTAAGAGAGAAAATAACTCGTGTGAGTGACCCTATTTAGGATGCAAGCCAGGAACTCACGGTGGAAGTGATTTGAACTTGCAACTTGAAAATTGAGTAGGGGCTAGGGAAGCAAAAAAGCGAGATTGTGGGGATAATGCACAAGGTTAGGAAACTGCATGCGAAAGAATTGAAGAAGCATGAGCTTATTTCTGTGTTGGAACTTAATGAAGGCCAGGTCTGCTGGAGAGAATGAATCAGTCAGCCAGTGGGAACAGTGGATATGAGGTGAGGTTGGAGAGATGGTCAAGGGGACTTTGTAGACAATGTTTGGAATGTATATTTTATTGTAAAAACAAATGAAAGTTATAGATGGAATTTAAACAAGGAAGTTAATATTTACAATCTGGAGAATGGGCTGAAAGGAGTAGGGTATGGAGTCAGGGAGACCAGTTAGAAGGTTATTGGAGGAGTCTTAGCTTACTGGGGAAGTGGTAGAGATGGGAAGACATGGATCGATTCAAGACATACTTTGGAGTTAACCATGAGGGTCTTCAGTGTTAGATTAAATGTGTGGCATGTGATAGGGTGGTGTCATAATAAGTCTTGGATTTCTGCCTTGAGTGCTTGGTTGTATAGGGAAGTCTTTCAGTGATATTGGTTAAGATTTAGAGAGGAACAGATTTGGGGGCTGGAGAAAAAGAGCTGACTTTGGGACAGGTTGGTTTGAGATGTCTTAGATATCAAAAGGAGATGTCATGTTGATGGAATGCTATATAGAAATGGGGAAGAATAGATATTTGGGAACATTGACATAAAGACGGTAGTTACAACAACAGGAGTGGATGAGATTGCCTGGCAAGAGAACAGAGAAAAGAAGGCTCTGAGTAGTTAGGTTGCCCTTATCTACATGATACTAAATAACCAGTCAGTTTTGTCAACAAATAAACAATTTCTTGTTGACACGAATTGCCTGCTTAACTGAATTGACCCATTGATTCAATAGCTCTAGGAACTCCTGATGTGGCCATGGCTGAATAAATCAACACTTTCCCATTCCTTCATGGAAATCACCTCCTATAGCAACACAGAGAAAGAAAATTAATTCAATAATTTTCTTGTCCCTTCTCCCCCTTTTTGGGTGAAACTTAAAGATTAAATATAGTCTCTGGACTCAAAAATACGTGAATGCAATTTAAAGAAGCTCAGATGTAGCAGAAGTCATGAGGAAGAAAGCAAAGAGAAGAAACACAGGGATTAGAGAGAGTGATATCAGGTCTCAGAAAGCACCAGAAAGAAAATATTCCTCCATGGCAAGAGGTTCCTAAATGCGTTTCTTCTCCCTAGCTCTGGTTTGGTTCAGAGAATCAGAGGTGGCAGGACCATACAAAGACTCAAACAGACATGCCATATTGGCAGGAAATCCCTGTCTCTGTTGTGGTAGAGAAGAAAAATCTCTGGGTTATAAAACCTGACAACTGGAAGACTACCCTGACTTCTCTCTCATCTCCAGGAAACTTTTGGATGGAGTTGGTCCAAGGTGATCTAATTCATTCAACAATGAGCAATAAAAATAAATTAGTGCAACATTGACATAAAGATACTAAAATAAAACAGAAGAAATGAGTAGCAATCAAAAGAAGACCTATCCAAAATCTGTTATTGTAGAGTGCATAAAAATTATGACTAAACTTTTTGCCATGAATTTTTAAAAAATTAAATAATTGTCTTTATAAAGGAAGGCCCCCCCAAATAAAAGTGTAGGAAATTAGGGATAAGGCAAGGAGATGAAGCATGAGTTACCTGGAAAAGTGTGGAAGAAAAAACAAACGTCACAGTAATGAAGGCAAAATTGGAGGGAGCATAACAGTGGACACCACTGAACATGTAGTAAGGAACCTAGAAAGTAGCAGGGAGAGAAGCTAACAAAATAAATGGAAATGAAATGGGAGTTTAAAGGGAATAAAGAAGAAAAAGATATATGGGAGACAAAAGGCAATCCAAAATTCACAAAATTAGAGTCTCCAAAGACAAAAACTCAAATAATGAAACACTGAAAAACTGAAAACATACCATAAAATCATATGACAGAGTTGAGATTGCTAACATCAATCAATATAAATGAGCTTAACTCTCCCACTAAAAGAAAATATTTCCAGCTTCACTTAAAAAGGGAAGCCTAACTCTGGACAAGAGCCAACCCTAAAATAAAGTGACTCAAAAAGGTTGAAAATAAACTGATGGGTAAATGAAAACAATAAGAAAGCAAGCATTGAGACATGAACATCAGCCAAGGTAGAACGCAAGCCAAAGGCATTAACTGAGTCAAAGAAGGGATTTAGTTATAATACTAAATTATTCAGTAATGCACAATGAAGATATCACAGTCATGATAGCTGTCCACTGAACCACATAGTATTCATAAAGTGGAAATAACAGGAAATAAAGGAGAAAAAGATAGAAACATAGTAAAATAGATATTAAGGGTTTCTCAACTGGATAAAGGGGCAGCAAAATAGAGCCAAAGCTTAAACACAAAATTAAAAACAAAACAAAACAAAACACCTTCTATTAGAAATTTCAAAACTTGCTCTTTAATGGCTTTAGGTTCAATGAGGAAATGAAGACTCCAGTAAGAAAACATTGATAATTAAAACATTGCAGTTCAGAGTCTAATAGATATTGCAAAGTGGTGCTCAGAAGAAACTTCATAGCCATGTACACATGGATCAGTCAAAACGAAAGAGTAAAAATAAACCAATCCGGGAGTGGTATTTGGTAGCCCCATGAATACACACTCAGCATTCTTTCTAAACAAAATGACATCAAATCCAGCCTGGGTGTTGAAGCAAGAGCTGGTTTTGCTGTCCCACAGATCTTGTCTCAGTGCATAGGTGCACATTTTTCATTTGGAAATACTTGATAGTCTATCTTCCATCCCTTTTTGGAGACATCGACCTAGGATTAAATGAGGAGTTAGCCAACCACTTCTGTCCTACTCTGTCCCCCAGGGGAACAGAGATGGAGAAGTAAAGAGGTGCATGCATCAGAAAGGGGATGGAACATGCAAGAAAAGATAATTGGAGGAAGATTTATTTATACAGATGTGGATGAGGGCAGTGATTTTCAACCTTGGCTGACATTAGAATTGCCTGGAAAGCTTTTAAAAAATATCAATGTCCCTGGCCTTACCTTTTGTAGTACTTTATAACAATTTGTATTTATTTTATCAATGTCTGTCTTCCTCAAGACTTTAAGTTTCATAAGAACAGAAACCCCTTCCATTTGGACTCCCTGTGGCTAGTTCAGTGCCTGCTCAGTCATTCCAGAAAATTTAATTTAATTGTTCTTTGGTAAAGCCTATACATTTTAAAGAACACTCAAAGAGTCTAAGGAGCAGTAGGGTTGGGGACCATGGGTTCTGGAGTCCTTGAGGGAGAGTACAGGAACCTGGGACTTCCTGAAAACTGACTGTGTCTGCCCTTAAAGCTCAAAGGAATTGGCTATTGGATCCTGGAAGCATGGACAAGACCACACTAAGAAGAGCAGTAATCTTTGATCAATGAACAAAACCAATTTGAGGTAAAGTTGTAGTACTGGAGAATGGTGGGACTCACATCATGGAACACGATGTATTTGATTTGTCAACCGTTTAAAGGGCCATGAAGAGGAATGTAGACACACATGTGCATTTGCACCCATCGGTCATATGTAACATACAGCTATATGTACAAAGCAATCCCAATGTTCACTACCTTGGTCACCTTACAAACACACTAACAATGGCTAAGGCTGTGGTTCTCAGCTGAAGCTTGCACCTTTAGGGTTGTTGACACATAGGCTGATGGGCACCCGCCCACCAAGGGTTCTGATTCAGTAGGTGGGTAGGGCCTGAGTTTCTGATTTTCTAGTAGGTTCTCAGCTGATACAGAAGCTGCTGGTCTGAAGATCACTCGACTGAAGTTTAGAGATATCTCTCTTCTGGTTTTGGTTTTTGATTTTTGGTCTTCTGGTTTTGGTTTGGCTTTTGTTCTTCTGTTTGTGTAACCTATGCTAATTCACACATTGTGGATCCGTGTTGGCTTCGTGTGCTAACTCCAGAGCACCCTCGGTGCCCTTCACTGCAATTGCTCTGAGTCTTGGTTTTTTTCAGCATGGTCTTTGTCATTTGGACTTCTTTTACTCTGCTCAGTTCTATTTCTATTAGCTCCTGCAAAGTTCTGTTCATTACTGGAAGGTAAGGAGGTATCACTTTCACATATATCACCAAACTTTGCCAAATGCAACTGTTGACCATCCGCAGGATCACTGATTCAGTGATATTCTCCTCCTGCAGCTGCTCTTGGCGGAGTTACAGATGACATTAGCTTCAGATTGGCCAAGAAGCAAGTTGTGGCACTACCATTTCCTGCCTATGCAACATTGGATAAATGATTTGGGTAAGTTTCTCACTGGCAAAATGCAGGTATTCATTCCTTCAGAGGATTGCTATGAGGCCACAATGAGATAAGATATGCAAGAGGAAAAGAGGCTGGTTCAATCAACATTAGCTAATGACGGATCACCTGAAATTTTGACAAACAGGAAATTTCACGATGAACGTTACCTGAAAAAAAATTTACTTTCCTTCTTAGAGTTAATTCACTTTTGGGCAGTGTTTCTCAAACTATGTTTCTATAAGCAGTGGGCTTAGTGGTTAAGACTCACAGTCTAAAGTTGGTATTAGAATCTGGGCTCTGCCATTGACTAGCTATGTAACCCTGGGGTGTAACTTACCCTTGGTTTTAGCATCTGTGAAATGAGGATGGGAATAGATCCTTCCTCAGAAGGTTATATGAGGATTAATTAACATAATGCATACATAGGGCTCAGGCCATTTCTGGACATTTCCTAAGCACACAATAAATTTAACTATTATTAGGTTTTGGAGAACAATGGAGTCTGACGAACTTGATCTAGAGTTTGTGCTTCAAAAATAATAAGTGCAAACAATAAATAAAAGATTCATAAATAGAATGTTGTTTTCCTTCATTACATTTTTAATCTCCAGTGATGGCTACAGTTTGTCTTCAAATGAGCACAGAAAAAAACAGTGCTTATTCTAATAGTTTTTTCTCCCTCAGAATCCCACACTTGAAGAGTGTTTTCTGGGTGAGCTGTGTGGGGAGTTTTAACTTTGTTGAGAGAGGCATTGTGCTAAGTATTTCATAAATGCTATCAGCTGTATCTCACAATTACTCTAGGAGGCCAATATTTCAGGTTAATTTTTAAGTTCTATAAGGTTGCACATATATCACCTATCTTCCAATGATTGTTCCAAGTTAATATGATAGAATAAAAAGCATTAATATTTTATTGTGCTCTACATTTAGTTACTCTCTCAAATGAGTGAACACACTGAGAATTATTGTTTGGTTACTTTCATGTCATACTATTAAAAAACCCATCATGGCGATATGACCTGGAGTTTTGCTACTATACTTTTTCTTAGCTGTGGGACACACACACACACACACACACACACACACACACACTGTAAAGACTTACACATAGGAATGTACACCCTTGTAAATCTATTCCTAGTAAATCACCAGAAAGTTTCAAGAGTACATGAATTAATGTATTGTTTTCTCTACTCATCCTATTTTGCTTTTAGCACTGTTAAATTTGGTCTTGCTTAGCATAATTCTCAATAAATTCTTGTGGAAGAAAAGTACATTCTACTGAATTGTCTGACATGTGCAATAACCCACCAGTGAGATCCATCTGGGTTCTCCTAAAAAAAATAGTTTAGAGTCACTGACCTATGTCTCTACATTCCGACCATTTCCTTTTCCAGCTCATTGATAAACATTTTTTCATAGAAGGCTAATGGGGCCTTCTAGACAATGCCTGGTAGGCCCAGCCCAGCCATTAGGACTGAAGGAAGTATCCAGCCTTCTTTGTTTATAAGCTGCCTGAGCCTAGCAGGTAGGTCATGACTTTAAAAATATTTTCTCCATTCTGAATAGTGGGTGGAATCAATCCAGTTTCTGGCAGAGGCCTCGAGGAGTCACGTTGACACCACCTGGGGCTCCAAAGCTGAGTTTGTCTGGCTTGGAGGGGCGGCCGATCCTGCTTCCCGGAACCAGGCTGGTGGCTGTCCTCTGATAGGGCCACTGTTGAGTTGCGCTGAATGTTCACACCACCCCGATGAGGGATACAAATATATTTGCCACTGGTGAGCCGTTGGTAATTAACGTGTGCTTTGTGGTTTTAATCTTTCTTTAATCTATAAAGCTATAAAAATTTACAGTGCGATTTTAGAATCAGGAGAATTGCTAAATTGCATAGCTCAGTCCTTAAAGTTAACCTATTTCATCAGATCAAAACTGCAAGGAGAGTGTCTGCGGAGAGTCCTCCTGTTCTGTCCCCATTATCTTTTCTCAGTGGTCTTGTTTTCTCCCTTACCCAGAAGTCATTGGAAACAGGAGAGCCATCTCTCTGTCACACAGGCACGCGCAGCGCCCAAAAGAAAACAAACCATGCACAGTACATGGTATATAAAACAAAAGAAGAAGAACATCTTAGGTAAATACCAGACTACTTATTTTATGATTTTTAAATGTCATTTTTGCTCCAATATTGACTTTTTTATGGAGGATGAATTATAGATCTTGCAGCACTGAGGGATCAAGGTTTCCTTTCTTCAACACAGCTGGTCAGGTTACGAATTGAAGTCATGGTAATTAGTTACGAGTTTCTTAGCGCCAAAGACCAGACCGCTGAGAAAACTCTTGCAAGGTGACCCCTCAGGGGAAGACAATACGCCAGGGAAAGAACCAGAATGGGCAACAAAGAAGCAGAAAACAACTTCCCAATCTTGTTGCTACAAACAGATGTTGCCGCGGGCACTGGCTTGCAAGAACGAAATACAATACAATCTTTCATTTGTCTGACCAGGCTTCTCTCTCCAAGAACTGGTTTCCAGGCAAATTATTTCAGGGCTGCACTGGCTGGTAAAAAGGCAGTGGACTTGGAAGCACTCGTCCTGGGTGACCCCAGGGCTCAGAAATGATGCTGTGCGAAGTGAAAGGGGTTGAGCTGAGGTCACGGGGAGACCCAGAGCCAGAAACCAGGTCACGGGGAGGGAGGGGGCAGCCAGACTTCCAAGAAGAGGTTTCGAGAAACTAGCTAGAGGGAACGGGTGTGAACTGAGATTCCTGGAGGGAGGTCAGGAGAGGCTAACGGGGGAAAGAAAGAGAAAACTGAGTTAGTACCACTGCTGCCCTCCTCACCCACGGTTTTGATTGTTTGCTTAGTGTCTACACAGACAGATGTAGGCTTAAAGAAATGTAGTTTGAATGAGGAAAATTCCATTCACACAGACAACAAAACAAAACAAAACAAAACGAAACAAAACAAACTTTAATCCAGACCAATGGGGTTAGGATCTTTTGGGAGGAAACCCCTTTGTTTTGCTTGGGAAAGGTGCTTTTTTAAAACCATGGTATGTGAATTAACTGGGCTGTGGTCCTACTTGCTTGTATAGGCAAGTGAGGCTACTGTAGCTTCAAGGTGCATTTTGCCAAAAATCACATTATTCTGTCGGAAGTTAAAGGCAAAAATTACCCCAAATTTATAATTGCTTAAATCTTGAATTTGTTGCTCTCCATCTTCCTTAATCCAAGAACTTCTATAATAGCATCATTTTTTGTGTGCAAGCAATGCTACTGAGAATAGCTAACATTTATTGGAAACCTATTGTCTGCCTGGCACTGCATCTGTAACAATAATAGTAGGCCACACTTCCATAGTGCATTTAGGCATCAGGAATATTTTAAGGTTTACATCTGTTACATCATTGGATTCCCACAAGAATCCTGTAATATGGTTATGATTATTACCTTCTCTTTGCATGTGAGAAAACCAGGGCCCAGTGAAGATAAATGAGTTGTCCCAAAGCTGTGTAGCTAGTGAGTGACAGAACCAGTATTTGAGCCAGACTATGTGGTTTCAGAGTCTGGGCTCTGAATGGCAACACTAATTTCATTTCATGCTAATAAAAGTCTTTGAAGTAGGTAGCTACTATTGTCATCGTTTCCATTTTACATAGGAGGAGATTGAAACACAGGAGTGAAATAACTTAAGCAAGATTGCCTAGCAAGTGGGAGAGCTGGGGTTCAGATCCAAGTTGGTTTAAATCCCACCTTAACCAAAGGTAGAACTGTGGTTGGCAGCTTGAGACCTATGCCTTTCTTTTCTTTCACTTTTTTTTAATTGAAGTATAATTAACATGCAGTGTCATATTAATTTCAGGTGTCTAATATAGTGATTCTATAGAATTATTGAATAATTCTATACATTGGTCAGCGCTCATCATGAGAAGTGTACTCTTAGTCCCCTTCGCCTAATTCACCCATTCCTCCGCCCACATCCCCTCTGGTAACCATCTGTTTGTTCTGTATAGTTAAGAATCTGTATCTTGGTTTGTCTCTCTTTTTAATTTTTTTTTTTTTGGTTCATTTGTTTTGTTTCTTAAATTCCACATGTGAGTGAAATCATATGGTCTTTGTCTTTCCCTGACTGACTTATTTCACTTAGTCTTATACTCTATAAATCCATCTACATTGTTGCAAATGGCAAGATTTTATTCTTTTTATGGCTGAGTAATATTCCGTGTGTGTGTGTGTGTGTGTGTGTGTGTGTGTGTGTGTGTATGCGTACCACTCTTATTTATCTATTCATCTATGGATGAATACTTGGGCTGGTTCAGCATCTTGGCTATTATAAATAATGCTGCAACAAACATAGGGGTGCATATATCTTTTTGAATTGCTGTTTTCATATCCTTTGGCTAAATACCCAGTAGTGAAATTACTGCATCAAATGGTAATTCTATTTTTAATTTTTTGAGTAACCTCCATACTGTTTTCCACGGTGACTGAATCAATTTACATTTCCACCAACGGTGTACAAGAGTTTCTTTTTTTTTCCCCCACATCCTCACCAAAACTTGTTATTTCTTGTGTTTTTTATTTTAGCCATTTTGACAAGTGTAAAGTGATATCTCATTGGGGTTAATATGCAAAACATATGAAGAACTTAGACAATGCAACACCAAAACTAAATAATCCAATTAAAAATGGGCAGAGGCCTTGAATAGACATTTCTCCAAAGATGACATACAGATGGCCAATAGGCACATGTAAAGAAGCTCAGTATCACTAATCATCAGGGAAATGCAAAGCAGACCTGTGCTTTTCAAACATTCATGTATATGAGTCACCTGGGGATTTTGGAAAATACAGGTCAGTTCCAGTTCCATAGACTCAGAGTGGGACCCAAGCTCCCCAGGCAGTGTTGTGGGATCACAGACCACACTGGGCCATGAAATACAAGGTGTTTCTCCACTGCTCCTCACCCCTGACATGTGTATGTCATGAGTGTATCTCTGGAGGCAACAAACTTAGCTTGAGATTCCGCCACTTAAATGAATTCACACTTTTCTTTCCTAAAACATAGATCCATTGAGATTCAAGGAGTTTCTTTTACATGTATAAGCAACTATACTCTTTTTAATTCCCTGAGATGCATGTAGTTACCAAATTCATCTGAAATGTTATCACTTTCTCCATAAAATATCTCTTTACATTTCTTTTACATACATTCCTCTTGATTTGCATTTATGTCCTTTTGTTCTGATCTACCTAATAAGCTCAAACTGATCATCAACCCACTATTTATAAGACATATTGAGTTTAATACTTCACTCAGGGGGCTTCTAATCACCTACTTCTAAAACAAAATATGGAATCCTATTTTGTCCATTTCTCTTCATTCAGAAGACCCTTCATTTAATTCATTATCTTGAAATTCCTGCATTATTCTTACCCTCCAGCTTAGCTCTGCCTTTATGTTTCCTTTTTTCTTTAAACACCACTATATTCTGAACTTCAAATCTATATGTCAACGGTGGCTTACCCAACCCCTAGAAGGCTCTAGTACAATATCCTGGAATTTATGATTTACGCCAAGCCCCCTCGTCAGCCTCACTTCCACTGCCAACTGAGCTGAAAATTGAAATGCTGGCTCAGTCTGTAGAGTCAGACTCTCTTCTGTTGTGTTAACTAATTCATTACTAACCTTAGCTTGAGTGTTTTGCTTACCCAAGAGCACCTCATATTGAAGAATTTAAATTTCACATGCAATCTCTTTATTCCTTTCCTTCATTGATCAAACTTATTCAGGGCAACAATTATCTCCCTCTGGATACTAATTTTCTCCCCCATTTCATGGCATCCTCAAACAAAGCTCACAGGCACATTGCAATCCTTCATTAACTGAAAACATGCAAAGTGCACAAGTCTTTCCAATGGAAAATTCGATGCAGAAGCCAAATGAGGTAAATTGCATTACTTGACCCACCCTGGGACAGTTTAAACAGTGTTACATATTAATACACTGCCAAATCTCAAGATGATGGGAAGATTCTCATCAGAGCCCAAAGTAGTTAATGAAGGAGAGAGACCACCCTTGCCACAAACAGATGATCATGGATGGGCCTCTGATGAGAAGTACTCAGGAACATTGTTCGAGTGGGCAGAAAATGACAGAGCAAGTTACCCAAGGGCACCGTGACTAGGCACCCTCTCAACTTGGTATCCAATTAATACATTCATGATCTTTGTGCATAGCCACGTTTTTCATTTTATAATTTCACTTAATATATGTGGAATTGTTTGTACTCAAATTATTACTCTTGCTGTTTTCCATGTCTTACTATATTCTGTCACCTAGAAATGCACCCTTGCTGCATGTATTTTTATTCTTCCAGCGTTAACATGTTTGAATTACAGTTATTTTAGGGAATTTCTTTTGGTTGTGCCTACAGAGAGGGGACAGCAGTATTTTAATACAATCTCAGTCAAAAACTACAGGGTTTTCATCTATCCGAGATACTAAGAAAGGTGCTCCTGGAATAATTTTGATTATTCCTGTCCACTGACTCCTGTGTCCCATAGCTGTAACGTCATCAGTTCCTGACCCAGCTTTTTCTGGACTTTGGATTCCTGACTGACCTTGGAAAAGTTAAATGTTCCCATAAATTGGGAACTCCCAAAACTAATTGCTCATTTCACTGTCCAAGAAGCTGACTTTTCTGGATTGCCTTGCAAACGTGATCATGTAGACCTCACAAGTCAATGTTAATGCCCCTGGACTTTGGCCCTGCTCAGTCTCAGTGATCTCATTGGCTACAATGACTTGACTATTCTTTTTTATAAAAAAAAAAATTAACATTTAATTATTATTGAGAGACAGAGAGAAACAGAGCATAAACATGGGAGGGGGCAGAGAGAGGGGGAGACACAGAATCTGAAGCAGACTTCAGGCTCTGAGCCATCAGCACAGAGCCCAACATGGGGCTCAAACTCACAAACCATGAGATCATGACCCTAGCCGAAATCGGATGCTTAACCGACTGAGCCACCAAGGCACCCCATTGCTTATTCTGACAATAATATGGAATTATAATATTAGTATTAATAAAAATAATGATAATGGAAAGCCCCCCCACCCTCAGCTTCAAGATTGTATTGACTTCTACAATATTCATTCACCTTCATTTAGGAAATGTTTATTACATGACCTCTCCATGTAGAGACTAGACTTATTTGGGTGCATCTTGCCTGCAGGAGTAGTCTGAGTGACCATCAGCCTTGCCCTTCAACCTCCTGAGTAATGGATTCACACCACTGTTCAGCACTTCTGCATATCAAACCTTGGGAAGGGTTCCCAATGTCAGGACCTACTTACACATTAAATGCTTTCATGGGGTCAGGGAAGAGAGGCCAAGGTTAATGTGCTCTGGTCCCTGGTCTCTTTTCACGTGTCTCTTCTCTGTTGTGCTGCAAGCATCATGTCTGCAGGAATGTGTTGTGACCAGCATACACAATAAGAGTCCTATAGCATGTGACTGACAACATTATTCAGCAAGTAGTCCAAAAGAATGCTAGCCAAACATGGCGGTGGCTCCAGAATCAAGAAAGTCCCTCTGCAGAGGTCTCAAAGGGGCTGCGAGCTCTGGCCCACAGAGCCCGGTGTCCCCTGTCACCAGAACCTGTTAATTCCTTCATATCTCTGAGTCTGACAGTGACAGAGTATACCGTATCTTTGTCATCATGTACTGTCTGACTTTTTTCTCTGTAGAGGGTCTTTCATGAGCTGGAACAGCTTGCTGGATGTTTTCTTCACTGAGATGGGTGATGATGGCTAAACCCACACATGAGCACCCGGGCTACACTTCCCACTGGGGAGACATATATGAAAACACATTAATGTATATATTTAATTGGGTTATAATCTATTGACCATAGATACTAAGGCACTGAGCAAGCAATTAACAAAACAGCTTTGACTAAATATAGTTAGCACTAAATATAGTTGGTTAATTGGTATTTAATATGCTTATTAAATGTCAATTAAATATCTTTAGCAATGAATTGGTACCTAATTAACTTACTATAGCTATCCTGTTACTTGACATTTGAACAGCTAAATATTCTCTACAAGTTTAATGTTTTAATAAGAAACAAATTATCCATGTATCGCTCATGAATTTTTCAGTTAGTTTAATGGGATTTAAATGTATCTCCCAACTTGGATACATGTTTTTCTTAAAATCAACAGATATTTTATATTTCATATCACTTTTAAACTTAGAGGGCTGATTACATGAGAAGAAAGAGCTCTAGAAGTCAAAAATCCTGTGTTCTAATCTCGGTTCTACCACAGACACCCTGTGTTATCTTAGACACATTAGTTTACTTCTCTGGAGCTTCCATTTCCTCCTCTGCAATAAGAATAAAAACTGCAATTACTGTAAAAATAAATTTACCTAAAAAATAGGAAGGTACTTAAATAAGCAAGACATTTTCTTAAAAATAATGCTATAAAATTCTTAGAAAGATTGTGTGTAATCATTATATTGACTGAATCTTCATATTCATGTGTAAATCCTTAAGTTAATTTATGGTTAGAATGGAAATCCAATGGCACCATTTTCTGAATTGTCCCTAAAGGGTAACATAAACCTGGTTTTATTAAATCCTCAGCTGTGGAGATACGTGGGCTACTCTTCAAAACACACATGCCTTCCTCTTCTGGCCATTTGCCCCTTTATCTGCTTCTGCCCATTTACCTTATGGGTTTGAACATGTAGCAAACTGTTGGTGTTTTGGGCAGGAATTGTTGGGTTTTGACTTTGGTTCTCTCTCAGTGTATGTTGTGTTTTAAATATCACAGTTACTTGGTTTATGGTCTTAACTGAACTCTGTGTTAATTCCACTATGTACTTGCCTTTTAAGGCTGGTCAATGATTTATCGTCTTAGCAGCCTCCTTGTGTCTCCACTTATGTTCACTTGCTTTACATCTTCTGCACTTCATAAACAAGGCTTCTTTTATTAAACGACTTGCAATAATTTTAGTGACAATTACCCTATCTTGGTTCACTACACCAGAACCCCCACACTCATCAAACATTTGCTTCACTTGTGCTATAAATGACAAATTAAGTAGAAAAGAGGTGCGTGGAGTGCCTACTTTAGAATTTGTTGTTGAGCCTTTTATAAATGATTTCATGGCTTGCATTTTCTTTCTTTCTTTCTTTTTTTATTTTTTGTATTTTTTATGGTTTCAAACTATGCCTGTTGTTACTGACTGATTTATAGAGGTTGCGGTCAGCCTTGTCATCTTGGCTTAACCCAGTTTTGTTTCCAGGGGCAATATACATTGTGGAAGTTAATTGTTCCCTAACCACTTTTTCCATATGGCAGAGTGAGTCTCACTGTAATAGCTTTGGAATGATTTATCCAAGGTTTTGTCATGATCCCTTGATATTGCTTGAGAAGTCTCATGATATTTGTTGGGCCTTAGCATGCTACCATGTGAGTATATTACAACTGCTACCTTAAGCCCACCAATTGCCTTAATTTGATCGCATGTGTGGAGATTAGTTGATAATATTTTCTCCACCAGTGAACTAAATGTTATTATCTTTATTACCATTGTTGATGCTATTGTTAGACAGGTGCAAAAATATTCTTATCTCTGCTATTTCTGAATCTTCCCCTGTGGACCTACAGTTAGTGATTAGCACTATATTAGTCATTCATTGACATATATGGAGTTCCCAATTCATGCCAGGGAGAATTGCAGACTTTCAGTGAGAAGACGAACTTCAGATTGAAGCTGAAAGACAGAGAGGATTGTGTGCTACCTCAAAAGGCTGGGACAATATAGTACGGTGCCTCAAGCCAGACACAGATCAGAAAGTTACAGTCTCTTATCTCCACTCCACTGATGACAGAAAGTGGCTCAGCTTCGATTTCTGCATCTGTAAACAGAAGAGAAAAAATAATATTTACCTTGTAGGGCTGGGAGATGGTATGTTTTAAGTACCTAGTATGACGTCTTGCCAATGATAAGTTCTCAAAAACTCAGTTGTAATTGAAATAGGATGCTTTTTAAAATCTCTCAACATTAAGTATGATTTAAGCAAGTGGAAGAATAAGAAAACACTTTTTAAAGTATGCTGAGGTTTTATTAATACCCAATAAAAACAAGGTAGTAAATGATAGCAAGTCTGTGTACTGAGTATGTGTGCTGTCCACAATAACATTAGTCATCAGAGTACCTAGTCTTTTAATTGGTACTTCCTTAGTCAACTGAAGAAAAGCAAAGAGGAAAAAAAAAGATGTTTATTTCCCAATCCCTGTATAATGGACTGTTTTGACTGCACTGTTTGAAACACAGTGAAGAATTTTTGATATTTGTAGAACACATCATGTTTTGAAAGAGTTGGTGTATGTATTTTAACTTGAGTGTATCAGGCCACTAGAATGAAGACATTCCAATTTCCATGTCAAGATGATAACTGGATTATTTAGGTGTCAAAAATACAAGATGTGCATTAAACCACTTTCTGCCTTGGTAAAATGAGATTCTGCATGGGAGATGTATACACACTAGTCCTGTGTAAGTCAAACAAATAAACATTATCTGCACTCAGGCAATAGAGCGGGATAAGCACTTATGAATCAAACACTGGCATTCAAAGAGAGCTGAGTTCACCAAAGCTGACTACCGAGACATAGTCTTTGCATGTGTACTTGAACTGGCATATGTCAGCACATTCACTGCAGTTTTTACATTAAGAAGAGATCTACTTTGCGGAACAGGCCATCAAGCAGAACCCACGTCACTTTATCACTCTGAGTTTATAACAGAAATACACTCACACACATACACACACACACACACACACACACACACACACACACACACCATCCTGGGAGTATCCTTAAAGCAATTCATGACTGAATATTGAGCCTATACTATGGCCAGGCAGGCCTTGTGCTAGGCTCTGGGGAGCCCACGATGAAGAAGACAGGGAGCTTGTGATATAGCAATGGAAACAGAGGCTTATGCATATTCCTTTGTGCAGTGTGATTCATGCAGTACCAGATGAAGGGCTTTGGGAGCACAGAAGAGGTAGCATGGAATTCTGCTATGCAGTTGGGGTAGAGCATACGGACAAAGAGGGGAGCGTGTTGGTAAGCAAAGTATATTATCCAATTTCTACAACTTAATGCTATTTATATTTCATAATCTATGGATTTCCAACCCCAATACCTGTGGAATTTAAACCCTTGGGTTATCCTGCTAAATGCACCAGCATACTTGCTCTTATTGCCACCAAAAATAACTGTAAGTTATGGTGATGATTGAAATTGGGTAGAAATGAATCGAAAAGGCGCTTTGATGAAACTCTCTACTTCTTTCTTCAAACTGGTTGGCTGTTATATCTAAGTGAGTGGTTATTTTGATGTTAAGTGAAGGGATCTGCAACTAAGAAAATTACCTGGTATCACATACTTGTTATAACATTAACTAATTTCTCACAACCACTCTGAGAATTTCATTAGCATTGACATGTATTGACAAAGTCTGGCCTTAAATCGTCTCCCTCTCAAAAATAATCACAACTATTAGTATTATTATTTAACAAGTGGGTTCGTATAGATTATCCAATTCAATCCTTCCAACACCCTGGGGTTTATCAAGTACATGAACTATTATAATAGCATACATACTTGTCATCTGTTACCAAATGTTTCCCATCACATCTACTCACCACACTGCTTTCAAGGTATACTTTTCAAAAGACAGATCCGTTTATGTCCTCTCTTGCTTAAAAACCTTCTGTGATCTCCAATGTCTAATAGAATAAAACCTAGGCAGCCTGACCATTTATAAATTGATACCAAGCTACGTTTCCTGTCTCACGTTCTGCCATTCTTGGTGATGCTCGCCAATCACACCTAACTACTTACTGTTCTTTGAGCCTGTCTTGCCCTTCTTGGCACCATGCTTTTGGTCATACCGATGTCATTCATCTTTATGTGCCCCGTACATATTGGAGGATTCCTTCCATAAATATAGAGGATATAATTAAGTATCATTATCCTTATTTCACAAAAAAGTGATGTGGTGCTCAAAGAGTTTTGCAAACTTGCCTGAGGATATGAGTCATGAGCAGAAGAGTTAATGCTAGACCCTTAGCCATACTTTATAGTGTCAATTATTCACCACAATGTCTACAGATTTCAGGCTTCCTACGAGTCATTTATAGATTGATTTTTTTTCCATTTAGCACACAATTATGGGTACAATATTAGTTTTCTGGGACTGCCATCACAAACTATCACAGACTAGATGGCTTAAACAGCAGAAATTTATTTCCCTACAGTTCTGGAGGCTAAAAGTCCAAGATCAAGCTATTGGCAGGATGGTTTCTTCTGAGGCTTTCCTGCTTTGCTTGTAGCCATCTTCTCCCACTGTCTTCACATGGTATTCCCTCTGTGTGTGTGTGTGTGTCTGTGTCCTAATTTCCTCTTCTTACAAGGACAACATTCAGATTGGATTAGGGCCCACCGTAATGACCTCATTTCAACTTAATTATCTCTCCAGAGGCCCGATCTCCAGAAACAGTCACATTCTGAAGTACGGGAGGTTAGGATTTCAATATATAAAATTGGGGGGGATACGCTTCAGCCCATAAGGGGTACCTGATATGTGCCAAACACCATCATAAGTGCTAAGCTGGGCAGACTCTGAGGCTGGCTCCATTGATGTTCACAGAGTTGGAAACCCATCACACACTCCCCTTCCCACTGACTCTGGCATTCATGGTAGGGGAGGGGACCTAACAGAAAACTTCAACACAGTCTCCTAGGACAGTTAATTAGTCACAGGGGATTATTTATTCATCTCATTTCCTCCTTGTCACTGTCAATACCTCCAGTGACTTCAGGGTCTTGTGCTTCAGAGAAGTCAAAAAAAGTGTCATGTGTTAAATGTTGGGATTCCTACATTAAAATGTCTTGTCTAACATTTGGATGACTTAACAGAACAATGCCACAGACGTGCTTACCACCTCAGTACTTATGACTTTCTGTATCAGTTGGGCTCTGGCTGCAAATGGTTAATATTGTAAAACCAGTGCTGTAAGGAAACCTGCCAAAATTTACAGGGCAAACCAGGAGTGCAGCATGAATTCAAAATCCCTTCCCCTGAGTGCCTAAGTCCTTTCTTAATGCTGTGAATCATGGGATAAAGGATTTTAGGTAAAAGCTGGAAAGTTTTCTCTTTGTACAGTCAAAAGCCAAGATTTCTCATGCTTCTCTGAAGGAAATATATCCTGTAAATGATGACAATATCGGTCACAGCCTTAATGCCCACATAAAAGAGCAATTGTGAGACAGACACCTTCCTCCAGTCGTCTCTCTGAGTCCCTCGTGTGTCCCGACCACTTTTAAATCATCATGCCCTTTCTTCTCTACGGCAACAGTGAGCCCAGAAGGACCAAACATCTAAAGCATCTACTCCCAGGGGCTTCTTCTAACTCAATAGGAAAGTTTAAAACTCCTGACAAAGTCTCCTGTCTTGTTCTCCCTTCATGTCCCCTTCAGCATCTTCCTTTTCTAGTTCCCTCTGTGATGTGAAGTATTACAGATTCAGAAACACAGTGTTATATGAATACTGGAGAACTCCAAGACCAAAGATGCTCTGAGAAAACACACAACACACTATCTGAAACAATGGAGCACCAGACAAAGCGTTAAGGTCTGACCTTGTCTAGTTGGGTTCAGAGTGCAAAGATCAGGCACAGGGAGATTTAACCGGGGGAATCCAGGCGTTAATAAATAAGGCCTGTAGTGTTCTAGTAACATCCAGCCATACTCCCTGAATATTACCTTGACCCTTTCATAACTGTTTCCACAGCCTTCTTTTCCTTGGACTTTTTTCATGTGTTCATTACATTTAAACTTTTGTTGAAACATTCTATTTCTTGGATATCTCTACTTTATAAAACATTCTATTTCTAAGTAGACTTTGCCACTTTGAGTTGTTTTAAGAAGTCCTTATCTTTTCCTTTACTCTGCTTTCTGTGTTAGTGAAAGTACACTTCTCCCCTTGTAGAGGAGGCCATGACCCAAGAATTAGGGGATTGGTTATTGGACCTTCTGGTGTCAAGAGAAGGTTGAAAAGTGAGGTGGTGGAGATAGAAGTAGAATTTATAAGCCTGTTGGGGGCTACTGGCAGGACACTAACCTTAACAGGGCAATTGTTTACTTAAGGATTTTAGTATTTTGAAAAGTAATCAGGGGCAGGGAAGGAAAAATAAAATAAGATAAAAACATAGAGGGAGGCAAACCATAAGAGACTCTTAACTACAGAGAACAAACTAAGGGTTTCTGGAATATGGGTGGGGGGATGGGCTAAATGGGTGATGGGCATTAAGAAGGTCATTTGTTGGGATGAGCACTGGGTATTATATGTTAGTGCTGAATCATTAAATTCTACTCTGAAACCAATACTACACTACATGTTAACTGACAGGAATTTAAATAAAATCTTGGAAGAAAAAAAAAAGTAATCAGGCAGTGGTATAAAACAAGTATTCTGTAAAGGAAAGCTTAATCCAATGTTGAGAGTCATCCCAAAATTCTCTCTCCCTTTCTTTTCCTGAATATGAATCTTTCTAGTGAGAATGGGTAGGAATTGTCACTTAGGCTACAGGCTGTGGGAATTTAGGGGACCCAAGAGGAGGTTAGTCTTGCCCAGTGGCTGGTAGGTCAGAGGCAGGGGCTCCATCAGGAGAAGAGAAGGGGTTAAAAGGTGGGAAGGCTTGGGGAGGTGGAGAAGGGGCAGTAGGAGACACAGAGGAGCCATCTCTAGGAAGTCCTCCTGCCTAGAGGCTGTCCACATGGGGATTTCTGTAAAGTCTGGGCTCAGAGTTCCTTTATGGTACAAAGAGGTATGTTGGCTTGACCAGGGGGAATATCACTTCCAAAGTTTTACATTCTCTTCCCCCTGGTTCTCCTCTCCTGTGTGGTGTTGTGTCACTGGAAACTTTGACTCATAAACTTCTTTTGACTTCTTTGTGGTTCTAATCCCAGCTGTGCTGCACACCACATATTTGGTCTTGGATAAGTCATTTTTACCTCTCAGGGCTCCTGCTTCCTCATTTGTAGAAGTGAGAGGACAATACTTACTTTGCATGTTTGCTGTGAGAATTAAATAGAACAGCCACAGGACAGAACCTACCAGTTAGTCATGGGTGTAGTGGGCACTCAGTGGGTGCTTGGTATTGAGAACAGCGATGGTTTTTCTCTCAGTCCCACCAGTACACCCTGTGGGGCTGTCCCCTGTACACAGTAGGCACTCCACAAATGTAAAATGAAACAAGCTATATATCTACGCTTTTGAGGAACCAATGAGCTCCACATGTCGGGGTTCTCTGCTCCCTGACACCCTGCTCGCCACTGCCAGACCTCACATACATGTACCCTTTCCTCTGGCCACTTGAGAGCAGCTATTTATTTGAACTCAGCTGTGGTTTCATTCTTCTGTGATGCTCCTCTGCCTGGAATGTACTCTTTCTTCGTTACCCAGTCAATTCCACCCCCTTTAAAATTCAGCTCAAACGTTCCTTCGTCTGGGAAGCTATCCCCGTCTCCTGTGTTACACCACAAATGGCAGACACCCTCTTATTCCAGTCCAGGCCGTTGTCTTTCTGTCCCATTAGCCTGAGGGCACCCTTTGTGCACTGTTGTGTCCCCAGGGCCTAAGCAAGAGAGCAAAACACAGAAGGCACCCAGTAAAGGGTTTGGTAACCAAAGACAGGGCTAAATGGATGAACATGACAACGTGGCTCTTTAGCAGCAACAGAGTTTGAGTCACAAGCCGAACCATCTTTCAGTTGATAGGGCCATGACCACAGCCTGCTGACCTCCAGGGCCTGAAGTCTGTGGCCAGAGGAAAATGGAAAAGGATTCTGGAAAAGAACTTCTCCTCTTCTCACAAACAGGCATCATGACAGAGCTACTGAGAAAAAAGAAATGGTCAACATCTTGCAAAGGGAAGAAAATAAGAAAGATCGTCTCAATTCTGCCCAGTACCACCTCCCTTAGCATCGTTGTGGGAATAATGGATGTGGCACTGGAAGAGCCAGATGAATAGGTCCCAAAGGAAGGTGCCAGCCTGGCTATGGGTCTGCAAGTCCCTGGCTTTTGAGAACTACCCGGGACATACCCTGCTTTCAGAACCACTGCAGATAGAATGGGACTATTATGATAATCAATTAATAATCAATTAACTTAGTAATCTTCCCTTGTAGAAAACCTGCTGAAACAATGATGAATCACGCAGACTCAACCAGACCCGAAAGATTACAGAGGGGGAGAAGTAGCTTTGCAGTTTAAACACATGCACACATGAAAAGAAAAGAAAAGAAAAGAAAAGAAAAGAAAAGAAAAGAAAAGAAAAGAAAAGAAAAGAAAAGAAAAGAGAAGAGAAAAAAAACTTAGAATCCAAATCCCCTAGTGTGGCTGTCTCTGGAAAATGAATTCCACAGGCACTGACTCCAAGATGTTTTATCGAATGTGCTTTAGACTTGTAGGTGATGCATTGTCCCTCAGAGTCATTAAAAGGAACCCAGATAGCTTAGCTTCCAAGAAGTGCAGACTGTCCACACTTGTACTTGCACACAATATATGGTTATTGTTAGATGTGCACATCCCCACATGCTGCCTGCATGGGGGTCTCTTTGTCCTTTATTCAGATGTGGGCTAAGGATGCTTTCAGCACAGCAAGATGACAGCCATGCCTCCCCACTCAGAGCAGCCCCACAGCCCAAGCGTGAGACAGAAGCGAAAAGTTCCTTTGTTCCTAATGCAATGCTCATCTTTTGTCACACAGGCCCCCAAAGCTAAGAGACATGCAGACCATTTTAAAATAATTTTGATAATTTCTGGAAAACGCAATCTCTACTAATTTCTTGGTAAGTGATGCTGTTTGGAGAGCTTTATAATCCATTGTTGTGGACACCATACACTGAAGGCATTTAGGAAAAAATTATCCATGTGGGTTTGTGTTTCATTGAAAACAGAATGGTCATTATCTGGAGTCCAGATGACAGCTCCCTTTGTGACACTGCTTTGGGGGTCCAACAAAAACCCTGCCCTTTCTACAAAAGACACTGGCCGAGAAATGCTCAAGGGAACGCTGCACTGAGACTGCTTGGGCTCCAGGGAGGCAGCCTCGGGCATTCTGTGCTCAGGATGCTGAACCCCAGAGTAGCATCTCACTTCATTTTTTGGCAGCGAAGGCAGTGAACATTGATAATTGAAGATTTGCCCGAACAGAAGCCAACAGGGTGGCAAAACATTGATCCCACTGAAGCCCTGGCCCCCAGGGAGGGCCTGATTACATCTTAATGTTTTTCTAATGTGACTTAGCATCGCAGCAGTAGACATTTCTTTACAGAGAAACTGTACAAGACGTTGAACATCCTGGGCAGGCAGGGCGATTTGTATGTCCTGGAACCTCGGCTTCTCCTGGAACATCTGAAGAGGAAGCCAATGTTTGAAGACTCAGCGACACTTTTTGAGTAGAACTCTTGCACTGTGAACACTTACCCTCTTTTCCAGATTACCATGTCTGTCCGCTGGAATGGGCGGTGTGGGCGATTGCATTCGGAAATGATGCCAGGAGTGGTCTTTTCCATTCCTCTTCTGAACAATTGCAAAGTAAATAATCTTCACCTTTTACTCCAAAGACTTTTGTTTTCTCATTCGTGACATACCAATTAAATCAGTGGAACTTAATACATCTTTACATAAAAGCACATTTTAAGGATTTATTTTAAGCATGAGATTATCATCATTATGATTTCCTTTCACCACCCATTTCTGGTGGTACTTAACCCAGGTCTATGGGAGGGACCAGCAGATGTCACTGTAGCTCTGTTCATTCATCTTTTCTCTTGACGGGATTCTAGTTCTATCCTTCTGGGCTCAGCCGATCACATTTCTTATTTAATCAAAGCATAATGCATCATAACATTTGTAATTCATGTTGTTGTTATTCTTTCATTGTGTGCGAAATTGGATATGTATCTTTGCAAACAGAGATGCAAGCTAAAAAGTAGCCCAGACACCCCCAGTGAGGTGTGGAAATCAAGGGCCCTGCTGGAGAGCCATGATAAGACACAGGGACAAAAGAGCAGTGAGGGGCATCTGCACACTGACTCTTCATTCTGATGGACAATCTCAGGATTAAAGACAGACACATGCCCTCCATTCCTATGGAGGGCTTTCAGGGAGCATCAGCCAGGGGACAGTGCTAGGTATGAGGGTAGATCAGGAGGGCAAGAGACTACTCAGTAGAGGAGGAGGGCAGGAGTGTTAGGCCGTGGTGAGTCTTAAGGGATGAAGTCTCGAGGGTAAAGCATTCTCTGCATTAAAAAAAAAATCATTGCACTCTTGGATGGAAAGAAAGACCCATGCGTTAACTTCAGGGTTTTGGTTCAGCAGAAGGTGTGATGTGGTTTCTGGGAAGTTTGGTGTTTGAGAGTGAGACGTTGGCCGCTAAAAATAAAGAGAATAGGACCATCTGCCTGCCTGTGCCCTCCACACTGACAGAAAGAAAGTCAATGTCAAATCGAAAAATCAAAAAGGGCTACTTTTTTTTTTTTTCAACGTTTATTTATTTTTGGGACAGAGAGAGACAGAGCATGAACGGGGGAGGGGCAGAGAGAGAGGGAGACACAGAATCGGAAACAGGCTCCAGGCTCCGAGCCATCAGCCCAGAGCCTGATGCGGGGCTCGAACTCACAGACGGCGAGATCGTGACCTGGCTGAAGTCGGACGCTTAACCGACTGCGCCACCCAGGCACCCCAAAAAGGGCTACTTTTTAGAAATATTCACATCAATCTTTTGAGGAATAGGAAACTTTGTCATACTTATTTGTGGCAACTTAAGCAAAGAACATGGATGAACAATTATATGTCATTCAGTCACAGAGACTGGTCTTATGCAAAGATCACCCAGGAGTGAATAAATGAAGCCCCACAGCTTGTGAACAAAGCCATGCTAATGGAATGACCTATCTTTAACAGCAGTTATTATATCCCCTCTATGGGCCAAATCATTCAGCACCCCACCGTGAGCAAAAGATGGAATTTTATGGATTAGCCTCCTTTCTAGATGGACACACTCAGTGGAAAGGCTGTGTCTGGGATGAAGTCTTCATGTTCAGCCCTCCCGCCAATTGGCACTCCTCACACATATGCATAGCGGCTGAGTAAAATGTTGGATTCCCCAATAATACAGCCAGTCTTAGTTCTCCTCTACAATTTGCTATTTCGACTCATTTCTTATCCAAAAGTTCAAGTCAAAGTCATCTGTAGAAAATCAGATTCTCAATTAAGCATTTTTACTTCCCTTTCTCTCCTTTTCCTCTGTCTTTGTAGTAGCCAGCCTTCAAAATGGCTCCCAACTATTTGTTATTCAGACCTTTGTGTAATCTCCTCTTATGTTGTATTAGGGTTGGTCTATGTGACCAATCGAATATGGTGGAAATGAAGGTGTGTAATTTCTGAGAGTAGATGGTAAAAGACATTGTGGCTTTCATCTTCCTTCCTCTTATCTCACTCGGTCTGGGGGAAGTCAGCCGCCATGTTATGAGGACACTCAAGTAGCTTGTGAGAGGCCCATATAGAGAGAACTGAAGCCTCCTGCCAGGAGCCATCACCAACTCGTCAGCAGGGTGAGTGAGCCACACTGGAAGCAGCTCCTCCAGTCTTAATTAAGCCTTCAGAAGACCACCCTGATGGCAACTTCATGGGACATTTAGCTGACTTTCACCCAAGCTTCTGACCCACGGAAACTATGAGAGTTTATAAATATTTTTAGTTGTTTTAGAGAGCCAGGTGCATAGGATACAAAACTTAAGGAGAAACTCACTTGGGGTCATGTAAGTACAGTGTCACTAGCCACACCCTTGTCTTGGACCCATCATTTTAAGTGATTTAATCTTGGAAAAATTTGTTACTAAGCTATAGATAAGTGATATATTCTTCTTTCTACCTCCCTCCCCCTTTTTTTGCTCCTTTGTGGGAATGCATTCAGTGAAGTTCATTCTGGCCTCGTAGACGTTCGTCACTTATTTCTTTTTAGGCTTCCTGTTACCAGAAAGTGTGCTATAACTAACCTCTTAGAGATACTTCTTTTTGATTTAGAGTTCAATATTGTAGTCCTTTATGCCATTCAATTAATTTAGAAAACAAAAGAGCCACAACGATCACACATTCGTTGTTTCGAGAATTGATACATGATAATGGCATCTTTATCAGATGCTATCATATCAAGATGATATTAAAACCTCTCTCTTACCACAGGTTGTAATAATAGAGAACATTTTTCATGATGTGAAGCAGTGGGTTTGTGGTTTAGAACGCAGCCTGGAGTCATGGTCGTTTGGGGGGAGGGAGATGAAGTAATAGCTAAGGTTAATGTAAGTTAATAAGAACTACAGGCTTTTCAGTAAAGATGTGGTGACCAAAGACAAAGGCTTTAGTGACAGGATGAAGGACAAATATCTACTTCAAAACTGTATAGCAGCTAATTTTGAGCACTTCTTGAACAGAGATTGATAGATACTGCTGAGTGACTTTAAACTTTTCTGGCCACTTCCAGAATGTATCAATGTACTCAACAATGCCAGCAACCACAAGACACCTTCTCAGCCCATTTTTTTCTAACTTTATAAGATTCATGGGAATATAAAATTTTAAATAAAATATAGGCCATTTATTTTATTCTTTTGTCCCTTGGCAAGTTTGAATTTCTCTGTTTTTGTTGTTGTTTTTAAGATTATACTTTCACAAACCAAATAGAGTTCAGGAGTCCTTTTAAAAAAATTTTTTTAATGTTTATTTATTTTTGAGAGAGGCAGAGACAGAGAGCGAATGGGGGAGGAGCAGAGAGAGAGGGAGACACAGAATCCGAAGCAGGCTCCAGGCTCTGAGCCATCAGCCCAGAGCCTGACACGGGGCTCAAACTCATGAACCACAAGATCATGACCTGAGCTGAAGTTGGACGCTTAACTGACTGAGCCACCCAGGTGCCCCTCAGAAGTCCCTTTAGATACACTTACACCACTAAGGCATTGCGGAATATAGCTAAAATCTTATTCATACCAATGATTACTTATACCATGTAGAGCATAAAAATATTTTTAAGTTAAATGTTTCTTGGATATGTTAAGAGTTGATGAAAATAAAATTAAGAGGACCAGCATGTTCCTTCTCTACTTCAAGCACTTAGTACTACTAGTGAATTATCAATTCTTAAGACAAAGGAAACTCCTAGCATATAATGAATTTGATAGTAATAAAACAACCACAACAACAAGAAAGTAGAGGAGGAAAAGAGAAGGAAGAAGAAAAGGAGGAAAGGAGGGGAGGAGGAGGAAGAGGAGGAAGGAGAAAGGGAAGGGGAGGAGGAAGAGAAGGAGGAAGACAAAGAAGAAGGACAAAGACAAGGACAAAAGGACAAGGACAAGGAGGGGAAGGGAAAGCAGCAGCAGCAGCTAACATCTATTCAGCACCAACCAGCCAAACACAGTTCTAAGCGCTCTTTGTATGTATTAACTTATTTGTCATGAAAACTCCAGTAAAAAATCCTATTGCTAGGGACACAATACAAGAGAGACTGAGATACATAAGTTGAGTAATCAGAGATCGCATGGCCAGTAAGTGGCCCATTCAGGAAGGTTACCAATCTTTGACGCTATCAATAAGTTAGTCTCCTTAGATGTCTTGTTAATGTCCCTCAGTACTATTGTTGAGGTCTTTGAGCATAGTTACTTCTCGAAGTGATGCCTTACTCAGCACAACTCAAGGGCCCGAGAAGCTCTAAGCAAAAAGGCCAGAGTGGGGAGATGCAGAAGGACCTTTGCACACTATGGGCAGAAGAAAAGGAGCCCATGTTAAAAATAATGTTGACAATAGCTTCAACCAACATGGGACGGATTAGAGAATTTGGTACTTAGCATCCACAAAAACATCGATTTGTTTTCAGAGATATTTTTGATGGAGAAAGGGACACAGTCAGTGAGTTTTACACCTATAGCTACAGCCATCAGTCACAGAGTCTTTGTGGGTGACAAAGAGCATGGGGAGGAGGCCATTCTTTAAGCCTATGTACTTGAATGACTTCTTCAGTGTCAGTACTTCCACAAATAGAATGTAAGCTCCTTGAAAGAAAGGAGCATCTAATCTTTGATGCCAAACACAGTATCTAGCATCCAACAACCATTTAAATATATTGACCTGATATTTGAGTAGGAAGAATGTTTACATACTCACAGCCAATGAACTGCAATGGATACAAGTAGTAATGTAATCTTCTGGCCCCTAGGCTTTGGTGCCAGAAAGGCCAGAATTCAAGTCCAGGCTCTGCCACTTTCTGGCTATACGATTAGAGAAATAACTTAATCATTCCAAGCCTCACCTTTGTTACTTTTACAAAGAGAGTAATTGCAATATGTAGTTCAGGGAGATATGTTGAAGATGCAGTTATGAGGTAAGAGTTGAGAATATAACTTAGAAACAGATGGTTTGGGTTTGAATTCTTGGTCAGCCTCTTACTTAGATATATAACCCTAGGTGAATAGTTTAACCTAGCTGTGCCTCAGTTTTCTCATCTATACGATGTGATAATAATAGTACTTACCTCATGTGGTTTTTGTGAGGGATAAGATGTTAATACATATAAAATGCTTACAACAGTATTTGGTAAAAAGCAAGTTCACTGCTATAGTTAAATCACAGAATGCTTTTAAAGCTCATGGCACAGTGGCTGGCAGGCTAGAAATGCTCAAAAAATGGTTGTTATTGTGTATTTTACAGGTAATTGTCAATATTAGATGGAAGGAGGGGATGTCTAATGTGAAATGTGAATGAACTGTAAATCGCTACATTGTTGCAACTTTAGTAATGCTATTGTGTATTTCCTGTGAGTGACACTTTAAATTAAACTGTTAGCTCATTAAGTGGCTGTTTCCTGGGATTTTTGAGTCTCTTTTAACATCCAATAGCTCTTCTGGCTAATGTCACATGTTGATTTGTTAGCAGTGATCATTTAGTGATGATCAGTGTTGAACCTTAGCCACGGTACAAATATCCTCTGTGTTTTATGGGCTATATATTTGGAACTTTAGCAATACTTATCTGGGGGACTCTTCCTTAAAGGCACACATTCTGATTTTATTGTGCCCATTTTTCTCAAATGCAATTTTTTCCTACAGAGCCAATGCTGGCAGAGGTATTACAGAATCAGAATGGCGGCAGACCTTTAGACCCCACCAAGGAGCCTGTGGGGCCAGAATTTTGTCTCTCCTTCTGTCTTTTGTAGGCAGGAGCCATTTACCAGGTCCTTGTTCTCAAAGGACTAACTGGGCCAGGACTTGTTCTCAAATGCAGACTCTCCTTTTCACTCTCATTTTCTTTCGGAACGACTCACCCCTGGTTGCTTGTCAGGTGCAGGCTTTTGGCAACCTGGAGACAGGCTCAGTGGAAGCTCATGTTCCCGACCATGGCATAGCCATTGACAGGAAGGGCTGGCATGTATCACTTCTCCACGGCCAACCAGGTGATTGCTTCCCCAAAGGTGGGAGCAGGTGCTTCTCCTATGTCTCCACTGTGCCTCTTTTCCTCCAGTCAGGCTGTTTGGTGGGTTGCCCTTTGGTACAATCCACTTAGACAGTGCCTGGCAGGCATTTCATGCCACTCTGGGGCACCTACGAGAGCTGGTCTTTGCATAGTGAAACAGATTGCCAATTGTGCCGGTCTCTTGGCCTGCACAAACCTTTCCCTCAAGTTAGCCCACATTTATAGAAAGTCCGTCAGTAGAGAATTTTTAAAAAATACGTTAAAAAATGATGCTCAGAAATACAACTTCTTTTGGGAGGGGAAATATTTTAACATACATTTATTGATTCATTGATGATTGATTGATTTTTGAGGGAAAGAGAGAGAGAGTATGCATGAGTGGGGAAGAGGCAGAGAGAGAGGAGGAGACAGAGGATCTGAAGCAGGCTCTGTGCTGTGAGCGCAGAGACTAATGTGGGGCTCAAACTCGCGAACCATGAGATCATGACCTGAGCAAAAATCAAGAGTTGGTTGCTTAACCAACCGAACCACCCTGGCGCCCCTGGGAGGGGAAATATTTTAAAACTCATTGCCAATCATGGAAAAGTACATGTGAACTAACTTATCAGGGGTGAGTGTGGCCCTGCACCAGACTGCCAGGATTTGGCCCTTCCTACCTATGTATACACCAAGGAAATGTCTGAGGGGACACAGGCTCCAGGAAGTACGGTGGCCTTGTGTTGAGGTGTCATCATTCTGCAGATGCTCAGAGCAAATTTCGTCTGAGACCACAAGGCAGGGTCCTGTCTCCCATCTTAGACTGGCTTCTTCAGTGAAGGACATCATGGAAGAGGAAACACATGTTTGCCTTGTGCCAAGTAGGGTCAGAGGAGAGGGTTTATTTGATGAGCTTACCCTCAAGAAGATGAAAACAGGAAGGGTTTGGGATCCATAGCTTGTAAGAATTTTGTAAAGTTCTGAGACTTTTATGATGTCCCCATGTAGGCATGCTTTGATCACCCTGACAGCTTCTACTGAGTGATTTTTAGAAGAGCTTTTGGAATGAAGGGGGCCTTGCGCTTGTGTTCAGATTTGCAAGGAAGCAGGCTGGCTCCTGGGAAGACTTCTCCTACACTGCCACTTGGTTGTGTGGTGTGTAGCTCCAACGGGCAAAACACGGTGGCAGCGGTGGGGCAAAGCATGGCAGCAGTGGTAGAGCAAAGCAGAAGGCTTGTAGAGAGGGTAGAGGCTCATGTTCCATTGGAAGAAAGGTGAGTAGAGAGCAGGCCCTTCCCACAGGGTATCTGGCATCCCTACTGCCTCTTGTTCCTTCCTTCTACTCTGTGTTAGTGTGGAATAACACACTATCCCAAGGACCAAGCTATCTTAGCTATCTGAGAGGCAACTTTGCCCTTCTCTTCAGGGAAATTCAGTTGACATAAGAGAAATACACACACACACACACACACACACACACACACACACACACACATTTGTTTATTAAAAATATATGTCATGGACTTCAGCCATTCTTTCCCAGGGATAATTGCAATTTCAAAGATTACTAGCTAAGAAGCAATGCTTCGCTCCTAGGACTAGCACTGGCTGGAGACATTTCAGGCATCAGTTAAAGGCCTCAGGGAAACTATTTTATCTGTAGAGGAATTGCAAAGGAAGAAGGGGAAAGATGAGTTGATTTGGTGAATCCACTCTCCAGAAGTCAAAACTTGGGCCAATACAAAGCTGTTGTGTTGAGTTTATCCCCAATGCCAATTGATGTATGTTGTTACAGTGACCTTCTTAGGACCCTCCAAATAGTACCACAGAGGCTTCTTTCTCTTTTATCTGTAAGGCCAGCCTTGTGTGAAGCCGGGCTGACCATGAAAAACTAAACACCCTTGTCAGATAGTAAATTCCACTAAAGTAGGAACTATACCCATCCTTGAGCATAAATTCTGAATGTTTAGTTCAGAACTCTGTACCTCACGGTCACTTAATAAATATTTGCTGACTTGTTGACACACTGCTCAGAAAAGATATGTCTGTGAAAATAAGCATGCACAGCATTTATCTGTGAGACCTTGGGCCAATTCTCTAGGCTTTTGGATGACTGTTTCCTCATCTGTAAAAAACACAGTGATAACATTTATTGGGTGCTAACCCTGTACCAGGCATTGAGCTAAGCACTTTACAGTCATGATCTCACTGAGTCCTTGAAACATATCTACAAAGTATGAGCTACTATAATTTTACAGATGAGAAAACTGGCAAAAAGAAGCCTTGGGTCTCTGAGTGGTTAAGGGGCAGAGTGACAACTTGGACAGTAGTCTGGTTCCAGAGGCCACAGTTTACTCACTACCCTAATGGAAATAATGAAGATGCCTGTCACTTATTCATTTATGCACTTACCCAACATATCTCTGGAGAGTGTCCTCTGCTCCAGGCCCCTGGAGCTGTGGTGTGAATTTAGTGGGAGAAGACGAGCAGAAGCTGTCGCATTAGGAATGTTTTTGCCTGCAAATAACAGAGTATCCAACTAACAGCGGCTTGCAGGCCATCGCAGGCCGTCGGCTCTCTGGGAGTGGTGATTCTGCCGGGCCTCCTTGGCCTTAACCATCCTTAGAATCTTTGGTTGAAAGGGCTATGCTTTCTCAGCTTCCACGTGAGCTTTGATTCTTTCTCACATCCACACAGGCCACCCAGGCAAGCTTGTCTGCTCCCCACCTCCCCATGCACAATGCCTCCTCTTGGGTGGGGAACCCAGATGCCCTTTGAGTGGTGAAAGTAGAGAAGTCTTGGCTCTTCCTATAATAAAACTTCATTTCCTGTAATGCCTGCAGCCCATTTCTGTGAAACCAGGCCACGAGTAACTAACTAGAGGAATGATGATTTGAGATTTAAAAAATTACTTTTGGTGGAACCCCCTGATGGTTTTCTTCATTATTTAAAATTAACTTTTTTTTTTTCCAGATGAGCAATTGAAATGGGGACTGTGACAATTAAATGTTTGGCTACTGCCACTTATGAGGGTCTATGTTTTTCATTCATTACTGTGTCTATTTTTTTTTTCTCTGATCGGGGGTATCCTCAAATGAGGTTAAAATGTCTTGTATCCCCACACTTTCTGCTACATTTTTATTGCCAATGATAATGCTCTCACTGAGGCCCCCATCACCTCGTGGACATGGCAATAGCTTCCCAACTAGTCTCTCCTCCTCCGATCCCTCTGGTCCTTCTGTTCCCTACCACCAAATTAATCTTTCTAAAATACTACTTGCATCATGTCATTGCTCTGCTTATGAAACTGTGGGGCTCCTGTCTACCTCATGAAGAATCTCCAGTATGTTCAGCTGGGTACTCTGCTCCTCTGCTCTCAGGCCCCAGGTGTCCCTCTTTCCCCCTTTATTCCCCAGTGAGCACTCGTGTTCCCCTGTGAAGCAGCTCCTTGTACGTCCTACCTCCACCCTACTCTTTACCTGGAGTTCTCCACTCTGCCTCTGTAGCTCCTCCTGTTCAACCCATTGTCAAAGGCTCTCTCCAACCATGTAGATTCCTCTGGCCATGCTTGCCTTCCTCAGCAATCTCTCCTCCCTACTTCTGTCGTCCTTATTACCCTGAGACATTTTCAAATCTTGTGACGATTGAGCAAATGCAAGATGAGTTTATTCCCTATGGCTCCAGGACTTGACTCTACCATTCTACCTATTTATTGCCCTTCAGTAGAATTGATGATGCTTCATATAGTGTAAGGAACAACTTGAGGGATAGGTTTGAGTCAGACATACTTACGGTAGACATTGTTAATTGTCCTTCCAATGTCTCCCTTCTTCCTTACTGATGAGATCTCTATTTTAATAGAGCACACAGTAATGTGCCCAGCTGTGGTGGTTTAATCTTAAATATAAGCAAATCAGGACACACACTGCTCAGCTTTCATTACAGCCAGGAGTGGCTACATGATACTGTATTGCCGATTACGCTAGACATTTTTGTGAAGTGTTTTGTATCCCCATAAAAAGCACAACGTTGGAAGAGCAAGCTCAGTGATATTGAACCTTTCACTTGTTCTTGTCTTAAATACCATTAAGATGTATGAGACCCATATCAACCACTTTGCAATCATGAGACCACAAGCTTGAGAAGGAAAAGTCAGCATACTGAATATAGTAAACAGAAGGACAAGAAGAACCTGGCTGCTTTGTGTCTTTGTTGAATCAGTATGTCAACATGCAACTACCTCACCACTTCCTGTACATGAGATAATCAAATGTCCGTAATACTTAAGCCACTGCTAATTGGATATTCTATTTCTTGCAGCTGAAATCATTCCTAATGTATTCAAAAATGCACAAATTTAATCAAATGCTTTGAACTAGTAACAGATATCATGATATTTCATAAAAAAGGAAATTGGGGGCGTCTGGGTGGCTCAGTTGGTTGAGCGTCCAACTCTTGATTTTGGCTCAGATCATGATCCCAGGGTCATGGGACTGAGCCCCACATCAGGCTCTGTGCTGAGCATGGAACCTGCTTGAGATTCTCTCTTTTCCCCCTGCCACTTTCCTCCACTCATTCTCTCTCTCTCTCTAAAATAAATTAAAAATTAAAAAAATAAATAAAAGGAAATCTGCAGGAAATTAGTATCATGTGCATATGCATCTAGTTGTAAGTATTTGTAAGGGAATTTTTTTCAATGACAAAATTTAAAGTGTTAATTCATAGTCATAACAATCAATTAAATAATATGACATTTGAGGAAGGAAAAACAAAGGAAATAGTAGAAAGAGTGCATTCATCCCACTAACGGGAAAAAACATACTCTGGCTCACTTTCTATAACAACCAAATTTTTAGCTATGAATAAGGTCCCCCTAATATTTATCTCCATTATTTTGTCTTCACATTTCCTTGAGAAAGCTTATTCCGAAGCAGCATTCCTGGCCTTCTTTCCCCCTTACTCATTCCTTTCCATGAAAATAGTGAGTTACTTTATAAGTAAGTTTGGGAGAAGGTTCCAGGCATACTCCAGCCAGCCTCTCCCTGGCTTTTTAGTCTCTGGAGCAGCTTGACCTCTGGATGTAAATACCTCTGTTAATCCATGCAGTAAGCTTCACGGGTCTTGATCTGCCCCTGCATAGGTGATGCCAGCAGTTTGAACGGACAAGTTCAAATCCAAGGGGATATATTAGGAAACTCAATTGTGGCCATTAGTTGAACATAGCTCTCCAGTTCAGATTTATTAGTAATTAAGTTGATATTTTGATATCCATCAGTCTCTCTCTTGTGTCTACTTCTTAACTGGTTTCAAATATCGGAAGGGGAAAGAGTTTATTGTTAATTGGTAACCTGAAATGCTGACTTAGAGTCCCCGGTATGGAATTCTTCTGGGATGTTTCTTATTTGAGTGTCAGAAAATCCAATCTTCTCATTTTGGGAATAATAATAACAATATTTTATCTGATCAGTCATTTATTTATTAATTTATTTGGTGAATATTTATTGAGTATAATCTATGCTATAAATGCACTGAATATACAGTAGTCAGCAAAAATAAGCATGACTCATATAATAAAAAATCAGATATAAAATTAGATTATTCTGAGTGCTGCTAAAGAGAGGGACAGAAGGTCACCTTCCATAAAACTGATAAGAAGGATTTGATTTAATTGCAGAGATCATCAAAGGCTTCTCTGAGGAAGCAATACTTAATCAGAGGAATGAATTGGTATTAACTAGCTGAAGGGGGAAAGAGAGAATGTTCTGGGCACATGCAAGGGCCCTGTGACAGGAAGGAACATGGCAAGTACAAGGGAATTAAGAGTCCAGAGCAAGTTGAGGAGAAGGAAATAAAGTGATATTTTAGATGAAGTTAGAGAGGGTAGGGGTAGGTAGGGGTCCCCAGTTATGCAGAGCCTTGAAAGCCACGTTAAATATGGAGTTTGGTCTTTACCTTAAGAATCATGTTCTAACTCCCCAGGTCCTTGAGACTGCCGAAATCCCTGCCCTGCTTCTCGGTCTCTCAGCTGGGCTCAGGCCTTATGATACATCAGGGTCAGTGAGAGGGCTTGTTACAGAAGATTTCTGAGTCTTACCTCAGAGTTTCAGACTCAGCAGATCTGGGGTGAAGACTGATGATCTGTCATTGTAAGAAGTTCGCCGTGCCACTGGCTCCTCAGTGCCCACAGTTTGAGAACCGCCGTTCTAGGGGAAAGGCAACCTTAAGTGGGCTTCCTTCCTCTCTGGGATGTTGGCAGCATGATCTCTCACTGCCTTGGTAACTCCCTGATGTCCTTAAACTGATGTTCCTTTCCATGTGTTTCATATGGCCAGAGACAGCATTGTTCTGAACCACCTACTGTGCTGTTGCCAGAAGAAAAACTTCCCGACTAACACTGATGGCTAATATTGAGAAAGTGTTGTGTGTCACACTGTGGTTGGCCTGGCTGTTGATGGTACAACTCTAGGGGGCATCACTCACATCACATTTTATATGATCTGCACAATACTGGTTGGGTTGTGCAGTGCCCAGCATAGCCAAGTACTGTGCACTAGACTCTATGTGTTACTTCATTTATTTCACAAACTTTTCATCATTCCTATTTGCAGATGAAAAAATTGACACTTTGAACAAATTGCTTTCCCTAGGTCCCAGAGTTTGTCGATGGCAAAAACTATTTCTTGACACGTGGAAAACAAAGTGCATTAAGCCTTTGAACCTCCCACTTTCCTTATCTGTAAAATGGACACAATCGTATTTGTTCTCCACGTCAGAGCTGGGTAGAGTGAATTAATGAAGCAGTGGGCTGAAACTCTTGAGAGTTTGGGGGATAAGAGAATTAACTTTCATTATCACGATTCTGTTCGAGAAAGTGATTTTATTACGAAGGAATAAACACCCCCAGTTGTTAAGCAAGCAAATGAAGACAACCAACGAAGCAGAGCGAAGGCCAAGGCAGGTGTTTCAAATAGCACTGCAGAGTGATGGTAAGAGGCAGCCACTTTTCAAATGGCACCCTGCTTTAAAAAGCAACAGCTTTACCCACTGAGGCGTGCAAGACCAACTTTCCCCTCCCCAGTTTTCCTCTTTCCCTTAAGGACAGCAGGTGTTCAACTCATTTCTTCTTTCGTGTCTTCTCCTTCCTCAGTGACTAACTACAAAGTGCTAATCTAAAAAGGAAGGATTTTGAAAGCACCTAGATCCTTCAGGCATTATTATGGCAACAGAACACCCTTTGCTTGGAGGTCATGGGTTCAAATCTTGGCTGGGTCAGCAGTGACCATGTGTCTAATGACTGGCCATCTGTTGGCTGTTTCATGGTCCACGTAAGATAAATTGATGGCCTCAGCTCACCCACCAGGACGCATCAGAACGGGCACTGGCAGACACTGGTTGGCACTTGGCACAGAGGCCATGACCTCAATTGGAAGCTGTAGCCCTCTGAGGTTACTTCCTAAGGAATGTGCCCATGTGGCAAAGGAGAAAGGGCATGAGTTGCTGGGAAAGAGAGAAATAAGCATGTCGTATCCTTCCACCTTCTTGATTTACAAAGAAGATGCTTCTCTTCAGACCTAGGGAAGGGGTTAACGTCCTGGTTTGTCAAGAACCCTGTCCAGCAGAGGAGAGCAGACAATTGCCAGCAGTAAATGGTGCGGGTGATGTTGTCCAGAGGAACGTTAGTCTTGCCCTCTTGACTAAAAAGAGGAGCCAGACTGGAGAACACATGTGAAGGGGATAGGACCGGGAAGAATGGGGGGAAGCTCTAGAAGGGTAGAGACCTCCATTTCTTCTTTGCACATGTAAATAATCACATGAGCATCTGAGGCCCAGAGAAGCAAGCAGTAGTATGTCCCCGGTCTTCGTCCACTGCTCTTGTTGTCTCCCATGGGGTCAATGTCAAGGACCGGTGTGGACCCTGATACCCCCACCTGCCAGTAGGGGGCACTCCTGAGTGCCATCTCTGGGTCTAGGCACTTCCAGACTAGGTTTGGCTCAGGAAACAGCAAAAGAGGGCAGCTGAGTTTTAAGCTTCACTTTTTGTGTTCATTTACTACATTTTCCCTATTACCAAAGTCTTTGCCTGAATCCAAGGGCAGTGTACTAATTACCAAGTCCTTTCCTGACTTGTCTGAGCCCATGGATCTTTATCACACCGTCAATAGAATCGCATATGGTGGGATCCGAGTTTCAGTGGGTCAATATGTGAACAAAGTTGAGGAGGTAGTAGCAAAGAACATGAACTATTCTGTCCAGCAGTCTGGTGTTGGAAGAGAAAGACGGGGTCATGGGGGATGGGGAGGAGTTGGCGGGGAGGTTTGTTAGAGTGAGGGAGGAATCATGCATGCATTTTCAGTTCGAGAGATGGAGAGAGGGAGAATAAAAATGCACGAGACGGAAGGCGCCAAAGGTGGGTAGGAAGGAAAGGAATTGGCTGCATAGGAGGCGAAGGAATTCCTGAAGATGAGGGTTCTGGGAAGAAAGGGGGCTATCATGGATACACTTCAGATGTGAATGGGGAAGCCCTGGGCTCTTCATCAACGACGTGCTCTATTTTCTTTGCACAGTAGAAGACACTTCACTGAGAGGTGACTGCGAACCAGAGGGATGTGCCAAAGATGTGGGGAAAGGGAAAGGAGGCCACAGGGGGATAGACGTGGTGGGCTGCTGACCGGGCTGGGGTCAGATGGATTTGCACCCTCTATCTGTATATCAGTATCATCTTTAAAACCATCCACCATGGCTTGGCTTTCAGTCATGCAATGGGGATCATGGCTCTATATTTCATAAAGAAGTTTGACATAAGCATTGGAGAGAAAGCAGACATTAGAGAATTCTTCCCCATATATACATGGAACGGGGGAAAAAGACCAAATGAGGTTGTTGAAAAGTTTTCAAAGAACTTTACCAAAAAAAAAAAAAACACCACCACCACCACCAAGAAACTTTTCTCCGATTTAAGTCAAACAGCATGGAAAATAATAATATGGCGTTCAAGCTCCATTCTCTCTGTTGGGGGTGATGCTTGAAGAAAAAGAAAAAGTGTGTTCTGTGGTTAGTCATATTTTAATTGGTCACAATGTGAGGCAAAAGTTCAAAACTAAATGCTGGAAATCTCTCCCCTCTGGAACATTCAATTAAAATCTGTGGGGGGAAAGCCTCAAAATGACAGCCAGAGAATTACAACAACAGCAGCAAAAGTCCCAGTTAGCCTGGACCTGAGACAGGCAGATGACTGGAAATGAGTGTCTATGCATGTCTGGGGGGGGTGGGCGGGGAGGCTGGGGTGGTTATCTGGTCACTTCCAGCGAAGACTCAGCCTAGCCTGGGCGGTTAGCATTATGCCCCCTGCAGGGATGTTTTGCTCTGAGTGCAAGCAGGATGTGGACAGAATTCATCTTTGACATGGGAACCCCCGCTTTTCCATGCTCCTTCCTAGCCTTTGCTGTTCCTACTTCCAACCCTTAGGAATATCCGGTATCCTCTCTCATGCCTTTGCTCAAAAAGGATTTGAAATGCATTCACACTAAGGTAAAAATAACTGAAGATAGAAAAGATCAGTTACTTACCTCAGGAGTATTAGCACTTTAATAAGGCAGGTCTTAGGTAAAATAAATGTTACTGAACTCTGAAATAGCATCACATGGATAGAAGCCTATGCTGCTTATTTATAGAAGGCATTCTGAGACCAACCCACATCCCACACTCCTGCCAGCAAGAAGCCTACGTGGGATAGCTTATAGAATTACTTGAGTCCTAGAGGGATCTGAGAAATTTTAACATGTTGTATTGATTAAGATGAAGTCAAAATCACCATAATAAAAACTGGGGGTTATGTTGGACAAAATGACCTGCGAACTCTTTAGCATTTAATGTTCCACTTGACAATTTCTACTGGTCCTCAAAGGGCAAAATATGTGCCTTCCAGGTGGGATTCAGGTGCGCACAGGTGTGTGAGTGGGTGCTGGCATCTGACGTCCCCAATCACTGTGCAGCACGTTTCCACCGGCACCCCGTGCTCATGTGAACTTAGTCGTCAAAGCCACCGCGTGAAGAAGGTTCTGTTATCTCAACGTTACAAAAAAAGGGAGCCAAGACATAGAGAACTTGAGTGAGTCGCCCGAGCATATGGAGCATGCAGATGGTGGAGCTGGGATTTGAACCCATGGGTTCAACAAGGGGGCGCCAACTGCTCTGCAAACTGACTTTGAAAACAGGGCATGACCTTCCCGGAGACGGTTGCTTCTGAACCAGATGTTGAAGAATGAGTTTTCCAGGTTGGAATGGGGCAGGTGGGGTCTAGTTAGTCTTCCACCTACACGACACGGCAGGGTCGGCTTCAGGGAACGTGGTGGCTCAGCAAGTGGGCAGCATAGGATGAACACAAGGAGTGACCGTTCATCCCAGTTAGCCCATGGCAGTCTGGGTTTTCATCTGGTTCCCCAGCATAATTGAAAATGGCACTTGCTTTTACTCTCAGAGGAATCTGGGTTCGGCTGGTGCTGCGTGGTGCCCTCACCTGTGGGGACCTGTTTATGCAGAACCTTGAATGGCAAGCTGCAGAGGTTGCGTTTTATTTTGCAGGGTGGAAAAACCTGTTTGATGCCCAGAATTGTTTGGGGGAAAGGACAGGAGTAGCAGGACGGAGACCTATATTTATGGTACGAAAAGACCTACTTTGTAGGATTGTTGAGAAAATGAAATGAGTGGGTTGAGAACCTCAGGGTATGTATCAAATGCTCAGTACATACTAGGTCTGCTTATCCCTCTTTTTTTCCTCCCTTTTCTCTTTCTCCTCCTCTTCCCCCTCCTCATTCCACCCTTTCCTAGTCAGCCTCCTCCTCATTCTTCTTCCTATCCTTGTCATTACTGGGAGCCCTAACCTGCCCCACTTTGTCCTCTACAAATCCTCTCTCCAATCTTCTCCTGCCTGGCCTCTTTCCTTCATCAGTAAGCAGGGTCTGCGAGTTTTCAGATGGGCGGGTCCAGGGTAAGGGTGGTGAATTCAACCTAAGAAACAGAATCCAAGGAGCGCCTTGAGGTAGTCTGGAGGTGGGGAGGCAACTCGAGGTGCAAAAATTTCCCTAGACCCTGATTTTTGAATTTTATAAGCTCAGCACACTCAGCTGAAGGCTGTTACATTGGATGTTCATTCAACCTCATCCTGGCAGTAGGAGGAAAAAAAAAAACAGCAACGACTGAAAGCCCACATTTTAATGCTCACAGCTGGGAATCTGGTCAGGGTCATGTTACCAATATAAACAGCACAAAGCCGGCAGTCTAATACTAATATCTAATAGATCGAGTATCACACATCAGCATCACACATCAAACACAGCCTGCGTTTGAAGCAGATATCAAATAATGTTTCTACTCTTGATTATGTTCCCTTTGTTCTGGGGCAGTAAAAAAGAAATGAGCGAGGAGTCCCTGGTCACATTATTTGGGGAGCTGGTAACAGCAGGCCAAACAGTGAGTAAGGGAAGGGCTGGAAAAATGTTATTTATTTATCAAGTACTATCCGTGCACCAGGGACACAGTATAAAATTACATTAACACTGTCAACAGTGTTATGAGTAGGGATTACTACGCCCATTTTACAGGTGGGAAGCTCTGCTCAGAGATGAAATAGTTGACAGTCATACCAACAGTAAGTGTTAGCGACGGGATCCAAATGCAAGTGCTTCATGAGAATAGCTGCATTTTTGCAAGGAGTTAACACCCTCATGACATTAAAATGTGCATCCAGAGATAATTTCATAGTAATGGGTCTTGGATCTGCTTATGGCTCCATCTTTGGTTGTTAGGAGGGACATAGGCACCACGAATTAAAAATGTTGAGAGAGGAGCAGGGAAGCCAGACACGAGTGGCTAAGGTTGAAGAACTGGAGGAAGTCAGATCCTAAGCAAAGTAAATAAGCAAATGATAGGAGTATGATGGAGATTGGTAAGTACTCTGGAGAAAAATAAAACAGGAAATGTTGGGGGGTGCACCTGTGTGGCTCAGTCGGTTAAGCCTCCGACTCCTGATTTCGGCTCAGGTCATGATCTCACGGTTCGTAGGATCGAGCCCTGGATCAGGCTCTGCACTAGCAGCACAGAGATTGCTTGGAATTCTCTCTCTCCCTCTCCCTCTGCCCCTCCTCTGCTTGTGTGTGCATGCATGTGAACACACTCTCTCTCAAAATAAATAAATACACTTTAAAAAACAGGAAAGGGATAGGGAGTTTGGGAAGAAGCTTGATTTTATTTGAAATTAATTAATAGTACAATTATTAAATGAATATCCGGTGTCCCCCAGGCCTCTTGCAGTCCTGGAGACTCCTGGAGTGCTGCAGAGTAAAGGGGGTTTGACCTCTGTTGCTTCTACTTGCAAGCTGTCTGACCTTGGGCAAGGTATATAACCCTGTGTCTCCACGGCTATCACAGAGAAATAAGAGTATCCACCCCATAGGGTTGTGGTTAGGGTTAGATGAGTTGCTGCACGTGAGTACTCAGAGTGACCAGCATGCATGCTATACCTTGGAGAAGCCCCGGCCCTCCTCACCATTCTTTCTATTTGGCTGGTCCAGCCTCCAGCAGTGATGTTATTGGCCCACCTGCAGCTCTGGTTGTTGTTCTATCATGACTTTAGAAGTGGACTTCCCCTCGCCTTGTCATTCGTTCACATTTGGAACTCAGTTGAACTTGACTTTGACTCAGATTTCTCTAGCTGATTTGCTTCCCTGCTGTGGGCCATGATTATTTCAAACCATCTCTTCCAACCATCCTTCCTCTCACTCTGCTTTTAGAGCACACATGCGTGCACATGCATACTCCACAAAGACCACACACACCGAACACAACTATCCCTACACTTCTGAGAAAACATAAAGGAATCAGAAAGGAATTCCCTTGGGGCGCCTGGGTGGCTCAGTTGGTTAAGCGTCAGACTTCGACTCAGGTCATAATTTCACAATTCATGATTTCAAGCCCCACGTTGGGCTCTGTGCTGACAGCTCAGAGCCTGGAGCCTGCTTCAGATTCTGTGCCTCCCTCTCTCTCTGCCCTTCCCCCACTCATGCGCACGTGCTCTCTCTCTCTCTGTGTCTGTCTTTCTTTCAAAAATAAATAAACATTAAAAAAAAACTTAAAATAGAAAAAGAGAGGAATTCCCTTAAGCTCTTGCCAGTAGATCTACAACCCCTCCTGAATTCCATCCATCTCGCTTCTTTGCCCCCTGTCAAGTCAAGGGAAGTATGCCTCCTGCCTAGGACAGTCTCCCACTGAGCTCTGAATCCCATCTCCTCTTACTTCTGACAACCCTTATACCACCACTTCTCCTGGTTTGCAACCCATTTTCTTTCCAGGATTATTCCTATATACAAGTTCAAGTTTCTTCCATCTTTAAAAACTCCCCCCTTTCATCTTTTTCTTCTTGCTTTCCAATAATCATCTCAGCATCTAGGTCCATCTTGACCTATCCAATCTCACCTCCACCTCACCTCTTGACCCAACTGCCCTTGCAAAGTCACCAGTGACTTGCATTTTGCTAATTCCCATGTATACCACTCCAGCAACCAACCTCCTTGACCACTCCTTCCTTCCAGAAGAACATGCTTTCCTTGATGCTGCTTCCCTGATCATCTTCCTGCTGCTCTGGTTGCTTCTCAGTCCCCTTTGTCAGTTCATCTTCTCCCTCAGGAAATTAAAAAATTTTTTAATCTGCCCACTTCTTTCTGCCTCCATGGCCACTACTCCAGTCCAAAGCACCGACTTCTTCCATCTTGACTGATCAATAAGCTTCTCAATACTTTTGGCACGACCTTTCTTCAGATGCTTGGCACTGCAGTGACCATCCCCATACATGAACTCCTTTACTGGTCTCCCCATTCACTTAGAATAAAATATAGTCATAGTAGCGATCCTCATCATAGCCCAGAAATCTCTGCATGTTCTTCATGGTGTCCCTTTCCAGTTTCATCTTATACCCCTTTCTCCCCCACTTTCTGCTCCTGACACACTGACTTTCTCTTTGTCCCTCAAATGATCATGTTTCTCTTTTCAGCATCAAGACCTTTGGGTGAACTCGTCCCTTGATCTGAATGTTCCTGCCCCATTCTTCGCTAAACTCCTGTTTATCCTTCAGGAACAAAACTTCTTAGGAAAGTTTCCCAAAACGCCAGAGAACTAAGTCAAATCTTTCTGTTACAGGCTCTCCTAGTACCTTGTACTTCTCCTTTATAATAGTTATTACAATTTACTGTGTAGTTTGGGGTCTAATATCTCTCTCTGCTGCTTATTTGTAAGTCCACGAAGACATATTCAAGTGTCTCTATTTCACCACTGTGCTCCCAGCATCTAGAACAGTATGGACCATGGACCATGTGGAATAAATGAATGAGAGAAAAAAACCAACTTCAGTTTTCAAAACCACTGTTCCCAAGGTAGACTTGCAAAGGTGTTATATAGAATATCTGTATACTTCTAAGGGTTAAACTTAGAGCCCCTGCCTTCCCTAACTCCTTCATCGCAGCATCCTTTTCTCATTGAGTTCAGGACTCTGTTCAGATATCCACCATCACCACCACTTGTTTAAGTCCTCTTTTGAGTGTTTCCTTCCCAAACCCTCTCTGGTTCTCATCTCCTCCATTGCAGCTATTGGTGTGATCATTTCCTTTACTTCTTTAAAGTCAAAATTATGAGGCTTAAAAAAAGAGAATTTAGAATTCCTTATTTGATTTTAAAAGTATTATATATTCATGGTAGAAATACAAAAGACATATTTATCAAAAAACCAAGTATTTTAAAAATCAGCTATTTATCTAACCAGTAAATTGTAATTCTTTTAGCATGTATTATTTCTACCTTTTTATCTGCATACACATACATTATTTAAAAAAATTTTTTTAATGTTTATTTATTTTTGAGAGACAGAAAGAGACCGAGCATGAGTGGGAGAAGAGCAGAGAGAGAGAGGGAGACACAGAATCCCAAGCAGGCTTCAGGCTCCAAGCTGTCAGCACAGAGCCCAACGCGGGGCTCGAACCCATGAACTGTGAGATCATGACCTGAGCTTAAGTTGGACATTTAACTGACTGAGACACCCAGGCACCCAACACATACATTATTTTTAAAGTGTGGCATGGTTCTTCCTTCCTTTTTTAGTTAGAATTTTTATTATGGGAATTTTCAAAATAGAACTATATAATCAATACTTATGAGCATTTTGTCATTTTTTAAATCTAATTGTCTTTATTTTTGAGTTTGTAAAGCAAATCCCATATATTTCATATAATTTCACCCTGTAACACTTCTGTATGTATCTCCAACACCAAAAGCTTTTTAAAAACATAACTAAAACATTTTCATTCCTGAAAAAATTAACAACAAATACTCAATTTCATCTGAGACTGTGTTTGGTTTTCTCTGTTTTAAAAATGTCTTTTTACAGTTTGCTTGTTTGAATTAGAATCCAAAGTCTACATATTGTTTATAAATACAGATTTTTAAAAGTTAGGAACATATTATGCAAGCTGATTATAATCTGCCTTTTTAATTTAAGAATATGTTATGCACATTTTCCCATGCATTAAAGATTTTTCTTCACTGATTCTAATGTCTATACAATATTCCATACTTTTTATACCCAACATCTTCTTATTGGACCTTTAGATTATTTTCAATTATATCACCTATGAGTAAGGCTTTGAAACATGTATATACATGAGACATGACTCATGATAAGTAGAAAAGCTGGACTCAAGGTGAATAAATACATTTGTTAGATTTTTGATATTGCCAAACTGCTCTGTCCAGAAAGGATATACCATTTATCTTCCAATAAACACTGTATTCCCTTCAGATGCTAGGTATTATAATGAACAGTTATCATTATCTTCACCCAAATCAACAGGCAAAAATAATAACTTGTTTTTTTTAATTTGCATACCTTTGTGTGGCTAAATATGGCTTCATATGTTCAATAGACTTTTAGATTTCTGTGGAAATGTTCCTGTTCATATTCTTTGTCCATTTTTCTAATTTGTTCTATTTAAAAAAAAAATTTTAATTGTTTATTTAGTTTTGAGAGGGAGAGAGAGAGAGAGAGAGAGAGAGAGCAAGAGGGAGAGGGGCAGAGAGAGAGGGAGACACAGAATATAAAGCAGGCTCCAGGCTCTGAGCTGTCAGCACAGAGCCCGATATGGGGCTTGAACACAGAGCCATGAGATCATGACCTGAGCTGGAGTCGGTTGCTTAACCAACTGAGCCACCCAGGCTCCCCTAATTTGTTATATTTTATTATTGATTTGTGTGGGTTTCTTTTTCTTTTTCTTCTCTTTGGTAAATTTTACTGAGGTTATGCTATGAATGTTGCAAGTACTGTGTTTTTGGAGATTATTGTTTGCCCTTCTAGAATTATGTTTTATTTTACCCTGTCATATATATCCTTAATCAATCCTAATTTTTAATTTTCTTAATGCATCAATTTCTTTTTCAAATCACAATACTGTGACTCCAACCAAATATTAACAGCTCTTTCTCTCTGACTGATTGTTTTAAAAAGCTCAACTCTCTTTTCTAGCCCATTGTGAAGGCTCCTGCCTAATGAATATTTCTCTAGCCACTCCTCCATTCATGACTTGACAATGACTTTGTGTTGCATAGTGGATGAAACCTAAACTCCTCAGCCCAGTATTTAGTGGCATCCACAGTTTGACTTAAACTCTCTTTTCTGAACTTATTTCCAATTCCTTTTGCACAGGATCCATCCATGGTAGCCTGAATGATGTTCTCACTCTCCCTATCAGAGATCTCTTCTGACCATGTTCTTGCTCACCCTCCTTTCAAAGCTCACTATAGTCCAAACCTCTCCATCTTCAAGGTCTGTCTTCCAGTCCGATCTGCTATGTGAGGTCTGCTGGGAGTTACCTCAGCCCAGGCATCTCTTCTTCCTTTCTTTCCAAATACTTACAGTTACCTCCCCACATCTTTTAGCATCCCTTAGTTGTTCAACTATTTAATTTGGGTTTTTCTCAAAAAGTGTGATTCCCTTTTTGAGAGCAGGCACTGTGTCATCTTGTTTTGACTCTTCTAGGGTGGATGGGCCTGCCCCAGGTCTGGACACTCATTAGCAACAAATTCAGGGTGACTTGACTCTACATGGTAGGATGGTGCTACTCATCTGCTAAGAGCAGAACAGGTACTTTCAATCATTTTCCCTGGTAGTGATAAAAATGATCGCAGAACATCTATAATCCTCAGCCTTGCCTTCCTTTTGACTAGTTTCACACAGGTAAACCACGAATAATTGGATTATATCTTTATTCAACAAGAGTAGAATGGAATTTTCATTTGTACCCAAAGCTAACTGACTCACTGGAAGGGATTTAGTGATCTCAGTGGATGGACCCTCTGGATGGAAAGGCAACCAACAGACAGGGAGTGTCCTTATCTTAGCCAGGGGAGGGGAAAATATGAAATTCAGTCTCTTTCTTTAAAAGTTGGATGACAGGAGCGCCTGGGTGGCTCAGTCGGTTGAGCATCTGACTTCAGTTCAGGTCATGATCTCATGGTTTGTGGGTTTGAGCCCCATGTTGGGCTCTGTACTTACAGCTCAGAGCCTGGAGCCTGCTTCAGATTCTGTGTCTCCCTCTCTCTCTACCATTCCCCTACTCACACTGTCTGTCTGTCTGTCTCTCTCAAAACATAAATAAACATTTAAAAAAAAAAGCTGGATTATAAACTGAAGATGACGTTCACAGAAGCTGTATTTCCATTGTTAGGGAAAAAAAAAGAACTCAACCCTCATGTGGTACAAGTTAAACATACAGGTAAAAAAGAGAACCCATTTGTTTATACTCACATCTGAGGAGAACATTGAAAGTCAAGAGTGTATGTCCAGTGGTTTTGCAAAGAGATGCCTCCTGGGGACCATGACAATCAATGTCATCTATAGAAAGTCACTGTCTTTGCTATAGTGAAGGACAAATTGTCTCCCAATTGGTTTGCCTTTCAAGATTCCATGATGAACTCTACTCCTGCAAATGTCTGAATCAAAACAGAATTTTAAGGAGTCTAACTCTAAATACTTAAAGTGTGACTTAAAGTGTGAGATAATTGCCCTGGCTGTATAGTGGGTTTTTTCAAAGAAATTAGTAGACTGACATATTTTATCAGAGTGCACATTGTTTCATTCATTGACATATCCTAGTACTTTAAAAAGTGGCTGTCAGTTATTAGGTACCCAGTAAATGTTTTTTGAGTTTAATTTAATTAAAGTATTCTTAAATTCTTGGTCCTATGGTCGGTTGGGTACGTGTAATATGCATATGAATGGAGAGAAATAAAAAGAAAAAACATGTGCTTGCTCCCTGTGCTATAATGTTCCAAATAATAACATATAATGATAATAATGGTGGCTTTCAACTTACAAAGTTCTTTTGCCATCCATCCACTGGTTCACTTGTTGGTATTCATTGGTCACTGATTATGTACCAGGAACTGCGGTGGATATTGGAGATATGGATATGGTACCTGCCTATATGTGTTTACAATCTAAGAAAAACAGGCAAATAAACAGACCATTACAGAACATATGGTAATGAAGGGGTCTTAAGAAGGTCAGGGGCACCTGGATGGCTTAGTCGGTTAAGTGTCTGACTCTTTATCTCAGCTCAGGTCATGATCTCACAGCCTGCAGGATCGAGCCCTGCATTGGGCTCTGTGCTGACAGTGCAGAACCTACTTGGGATACTCTCTCTTTCTCTCTGCCCCTCCCTGCTTGTGCTTTCTCTCTCTCTCTCTCTCTCTCTCTCTCTCTCTCTCTCTCTCTGTTTGCTCGCTCAAAATAAGTAAATCTTTTTTTTTTTTTTTAAAGGACAAGCCATGCCAGTCACAGGGGCTCAGGGATGATCTCCCCTAGGAGGTGTGCGCAAGCTGAGACTGGGAGGGAGGGAGGCTCCACTCAAGAGACTGGCCCAGAGGGGAAAAGGAAGGAGGTATGTCTGCTCTCCTGTCTAAAGAAAATCATCATCCCACTCTTCCTCAAGCATCCGCCCCACCTGCTCCTGACAGGTGGTGAGATGGGGCTGGTCTGCCACGGGATAAGTGGATCCCAGATAAACTGCTGACACCCTTGCTGATGTGGCGCTCCCAGCCCTGGGTCGGGGGGCACCTGATGAGTGTCATCCCTCATCTAAATTGTCTGTCACCACCTCCCCACTGGTAGCTCCCCGAAAGCTCAGTCCAACGGCCGTGCCCTCAGGACTCTCCTGCACACTGCTGAGCAGTGCCATTGTCCCTGCCCAGGCACCACCCCCTGGGCTCTTGGGTCACCCTGCTGCTGTCACTTGTTCAAGTATATCATAGGCTCCCTGCTCCAGTCTCCTGAGTAACTGCAAAGAGTCCAGTGTCACCAGGGGGACTCCTCTCCTTGTCTCTATTGGAAGAATGGGGAGAATAATGAGCTGTGTTGAGCTCATTCCCCGAACTCGAGGGGCCCAGAGTTTATTCCTGGGCTTGCCTCCCCTCAGGGGCCAGTCAAGGCTCTCTAGAAACTCCAGGAGACAGCAGCACATTGTCTCATGGTCAGGAGTGTGCAACGTCTCCATTTGCCTCCTAACTCTTAGAAACAGTGGCAGATTATAGCTTTGTAATGCCTTTAAATCTTTGTGATTATTATTAAATGATTGCAATATGCCAGCCACTGGGAATGCAAAGAGATAAACCCTGCCCTCCAGTCCAGTAAGAGAGCCAGTCTCAAGGTCAAATAATGGCAATATAATATCAAAAATGCATCATTTGAAGGGCGCCTGGGTGGCTCAGTCACTTAAGTGTCCGACTTCGGCTCAGGTCATGATCTCATGGCTCATGGGTTCAGACCCTGCATTGAGCTCTGTGCTGACAGCTCAGAGCCTGGAACCTGCTTTGGATTCTGTGTCTCCCTCCCTCTCTGCCTCTCTCTCTCTCTCTCTCTCTCTCTCTCTCTCTCTCTCTCAAAAATAAATAAAACATTAAAAAAATTTTAATGCACCATTTGGATTATGTATAAGGGATACAGAGAGAAGCAAGACCAACTCTGCTTAGGGAGTTTGGGAGAATTCACTAGGAAGGTGATGCTTAGGCCATGAGGTACGAGTAGGAGTTTGGTGGGCAACCCAAGGGAGGGACAGGACATTGGAGACTGAGGGAGTTAGAGTCCATCTCAGGGTTCTACCCTGGCTTGGCCAACATTTCTTGTATATGCAAGGATAAGACACTTGACCCCTCTAGATCTCAGTCTCCCCTTTACAGGGAAGATGTATGTTGCAGAAGATACCAACAGGCCTTCAATAAATAAGATCCTTTCTGGATAAACATGTGATGCTACAGTGGGAAAACCTGGGCGAGTGTTCTTGTATCCTCAGATGAGCATGAAACTCCTTAGTCCTGATGATCTCTGCAGTGGGAAGGACATTCACCCTTTCAAGCTTCTGGGTGTCCGTTTAGTACATGAACTGCCTGAGCAGCAAGCTACCCAGCAGTCAGCTAGGAGGAAAGGGGCAAATTGTCTTTCCCTTTCTTCCTGTTACAGGGATTCTATTAATGATGAATGTGGGAAATGTAGTATGCGTGTCAAAAGGAAGCACAATTTACTGCTTTCGAGTAACATTTCTGTATCTAATTGCAAAAGTAACACAAAGTCATTGTAGGAAAAGTAGCTGGGAAGGAAATAGTACTGTTCAGTTCTTTACTAAGAAACAATTATGTCAATATTCTGTTCTTCATGCAGGTGTGTTAGAAAAGTAGACAGAGAACGAAAGTGCACTCTACATACTGTTTGTAATCTGTCTTTTTCACTTAACAGTGTGATGAACAGTATGTCCTTAGTACTCTTACGGTGTATTATTTTTAATAGCTTCATAATATTCTCTACATTTGTATGGCTTATTCATGATTTATTTAACCAATATTCTATTACTGAACATTGAGATTAGTTGTGAATTTTTCCTAACCATAAACAACACTGTGACAAACATCCTGTGGCTAACTCTTTGTGCACATAAATGATCACTCTAATCCCAGGAAGGGTGGTAATCAGGAAAACTGGATTGAGAAATAAGCCTTCTGTGAGGCTGCTTGGACAGCAGCTTTGCTTAGAAGGAGCTCGCTCTCCAGATGCATGTGCTTAAGATGCTTGACCAACCTAAGACCTCAGGGTGGGATGGTGCCATCTGAGGAGGAGAGGGTCCTCAGCGATTTTTCCTGACACCAGGCTTCTGTGTGGTGCTTTGGAAAATTAAAAATAGCTCCCCACCCTGGCTGCGTGTTTGGTCTAAAACGTATTGTGGGCGGCTTCTGGAATTGGTTCTTGAAGGACGGAGCAAAGCACAGTCCTCTGGGATATGTACACTAGATGGGGGGGAAAGGCCTAGAAAGTGCTGTTGGAGACGGATGGTCAGCTGGTCAGGCTCGGTTAGGTGACCTCATGGGTCCTTGCCATCTGTACTTCTGGTGATTAGTGGAGCTGGTTTTGGAGTGTGACCAGACTCAGAACACAAACATTTAACAACTAAAGCAGCCCATGTGGAGTTATGGCATGTCCTCCTTCTCTATACTTTCGGCTTGAAATCTACCTCTGTTCTCTCTGATGTTTGGGGTGGGCTGCATCCCTTCCATGGTCTCCTTGGCTACCGGAAGCTCTGTCTTCCCACAGTAACTACAGAAGCACACTCTAGATCCCATTCTGCCCAAGTGATAGAGCTTCCTCCTGGAGCCCTGCCAGCTCATGAAGGAGGGGATGAATCCATACCCTACCACCACCACCATGTATTAACTGGCTTCCCATATAACTGGGGTGCTTGGGAGGGGTTCATGGTCGTCTTGCTTCTCTTTGGAGGCTTGATAACCAGGTCCTCAGTTTTTTGGTTTTTGTTTCTTTGTTTGCTTTCACTTGGAATGAAAACTTCCGGCACTGCAGGTGCATAAATGAGGGTATGTGATGGTGTTAAGTCTACAATACGTTGCTACAGGCCTGGCCTACATTTGGCCAAACCTCACTGAACACATATTCATTACTAGAATGAGATACATTTGTCTGCTTATCGTTAAAATCCTTGAAGGCAAGAATCCTTATCTAACTTGTTTACAGCTACATCCTCAGGCACATAGTATGCCCTCAACAAACATTGAATGAATGAATGAATGAATGAACGAATGAATGAAGTATCCACTATGGCCAGGTACTGTATTAAATGCCAGGAAGACAACGTGGTATCATGGAAAGGCCATTGGGTTCTCAGGCACGCATTCCTGGGTTCCAATCTACATTGTGGCCTCCATTTCCTCTTCTGAAAAATGGGACTCACGATGCCCACCTCTTCTGGAGGTTGCAATGATTAAATCTGTTGGTCAAATGCCTACTCCACCACCAAGACGCAGCAGGTGCTGAGTGAGTCCTTATCATCCTTCTCCTTCTGTGCATTCTGGACTGTGCATCTCCCTGAGGACTGAGCCAGGCTGGGAAGATGCTGGAGAAGGGAGGGCTGGCTGTTTCTGTTCTGCTGTCGCTCCCTTGTACCTGGTGGAGGAAACTGGCTGTGCCTACACTAAGTCATCAATCTCTTTTCCGGCCCCACACCTGGAACTGGGAACTGGAAAGCGTCCGCTCCAGCGGCAGCTGGTTCATCTTACAGCTACAGCCCAGACACACGGAGAATTTAGAAAAGAGAGGAGAAGGAGATTTTCATCCTCTCCACGAAAAAAGAGTGAAACCTCACTTTTATTATGTACGCTGGCGCATTGACTTGGCAACTGATGTATTCCTTTATAGCAGTGCTTTGCATAAGACTGCGTGATTCTAACTGATGGTACACCTGAGTTTGATTATATGTGAAAGTCAAACGTGGAAGATGTCCATTGTCCACAGCAGACAGAAAGGATATGCAGCGGCATGAATCATGATTCTTTGTACACTTACATTCCCCAAACTAATTGCTTATGTGCTTAAATTAAAGGCTCCACGTTGAGTACCAGTCATTAGCAAATGCAAGCTGATTACCTTTCCGAAGAATGTCTGAACTTCCCAAGCCTTATATTTCACACCAGAAACCTAAGCTGAAATATTTTCATGTGGCAACACTTTTGATAGAGGCAAAATAATTTAAACAAATAATTAGCCTTGAGAATAAAAGTGTACACAAAAGCACAATTAATGAATTTACTAATTGTTCTTCCCTGCTGTGGACATTGCTCAAAGTTGAATTTTAAGCTATTATATAAATATAAACTACTGTACCAAGCCACAAAACTGGATGACTCACCATTAGTCATTAATGTTGCCTTGAAAACAAACTTGAGCTCTCGGAGAGAAAATGCATTCACCTAGGCAAACATTATTTTGAAAAGAAGCAAGCCTTAGATGATAAACTGTTCTTTGAGTCTTTGGGAAAACACACACACACACACACACACACACACACACACACACACACGAGAGAGAGAGAGAGAGAGAGAGTGAGAGAGAGATTTGTGGATTTTAATGCCCTATATAAATATCAGACAGGCAACATTTACCTTATTCGAAATTCTCCATTAGCTGAATAGGAATGAATTTGGGCTGTCCTGACCACGTGGTCAGATGAGTCCATGGTCCCTCTCTATCACACCCCTTGCTGAAATGGAATCAGAATTTGAGCTGAAGTGCCTTTTTGTGTTTGATATTCTCTATGTGGGGTTGGAGGTGGCTGTCCTCCTCCTCCCTGTCTTCCTTCTTTTCACATTCATCTTTTCCTCCTACTTTAATTCCCAGACAAATTGTGTTTTCTAGATTTGCCTAGAAGGCTGCAAGCTCTACAAACTGTAAAACAGAAACTGTTCTCATGTTTTCCCCGTCTGGGAACAAAAGTGGGAGAAAGGAACAGAGGGATATTCAAGGGTTAGATAAACTCCTGGCAACACTGGTGGGTGTTTCCCTAAATAAAACAACAACAAAAAGATCTTTCTATCCCTTAGGTAATTGTTTTTAAACATGGTTCCAAAAGATTGTTAGTTCTAATTTTTATATTTTATATGAAATAACACAACAGCAATCACCTATAAACAATGCGCTTTAAAGTAAACCTACTTGTAAAAAGAATTGATCATTTATACCTCTGACTTTGGCATCATAAGGGACTGCATATGGATTGACATCGATTCATAAAGTGGAACGTGCAGACACCCATCCCAGGGTGGGGTTTGCTTTCTTCTCATGGACACACTGTAATGTGATTGATTGATCTATAATATCATGGTCTGATTTCAATAGGGACAACACCAAATAGTAAGAAGCCCTAGGATTCTGGAAGGGCTGATGGTGATGGGACATTCTAGGGGTGAGAAAAGCAGGTGAATGGTTTAATAATGGGATTCAAGAGCTAAAACTTTTTTGGAAAAAGGGTATTCCACTGGATGGGAGGGCATAGACCATGGAGATGCAGGGAAGGGGCCGTGTGGGAGGAGCAGTGGAGACAGCAGTACCTCTTCTCCAGCCAGAGCAAATGTCCACAATGTCCAGTGTGTCCTGTTTCCAGGAGAGTGGCCTGGTTCTATGGTGAGGCCAGGGCAGGATGGGGGGCAGTGTGGTGATGTCATCTTAGGGGCTTCATGCAGGGTGCTCTCCACCAACATTAGGTTTATATCCTAAAACTCTGTCCACCTCGCCTCCCAGCCCACCCACCCCCCACTGAGCGCCTAGGGGAGGAGACCACAGGGAAAGAGGGGTGCCGAAGAGGGGGCATCTTGCCACTCAGGTCATCTTTACTGGTGGCAGCATCGATGAGGTCATGATCTCTTCAATTTTGCTTGTCCAGACAGCACATTTCTGATGATTTGGGTAATTTCAGCAGAAAAGAGAGCCATGCCTATGTGCATGGGAGGAGGCAGAAAGGGGAGGGAGAGGGCAGTGGGGGAGGGGATCTGACTTTGAGGGGACAAAGGACACAGAATAAAGATGGGAGAAGCAGGCAAGCCAAGGTATTTTTCCATCTTTACATTTTGCTCAGGGCCATCCGAGTCCACCAGTGCAAGCCCTGGCTCCCCTGAGATCTACTGGAGAGAAATTTCTACAGGCAGAAAATCTAAGCAAGGAGGGCTCTTTGTCCCTGCACAGCCGAGGTATGCACCTGCCACAGACGTGCCCAGTGGGAGGAAAATGTCCTGAGGGCTCGGCTGGGACAGTCAGCCACAAAGTGGGTGCAGGGGCTGTTTGCCTTTATCTGAAGACTCCTTTACCACTGGGTTCTGTACTCAGGACCCTGGAGAAATGACTGGGCATCTAGGCACCCTGTCTGCTGCCTGCACCTGGTCCCGGGTTCAGTCATCTCCCACCTATGTGACCTTGGGATGGAGTTTTTGACCTTGCTGTATCTCAGTTTCCTTCTCTGTAAAGTGGGGATGGTAAAAGGACCTACCCTATAGACCTGCTATAAAGATTAAATGAGATAATCAATAGAAAGCACTAGAACAGTGTCTGGTACCAAGCATCATAAATGTTAACTAAAATCCCAATTGTTCTTCCCTCCAAAGAGTGCAGAACTCACCCCTGTATCCGGGAGAAACACAAATCAGAACTACTTAGACTTGTTTTTGTTTTTGTTTTTTTCCCCTGGAATGGTTTCCAGAATGATTTGGCTTCTGGAGAGGGAATTATAAGGCAGCTGAACTTCTCTGGTTCTGTCTTCGACTCATTATCGTGCAGGAGTAACACAGGTTAATCGCATAGCTAATTAAGAGATAACATTAATGGAATCTGAGTTGGTGCCCTGATAAAGCCGAGCCCTGGCAGATAAATGCTGAGGTGGAGCCAAGCCATTTATTTGAGGAGCAGCAGGGTTCCTATCAGGGCACAAACTCTGGTTCCATTAAAGTTATTGATATTACACCCCGATCTAAAACTATAAGAAAATTCAATGCGTCTTTTTTTTTCTGTTTCTTTCTTCTGAGGCAACCCAGCATTGGCAGGACTTCTTGAACCAATGCAAAGGTAGTTAGGTAATATGAGCCCCCATAATTGAGCAAGGCGTTTAATAATGAATTAACAAATGAATGAATGAATGAACATAAATTCATTCAGAGCAAATGCTGCTGCAATTAATATGCTGCCATGTGAAGAGGGACATTGACAGGGCACCCAGCAGAACCAATCCCTCCCTGCATTGATCCGTTGTTTTTTTCAGGGCTTTGCCTCTGAGCAAATCAATGACGGACCTAAAGTACCATTTCTATATTTCTCCTTGTCTCCTTGCAGTTAACCTGATGAAAGTGTTTTGGAGATTTCCTCTCCTTCTTGCTTTAATAAATTCTCTCATGGCTTCTTTAATTGTTGCCTTTTTTTTTTTAACCTTTCTTGGGGAATAATGATCAATTACTGCATTCAGTAAGCTGATGGCTGACAAATTCTATTTGACATAATGCAACCATGATTTAAAGGAAGAGCCATCATGCGAACTACATGGCTGCTTCAGGAGGAGCGAGGGGGATTATACTGCACCCTCCATAAAGATTGGGATGTTCTGCAATTAGCCAAGTGCATTTCTGGGAGCCATTGACAGTTTAAAAGATAACCCGACACCAGCTCAGGACACCGGCCTCAGAACGCTGTCATCTCTGGTCATGGTTTCAGTGACATCCTCACACCTTCCTGCACACAGGCTGCTGCTGCCCCTTGCCTCCGCTCCCTAAAAGCCCCCACCGGGGCGAATTCCCTTCAGAGTCAATAAGCTCCGACAAAGGCCTTGGACCGGGTGAGGGAAATCAGCCGCCGAAGCAATGTGACTTCACTTGACATTCCTGTGCTGAGAATGTTAAATACCAATTCCGTAATGAGAAGTAAACACTGGGGCTGTCTGAGAATCACACGTCAGTAAAACACAGCCTCATCCACTGTGCAGGCATCGCTAGACGTCAGTCTGAACTGTGTCTGAATGCCAGCCAGAACGTGTAAGCACGCCACAAAGGGTAGTTCCTATTATTATTGTTGCTGGTATTGCTGATATGGCCATGTGAAATGTTTAATACACCTGAGAGAAAGCCCAATTCCAAAGAGTTGTGAAGTAGGAGGAGATAAGGAGCTATCCCATCTCAATGATTACACTTGGATAACAGGAAAATTCACTCCAAACTGTTTGATTTTGATAGCCCCGCCTTACAATTTTCAAGTGGTGGTGAATTTAAATCCAAGAAAAGTTCTGGCATTTTTTCAGCTATAGAAATTTAAAGCAAGTTGAAAATCGAACGTTGATGCACTTTTGTGCTGTTCGAAATTTCCTTTTACTGAACCTCAAAGCCAGTTGTATTCTTTTCAGCCATTTGCTGAGTAAATCTGAGCACATCGGAAACACCAAAACTCAAGAGAGAAAATTCCTTTCTTTTCTCTCCTGAAATTTTAAGCCGAATTTTTACAATGAGATTAGGTGTTATAATTTTGTCTCTGTATACGAAGGTCTATCATTAAGTCTTATAAACACATGATTACACTATTTATTTCAATTGCCTCATTAAACAAGCAACTCCTGAGTATGTAAATATGCGATAACAAAAATGGTCTATGAAAACTCCATGCAAAAGGTCCTCACAGTAGGAGTAGGAACTGGCAAAGTAAAGAAACACAATTAAGAATTAAATCTCTAAAATCTACACACAAAGCAAACCAGAGTTTTATGGAGATGGTGACCTACCGTGCCTATGTACTAAAGAGTAAATTCTATTCTGCTCAGTCCTTGATATATACACACAATTTCCATGTTGAGCTAACTCTAATTACCGACAATGTCAATATGAGGTACGTGTGCAGGAACACAGAATAGCTAGTGGACATGATGATTTTCTTGATTTGGGGGGGTGGTGGTGGTAAGATAACAGGGTACAAAGCTTGTGGTTTTGAACCCCAAACAAGCCAGTTCCCCTCTGTGCACATCTTTCCACCTCTTGTTCCACTTGGAAAGAACACTATGTGTAGATGTCGTGCAAGATGCTGTTCGAGAATGATTTTATGGGCAGACAGAAACATCTGACTTTGTCAAATGTCCAAGACATGCCAGAGTCCCAGTGAGAAACTTGCTCCGGCCCCAGCCCATCTCACCATGAGGAACAAAGCTTCTATTTTCTGTTGTTCTCTGAAGTCTTCAATATACCCAGACTTGCCTCAGTCTTCCACCTTAGTTCCTCTCTTTTTCACACCTTGACTTCCACAATATGTTGCGCATCATCTGTATTCTTTCACCAAACTGTCTGTGATTCCTTTTGACTCAGTTTTTATTTATTTCACGAGGGCCAAGACCGTTTCATTTATTTCTCCCAATTCCCCGAGCCAGATGCATAGTCTCTAGCATAAAGAAGGTGTTTCTAAAAGTGTTTATTGAATTACTGAATGTGGTCCTCTGACCATCCCCTCTCATTCCTATTATATTCATCTCCCTTGGGATTCCTTAATAAAGTGACACTTAAACATTTCCTCTCCTAACACACCATACATTCTGGCATACCTTTCAGGTGGTCACTGTCTTCAGCTCTCCTGGGGTTTCAAAAATGTTCTCAGCTCCTGGGGTTGACACCCTTGTTCTTCCCTTCCCTGGTATTTCCTCCCTGGAAAATAGTCTCTGTTTCTTTTGCTCAACAAATCACCTGAATGGCTTCTGCTTTCACCTACACACCTACCTTGCTTTCACCTACCCCCCCATGAGTGTGAAATGGTGAGACCCTAAAATCTTCATCTGCTATGGCCATGAAGGACCTAACAGTGATTTGCAGGGGATGCCATTGACTCAATGCTTCTGCCCAATGAGAGATGCATTTTGAAGGTTGGTCCTTGTTAGAAGTTCTTCTTCCAACAAAAGGAGCAATGTAGCTCCATATTCACTCGGGACAGCTCAGGTAGACATACAGGCCATCTGCAAAGCAACCACTCTCTAGCCATACTTCTCTGGTATTTTGAGGTGGGCATTGGAGAAAAAGCAAATGCTCTTGAACAATAAATTAGTATAGTCCCTGATTTTTTAACTGAAAAAACACATGCTATCTAATCCTTTCCTGCAAGTACCTCTAGATGTCTACACAAAGTCAGAATCCAGTCAGAAACACAGAGCTTGTTCAGTGGGGGACTTTTATATAGGGTCTAGTTACAAAGGTGTTGGGAGAAATGAAAAACAAAGACAAGAAACAGAGGGCAGAAAGGCAAAAGTTTTATAAAAGCAGGAAGCCTCTAGGGCCCGATGATCCTAGGGAGGCAGTGGTATTTGCCGAGCCCACCTCTGTAACTGGAATCATGAAGGGAGGACCAGACTCAAGGATCTAGGGCCACAGAAGTGGTGGCAGAAATGCCACCCAAAGCAGCAAAAGGAAGAAGGAATACCTTGGATTCCCTTCTCACCACTCCAAATTACCCAGAGTCATTTAGAACCCCATAAACACAGTACTTTCACAATAATTCCAGTGCAGACATCTGTGGGCTAAAACTGTATGGGAGACATTTGCGAGGTTTAGAACCACTTGGACATCCAAAGAAAAATCTCCACCAAATCAGAACAAAGGCCAGTCTTATCCACAAGCATCTATGAGGGTGTTTTGTTTTGTTAACTATTTCTTTGATGAGGAGTAAATGGAAGTTGATAACAGACCTCCAGTATAGATTCTTTTATGGTTTCTTGCATATAATTATACTTTATGGTATACCGCACATAGTTCTCATTTCATAGCATATGTTCAGTCATTTCAATTAATGTTTTTATTGTCTTCATAAATTCCGGCATCGAAGGATTTGTCCAGGTATTGTCACAGATAGATACTTGAGTAGGGTGGCCGCTTCTTGACCATTATAGGAATAATATTGGTGCTCAGCTTAGACAAATAGGATGTGGCCCTTTATGATGTCTATTTTTGACTGGTAAAGTTACAAGTTACACAACCACAGACACATTTTTCACTTCTGGTCTTTTAGCGCAGGACATCTCTGACATTTCATTTCATTAGACAAGTGGAGAATTTTTTATTGTCTCTTAAAAAATCTTGCCCATCAAAATCAGAGACACCAGAATGTTCCGTTTTCCCCTAGAGAGTGCCTTACATCTTCTAGTTCCCCTCTGTCTTTCTCTCCCTCTTTTCTCCTCCTCCTTGAACACATTTCTCTCTTTGTAACTAAGTCCTTATCCCAGGCTCTGAGATTCCTGTTTCTGAACTTTTACTGTTTTTCCTCCAGAAACTTCCTTTCCTTTTCACTAATCCATTCCAAGGGAGTGTCATCCCCAATCAACCGGTCATATTCAATGTCTGGATTAAGCAACCTTAATGGCTTTGTTTCATCTGTACTTCATTTCATCAGATGGAAGCTGTTCATGGCCTCACTTCTGCCCTTCCTCTCTCCTGACCCAATAGCAAACCCAAAGTACAAATCAGAGCAGCAAATCCAGGTTAAAGCAAGCTCTGTGGCAATCTAGAGTCTTACACCAGACCCCAAAACCCTCCAACCCCCAATCCTGGTAGTCGAGGAAGGGGAACGCCCATCATTTCAAGGGCGGGGGCCCTCTGTGGAGATTTCTCAGCCTCTCCTCTTTAATGAGTTTAACTCCAGAGATGGGCAGCTAGAGCGTTCCCGCTGAGCATAATTACCATGATGGGGCACCTGGGGAGAGATTGTCACAAAGATAACTGGGTCTCAGGCTATTTAGCGCTTTACAGATGAGAGTAAGGTGGTGACTTGGAAAAATGAGGTCTGGTTCGGATAGGAAGACTGCTATGGTTCATTTTCCTCCCTCCTGTAGAAGCGTAAACTGTTGTGTTTCTAATTGATGTGCATGAGCCCAGGGCACAAAATGGACTCAGGTGAGAAATCATAGAATCCCAAGGCCGGATGGGACTGGAGGGGTCATCCTGTCCACCCTCAGCCTGCAGGCAGGACTGCTTACAAACTGTCTCAGAAGGAGGGCTCGCTACCCTTTTCATCACCGCCTCGGGAGGACTGAACGCACAGATAACCAAGGGCTACCTGGGCACCGACGCACACTACAAAGGATGCTTGTATGTGTTTATTCTGGCTCTTCTTGCTTAAAAGCCCTACCCAGGGTGAGGGGCAGGTCCCTAACATGGGCAGCTTAGAGCAGCGCACTGAAATGTCAAAAATTCACCTGGCAGTACAAATAGACTGAAGAACACACAAGAAAAATATATTGAATCATCTTGTGCAAATTCACATCTCACTGAGGAGCTGAACGAGAAGAGCGATCCTTTAAGCATCGTCAAACTGTGAGTGTCAGGAAGGGCCTGGGCTTCTGCTGTCCCCAGAGAAAAAGCCCATGGAGGACCTAAAGCAGGGACTGGTGGTGAGTGGAGGGAGACTTCAACGGGTAATCCTGAGGGCATTTAGAAGCTGATATTCAGATGCCTGCAGAAAGCAATCTGCTACGTATAGGTTGGGAGATGTAGGGGGTTTGGAACCTGCAATCCTCTCTCAGGCTTTGGTGCCTCCCTTCTGGTATTAATATAAAAATGTCAACAATGTTGACAGCACCTAATATGAGGGAAGCTAGGGGTGTGGGTCCCAGGAACTGGCAGCGGGAGTCACCCATTCCATGGTGCTGGGCAGATCAGACGACGTCCACCAAGAAGTCTGGACACATTCCCAAGATGCCGGGGTACAAGACAAGGTTGTAGGCAGCTAGGCCCTGCTCCCTGCAAAGAACAGAAGTGGGGCTTTCTCTCTGGACTGTTCACACTTGGAGTCACTGGATTTCATATGTCTCTGAAGACTTTGAGGAGATTGAGGAATCTATCCTCCTGGCCAGAGGTAGAAACACTACAGCCCATGGCCTGTTTTGATACAGCCCACAAACTAAGAAAGATATCTACATTTCAAAAGGGCTGAAGAAGAAAAAAGAATATGCAACACCGACCATATCTGAACTGCAAAGTGTGAACCATTTACTGTTTGACCCTTCACAGGAAAAGGTTGCTAACCCCTGCTCCAGGCCACTGGTTCTCTACTTTCCATGGTCACACACACACACACACACACACACACACACACAAAACACTTAGGGTACTTATTAAATATTCAGATTATCCCCTCTAAACAGCTGTTTTAGCAGATCTTGGACTAGGTCCCCAGTGTCTGTTCTCTAACAACCACCAAAGGTAATTCTAGGGCTGGTGAGAATAAACTGACCTTACAAGCGTTTCCTTTCAATGAATCAATAAGTACATATTTTATGATTTCTATGTGGCCAGTTGTCTGCTGAGTGTGGTGGGGGATACAAGTGGCAGGAGATAACTCACCCCTTCCATCTAGTTAGGGGGAGGAGAGCTTCTCAAATGAACCTACTGGAGATAAGTTAGGGACAGATAAATGGCAAGGGGCTGATTCCACATGACCTGGGATTTTGGGTGCAGGGACACCATGCATGGTCGGGTCACTCTGCTTGCAATCCACATGGAATTGAGCATCTGCAAAAGAATGAGCAAGGTTTGGGATATGGGGAAAGTAGCATGTGCAAAGGCACAGAGCCAGAAGGCTCTTTGGGAATGAAAGCTATGTTGAGCATGGGTGGAAAGTACAGTGGCCTGACCACTGAGGACAATCTGGAGAACAGAATTCATGGACTCCCGCTTCACGGCAAGAACAACTCAGAAGAATAGCTTGCCCTCTTTCTCTCCTTCCACAGCCTTGCTAGATCCTAAGCCATGTCAATTAGGGTTCTGGATCTTTCTACCTAAAATGATTTTTGACCACTTCCCACCCCCTCCCTATGTGCACCCACATATATTCTCTAAATTCCTATCTCACTGAGACTTTTGTCATTATTCACTACTAATTTATAACTGTGTTGCCTTGCAAACACCATCTTTGTAGGCTAGATTTTCTTCCCATATCACCTTCTTGTTTATAAAGAAACTTCTGTCTCATTTCTCAAGACCCAACCCAAGCACTGTATTTTCCTTGCAGAAGAACTCTCTCTGATCTCTTTCCTTCTTTGGCAGAGCTAAGCAATTTTTCCTTTTGCACCAACCTGGTCTCCTGAACAAAGCAAAAATATAGGGCTTGCACCATATTAGAATTATTTGTCTTCATTACCATCTATCTCCTGTACAAGACCATGACCTCTCTGAGGTCAAAAACCATATTAATCCACTTTCATTTCCTTGGTGCCTACAACAGTGCACATAGTCATGGGAAGTACACATTTATTCAGTGGATGAATTATTCAATTCATGAGCAGGTCATTTTTGGGTTGTGGAGGCCCATAAACATTAGAGGGGTGTGGCCTTGCTGATACCATCAGTGAGGTATGGCTTTTAAATAAGGGGTGACATTATGATGCCATTGTAGGCAACATATAAAGAAAATGTTAATGGAAAGTAGGAGTCTAAAGATGATTTGTTGAATAGGTAGGAAGGCAGGAGATTCTCCCTGGAGGAATACCATGTCCTACTTCTTTGATAACTCCTCGGAATCTCAGCACTTTTAAATTCAGTAAACATCTGCAGAAGAAGATTGTAGGTAAGATCTGAGCTGGGCACTGCCATACACAGTGTGTCTCAGCTGGTCCTCTGCTACGTGCTAGCCTGAGCTTTCATATGGCATACCAGAACACTCCTGGTGTTCTGGAAGGCCAGGATAAGTGAAAAATAATAACTTTAATATCACCTACAATTCCAACCTCAGGAATTTTGTTACATTAAACATCTTGAAACTGCTCACAATGGAAAACAACTGCAGCAACTGTAGGCAAATGATTTACCTTAAGGATAAGAACCAATACTACATGCATGGAAACTGGAAGAATTCCAGAGAACAGCAAAAAAGTACAAAGACAAAGGAAAATGGGTCCTATGAAGTTTAATAAAAGTTAGACAATAAGAGGAAAAAGATGATGCAACAGGCCAAATTGGACCCAATAATGGTTGGCTTTCTGCAGCAATAAAGACAAGGTACAGAGTAGGTAGGGATATAGAAACATTTCTAATCAGTGGTCCTATAACTCTGGGTTTTATTTGTCAGGGGATGTGAGTATTATTTGGTAGAGAAATGGCAGGGTTCAACTATCTGAACCCCAAAGGTAATTTATATTTCCTTTATAATTCCTTGACTCCTCACATCTATGTGGGGCCAGATGACAAACACAAGCTAATGGAATGTAAGCAGAAGTAGCAAGTGTCACTTCCAGGCCAACAAGGGTAAGCACCCAACGTGCCTTCCCAATGCTCTCTTCTGCTTCTACAAGCCCTAGATTAAAGTTGCAACCTCTCAAGGTGGGAGAAGCCTGGATCCCTGAGTCATGGCTTGGAAGAGGGCTGCCCAGGAAAATTGCCAGAAGAGGAATATCCATATTGGTCTCTGTGTGAGGGAGAAATAAACTTTTATTGTGCGAATCCTTTGGGATTTGAGGTTGCTCGTTACAACAGTTGGCCCATCTTTATTAATTTGGGGTAGAAGGCTAGATTTCCAAGAAGTTTTCAGGGGACAGCTAAGTTACAGCCTACATCATCATTTGGGGCAAAGCGCACGTGGGGTAGGAAGAGTTCTGGGTGGTCCCGGGGTAGATACAAAGATAGGAGGAATCTGGGCTAGCAGCCCTTTTCCCCCATTGATTTTTGCTGGGGGCAGCCAGCCTTGGACTCATCGATTCGAGCTGCTGATTAAGCCATGTTCTCCAGTCTGTCAGCAGCCACTTCATTTCCTTTCATCTCATGTTTTCACCTGCTTGAAGCTCTACAACAATCGGGAACATTTCAGAAGGGCTTTAAAAATGGCTCCCTTCCCTGCACGGCAGTGTTCAGCCACGTCTCTTCCTCTCTCCTCCAAGACAATTGTTCTCAGGGCTGTTGCCTGTTAGATAGAAAAAAATTGCTAAAGCTGGAGGCAGCTGATCTTCACGGAGGCTACAGCAGGGCAGAGTTCCATCTAGAGGAGGCTGGGGACCTACTGGGAGTTACCTCAAGACGGAAATGCTCCTTTCCCTTCCACAGAATGAGCTGTGAAGATACCCAAGACCCAAAGCAAGCTTTACAGCAAACAGGAACTAAAGAGCATACGGCAGGTGGTAGCTCAGATGCCAAAGCAAACCTCATTCCGGTTGAAGAGGGGGCACAAAAATAGAATCTAATATGGCCCAGAGTGCTTGGAGTGGGAAAGAAGATTCTAAACCTCAGGTCAGGTCTGTAAGAGAGAGGGGGTGGAAATTCTCTCTCTCTCTCTCTCTCTCTCTCTCTCTCTCTCTCTCTCTCTCTCTCTCCCCCTCGCATCTGTGGTTGCTTAAACAAACAAACAGAACAAGATGGCTGCTGATGGATAGCTAGCTCCTGAACACCGGCTGACACACCTACGTGCCAGGTTTGCCCAGCTGTACAGATGCCACAGCTGATTGTCGAGCGTGCCACACACCACTGCGGATCAATCTGCACATGCCAATTACCTGATTTAGAATGGGCTGGGGAGAGCGTGCACAGCAGGGAGGAAATGGCTCTTGGGTTCTTCTCTGTGCTCCTGCTCTCCTTTGTCCCCTCGGGGAGAGAGCGGGGCAATGGTGAGGGCCAACCCCTCCCTGCACCACACCCTCCTCCATGTAATGCCCAAGGACAATGTTTGGTGCCACCTCACCCCGCCTCCAAGCAGGGCCTGGAGAACCGAAACAGATTGGAAGCTTTGGATAGACAGATCGGGGTCCCCTTTGTGGCAGATGCAAATTCTGTCACCAGGCTGGGGGAAAGCAGGCCATTGTGCATCCTTGTTAGGATTTCTGACACGAAGAGATTTGTTTTTGTGCCCTCTTCTCCCTTCGTCTCTTGAATAATAGGCACACCAGAATATTAACTCCCTTCACAGTGGGCTGGAATGTGCTCTCCTCTCTTCCCAAAGAAATTGACTCCCTTGGCTGCCTAGCTCCAGACATGCTGATGGTGGAGTGGGTGGGCAGTGGCCAGCGTAGCACTGGTATGTGTGTGTGTGGTGTGCAAAATGGTGTTTAGTCAACATGTCTTCTGGATTTTTCGTTACCTGTTGGAATAGCCATCTGAGGGACTCCCAGGGAAAGCTGGTTGGACCTAGCAATAACAGAAACCTGGGGGGCCAAATGGCAGTGTGTGGAATGAAGAGGCCTGGAAATCATAGGTTATGTCTCTGGGCCAGGACAGCAGCACATCCACGTGCATTTCTGGGACTCTTGGCCTCCCCTCTCCTAACCAAATCCTAGACAGCAATTGGGGACATCTTCCCATCCTTCCAGCCCGGGCTCTCCATGCCTCTCCCTAAGCACTGGGTCATGCATCGTACCTACAGCCTGGGGCCTGGCTTGCCCTTCTAATCTCCTCTCTGATCATCTTAGCCAGAGGGACCTCTCTCTTTCCTCTACAGAGCTTATGGTCTTCATATCTCATACCATTCTCCTGTACATCGTATGGTCTGTGAGTGCCTCTAGATAATTAGTGCAGTGGGTGCTGGCACCTTGTCTTGTACAATTTGTCATCCCTACACTGTGCCAATAATAGTGCTATTCAATTGATTAGGCTTGAAATAAATTTTGGCTCAAATGAATGCATTCTCAGGAAGCAGTAAATTGAAGATTTGCCCCTGCAGACTATATGCGTCAGAAAAAGTATTAACAACAAAGACCCTTACATATATCCCGTGCTCCCCCCTCTCGAAGCTTCCATGAGAACCAGGAAGTCCTGTTGACTGATAAATCCCACCGTGTTTCGCTGGCCATTGCCCTGCCCGCCTTGAAACCATTGGAAACTTCCTTCATTTGCTATCATTTATCACAGTCTCCAAAGCTAGGAAATCACTCATTGCTAAGTTTTGGTTGTCAGGCTCATGCAGAAGTATTTTCATTTGTGTCCTTTTCCATCCGACTCTCAAACTAATCCTTCTCAACTTCAGATCTTTGCACAAACCTCCCGTGTCATCATTGGGGAGCTCTGGGCCCAGAGCAAAGGTAGGAGGCAAAAAGCCCCAAATCTGCACGTTTTATTTCATTGGTACATGTATTTAATCCATCTGCAAACTGTTCATTGGATAGCATTGCAGGCTTCTCTCTCTGGGAACACTAAGGTATGTGTATTCAACAGTGGAAAATAAACATAAGATTTTATTACAAAGTGCCACTGCCGCTCCTGGCATGAGTAATTTGTGCACCTGCATTTTTAAAATGTTTCAAAGTTTTTCCCCTTGGTGGATTCTGTGGTAACACACAGTAGCTTCCTGGCTGTCACAGCCTGGTTCTTGTAGGCTCCTGTCACTTCTGCCCATGCTATCCAGAAGTCATTGTTTTCAGAGCAGAGAGCAAGCCAACGTGATGACTGCCCATGTAAGCCTTTGGGAGTTTAGGTTCCTGTTTTGTCCTGATAAATGTCTTTCTCCTGAGAATTAGCAAAAGTGTGGAGTGTGAATCTCAAGTGCCAAAGGGGTAGAGGACAGATCACCAAGAGACGGATTAAGGTCAGGATCTGTCCTACTGAGAGGTGGGAATGGTTTCTGGAGATGAATACAAGGTTGAGCCCTCCTGCTCTCAGCCTTTTTTTTTTTTTTAAAGCATAGAAACCAAGTCATTTGCAGCATATCACCAAGGTTCTTCAGCAAATAAGGCAAGCCAGTATGAACCAGATGGAAGTGAGACACCCAGTCAGGGAGAGAACCTGGAAAATGGTACAGAGGCATGTCAGAAGGAAAGGGTGCTATTATTCCAAACGGACTACAGCGTTCTGGCTTTATCTTTTCCTTCCCCTTCTTTTGCAATGATTCCGCTCTTTGCAGGTGTCTAAAGTCAGTCTGTGTGCATGCTAACAATTTCCCCTGTGATATCTGTAATCTCCTGGAAATGTTCGTTTATTCCTTCCAGTGTCCCCACCACAACCCGGAAGGCTGGCAATTCCAAGTCATCTTAGGCGCATTAATACTTTCTTAAAGTCATATCACAGCATACTGCACACTTCTCCCTGCAACAGCAGGTCTCAGAGGAAGATGATAATGACCCAGCACTAACCAACTTGATCGTTAGAATCTCTGTCTCTGTAAGCAACATCAGGCAGATAACGTGATCTAAAGACTATTTATTTATCTGTCCAATGCTGCAAATGGAGACAGAGGGAGCTCCACCGATGGAATCGCTGGGTGTGAAATCTTCAGTGTTCAGTATGATCGAGAGCAATGGGATGCTTGTTTCATTTAAATAATACCAAGTTTTCAAACACTGTGCACCATCTGCCTTGGGAGCTGCCTGGCCCAGGCACAGAATTGAATGTATGTGGCATTTCGAATTGTTTAAATGCAAACTTGCTGTGGTTTTAGCTTGAGGGATAGTAGAGGAGTGGTAGGTGTTGTTTGCACTACTGGGGATCAAGTCCTTATTCTTGCTGTGGATGAGGCTTCCGTTGACCATCTCTGAGCTTGACTGTTCAGGACAATAACTTTTTTTTACTTTTTAAAAAATATTTATTTATTTACTTATTTTTTAGAGAGAGAACACAGAGGAGGCCAGAGAGAGAGGGAGAGAGAGAATCCCAAGCAGGCTCTACATTGTGAGCGCAGAGCCCGACTTGGGGCTCAGTCTCCCAACTGTGATATCATAACCTGAGCCAAAATCAGGAGTCAGACTCAACTGACTGAGCCACCCAGGCATTGCCAGGAGAATAATTTTAATATGATTCCCTCTGAAAAGAATAAGAATTGTGTTTTAATATCCTCTATGACTTTTGTACCCCAATGTTTACAGTCAAGTCATAAGTTTAAATTTGGGGAATTATTTCTCAAAGCATTCCCTGGAAGTATGTAACTGGCCCCTCTGGTAATTCATGAATGTATGAACCTTGTCCCAAGGCAAAGACTCTGAAGGGCAACTAAAACCACATGTTCACATACATGTGCGTGTATGTGTGAGGAACACACATGTGCATGCATGGAGAGGAACTGGAGGCTTATTTTGACTTAGTTATCAGGATTGTTTGTTCAGGGTCATGAAATGTTACTCTCTGTAAAGAATGGTAGAAGCAAACTGAGGAATGACTGAGAAAATAGTTGCCATATTCAGCTGTGTTGTACATGGAACAGCACTTTGTCAATATACCTTGACTTGCATTCAGTCTCTTTCAGGCTCTGTCCAGGTTTTAGGCAAAGAGGCTACTTGAATTAATTATCTCATTGATTCAGGATGAGGTACTGTATTAGGATAAGTGACTCTGTTAAAACAAACCCTACAATTTCAGCGACTTAACACAATAAAGACTTCTTGTTCCTCCTGTCACAGTCTTCTATGGTTTAGGGGGTAGCATGAGGCTCTGTGCCATGAAACCACCCAGGTCTCTCCCATCTCTTGTCACCTCCTTTTTTTTACCATGTGGTCTCCAAGATAACCACAGAACACAAAGGAGAGAAAAGAGAATGTGGAACATACGTACCCACTCTGAACTGCCTTGGTGCTAAAAGCTCTCCTCGTACAAAAATGTTTGGGAATATGAGCTCGCTGGTGCTAGGAGATGGTTCAGTCTCTGCCACTGATAGTTTTGCCTTTATTACCTGGCTATTTCACATGAAAATATCCAGTTCCAACCACAGGTACTTGTTCTAGCTCTCTCTTCGTGTCCTCTCATGGTGATGGTGGAAGGTCCCACATCCCTGAAGGGGTACAAATCCAGTTCCTTACACAAGACCAGTGACCTCAGCATGCATTGTGATGAGTGAAGCTGGTTATGGTTATGCTTGACCACACACACGCCTGAGGTGTTCTTCAATCAGTCTCGAACACTGTAGCCTGCCTTAGTTATTCTTTATAGTAGCTTGTAAAACTACTGTAACTTGCTTCGTCCACAATCTGAAAAAAGGCACTATACAATTAGGCTATAAATATCATTTTATTATGCAGTTTTAAAGGCACTGGATTTTGAAGCACTGTAATAGCATAGAATACCCAAATCATTCCCATTGCCCATTATTTAAGTACTTAAACTTGCTTTTGACATTAACTGCTCCTAACACAATGCTTCCGACATGTTGGGCCCACCTTATCAAAATGTGAATTTTTTTTCAGTCATTCTAAAATATTTCTATATTTGTGACTTGTCCTGTCTTCAGAGTTGCAATTGGAAACAACAGAATACTGCAATTGTTTCTAGAGTCTGGTTAAATGGGATTTGGACCACTTGGAATAGAAGCTACATTGTTCATGGCTCCAGCTTCCTATGTTTATACGCATCCACTCTCTTGTGCCTGAAATAAATTTGCTGTGGTCTTTGCCTCTGCTCTATTCTAAACACACTGTGCAAACAAGAGTCTACTCCTCCAGAGAATAACCAAGCCAAGGACGTCATGTTCCATCTTTATGATGAAATGCAGATTTGTCATTAAAAGGCAAATTCTTCGTTTCCAAAAACTGCATATAAATGATGCTTTAAAGGATTTTAGCTAATGAAATTTAGCCCTCTCTTCCCCTCAAAAGAAGAATTTAGGACTATGCCCTGGAACTTAGCCCAGAGTATTTCATTTGGTTTCAAAATGCATACGTTTTCTTTTACTTCATGATCTTGCCTTATGGTATTTTGCTGTCTAGTGGCCAGCAAGCAAATGCCGACAGCCTTGTTGAGCTCAGGAATACTGCCTGCTTAGTTCGCCCGACTTCCTTCCATGCCTCCTGGCCAGTTAAGCACAACCAGTGTGGTTTCTGGCCACTCCAGCCAAGGAAGATTGTGCCAGGAATTGTCGCGGTCATGCTACAACCTTCGTGACGGTCGGGTCATCAGTCGGGAGGCTCCCTCTCTGTCTTGCAGCCCCATTTCTTCATCCTCAGCAAAGCACTCTGTGCGAGAGAGGGACAGACATGCCACTTCCTCTCCAACATTTCAGTTCAGGCTGACTTCAGACTGGACACTGCTTAGGGGATTTCCAGGTTTGGAGGAGCTTTAAAGGCTCTTTCTGAATTCGTCAACTCGTCCTTGTAGACGTTAGTGTTTCACAGCCTCCTCGGTCAGTTCCTGATAAATGTCCACAGATGGAAATCTCACTTTACTCCCTGGTTTCTGTTCCCATGGCTTGGATGTGGCCCTGGACACAGGTTGCCTCTGTGGGCCGGCCAAGGAGAATGAATGAAGGAAACTCTGTGACTCCATCCAGTGTAGTGGCCCTCAAATAACCAAAGGCTCATATAGAGGTGGTAGCCCTGTTCAAAAGGAGTTTCCGCAGGGGAAACTGCCAGACCTTCCGGAAGATGAAATAAATGGAGTGGCTGAGAGAAGCATCTGCTTTCCTTCCTATGGGGTGTTGGGGAGCCAGGCACGAAACACATTTTTGTGTTGTTTTTTGGTTGTTGTTGTTGTTTTGCTACAAACTCCAGTGTGACTTTGAGGAATTCAGTTTCAAACTGTTCCATGCATTCCTCATCCTCAAGAGTAGGAGTTGAGAAATCAGACCCATGGTTTTGTGAATGGGTTGACAAGGGTGGTTTCTAGGTACCCATGACTTCTCAATGCCGCGGAATGCAGACAAGGCATCTGTTACTAACGTGGTGGTCTCCAGGGTCCCCAAGGGCCCATGCATGCCATGGCTCTGAAAAAAAATTTTTTTAAAAATCCCATGGGGAGACAAGTGATGTGACCTGCACACCACAGGGGCCCAGTCTTGAGGCAAGGCTGTGTGGCTCACCTTTGATGCTAACTTGGATGAAGGAAGGAACTGAATGACATTCACAACCTGAAGTGATTCCATTTCATCATTTTGTACACATACATTCATGATGGGCTATATGTTATATATAATTTACTAAAGCACGCTTTTAAAAATAGATTTGAGGAGCGTGGAGACCCCAGAAGCGTATGTTATTGTACCGGGCTTGAGTTTCCCTTTCCCTCCCACAGGGGACCTCTGAGGGTCTATTTGAGGGCATGAATATGGAAAATTCAGCTCCAGCTCCCCCACCTCACTCCCCGAACAGCACTGCAGAACTATGCTAAGCTCTTGTGGTTTTGAAGGAACAGATGCAAGAGACAAAATAAGTATAAAAGGAATTTGGGGAATGGGTCCTAAGAATCACCACATTTCCTATCACTCTCAGAAAATGCATCTCTTTTCAGGGGCACTGTACATCTGCGTGGCTCCAAACCACCAATTATTTTTCCAAGCAACATAATTACAGCCTTCTCCTGAAAATGCCAAACACTCACATGAAATACAGCTTCAGAAATTTTCACTTAAGTTAATTGGTTCCAATTACTCAGACCTGCCTTGGCCCCCCAAAACCCAGTTCTCTTTTTCTCATCCTGTTCACTTTTGAGAGAGAGAGAGAAAAGATACCTACACCCAAATTCTACATATTTTATTAGAACACACAACCCAGTGAATACAGGATGTATAATTGAAGGAGGGGAAGAGAACACTACCCCAGCCTCCCTGTGCATCCCTTTGTCTGTATGGGCACTGACAGGCCACGGATGTCACAGGCCTTCCTCCTGAACCGCTCTGAATGTAATCTGCTGGGTTTGGTTTGCTGAATGTATATGCACGTCAAAGATTGTGGGCATGGATTATTTATAAGATGTTCACTTCCAATTAGCACTGCTTAAAACATGAGCTTCCGCTTGGCTCGTGCAGCAGCAGTCTGTTCTGAGGTTGGGTGGGTCTGGTGGGGGGGGGGGGCGGTAAGTAAGACTCTTGCTGAGTAGTTGTGACCTGCTAGCTTAGGTACCATTTGGAAGCAGCCCTGTGTGTGGACAGATTCTTCCCCCAGATGAACAACACCGTAAATGGCATGATAAAAGACATGGAAGGGCACACTTTCAAAAGGCTGCTCTGGGAACAGCATGTCCAGGTCCAGAGACCATTAGGTCATCTTGGACCATTGCTCCTCAAGTGAGCACCCAGAGAATTGACCGCATCTCATTTAGGACCCGTGCCTGCCTCAGTGGAAACCCCATTTTCCAATCTGATGGAGACTTATAGATATTGGTTTCTAATGCCAAGATCTGGTATGGTAGGAAAAGCTACTGATGAAATCAGTTTAATTTACACATTTTAACCAAATCTAATTAACCACATTTAATTAACCCATTTGCTGAGGTTAATGAAACCCTGATTAACTTGAGTCAGAAAGTGGATGAAAAGGAGGGCCAATTAAGTTCTAGTCCCTGATAGGGCTCCAAACCTCCGGGAGCCTTGAGCTTGTCAAAGACAGGGCACTAGGTTTGTGCTTTGAACCTTTGCTCAGGAAGGGAGTCAGGACAGGAAATGTAGCCAGCACTCTAGTCTCTCCTAGAATTATTCAATGCTCCAACTTGTTACTTAGTCTTAAACATGGGGGATTCAGGAATCAAGAGCATACCCTACTAACATTGCAGCAGGACACGTCAACGCCAGATGGAAATGACTGGGGGTCCATCCACGCTATCTAGTCGCTGATCAGCAGACCACCTCCTTGTTGGTCAATAGCATTCTCGAGGCAGCAGTAAAGACCTTGAGCTGCGATTCTCCTGCCTGGAGTTTAGCACTGGTGCAATGAACTGAGAAACTTCATCCGTTTCAGTCGCCGGGTGTCACTGTCATAAAACTCCCCATCATCTGGCATTGGCTGAGAGCCCCATCAGCTGACCCAGCTCAGAGCATTTGAACACTACCAAGGCTGGTACCCTTTCCTACTTTGCAACGGTGTTTACTGAGCAGTTCTTTTGGTTTTTCTGATTCTTGGGGGACAGTTAGCTTTCTAAGACTGTCCTTAGCAAGAAGGTAGCTCATGTCTTTTCTGAATGTCAAGCTTGTTCCCAGGGGATAAAGAATGAGGAACATCTTTGCACACATGCAGAGAGAAGGGGCTAAACAGGAATCTTCTGCAATCAGAGAACAGTCCGTCAGGATACCAGGAGCTTGAGAGCTCCAGAGGACAGAGTATCAGGAAACCATGGGAGTCTTTTCTTCTAGACTCCCATGGTGGCACAATACGCTCAGGACTGACCTGGCCAAGAAAAGAGATTTGAGCATATCACATGTCACTGAATGCAGTGAGCTCAAAATCTAAGGTGGAGGGAGGAGGGGCCCAAAGTAGCACAGGATGCACTTCTTCCCTCCTTTACAGCTGCTGCTCCCAATCAAGCCCTTTATGTCAATGACCTCGAGTTAAAAGAGCAGAAATGCCAAGTGAAACATTTCTCTACTTTAAAGGGACACGTTCAGCAAGCCCTTACCTCCTTCAGTCTCATAAGAAGAATGTGCCAAAGGCCAGATGAACAGTTTTATTCCTGTTCCCCGCAAACAGGGAAGAAGTGCTATAGGAGGGATTTCCATAAGACAGAACAACGTCAGTGGGAAAACACAGTAACAAGATTTGGATCAGATTTACAACAGAAGCAGAGCCTTTCCTTTATTGATGAGTTTGAGTCTCTTTCAAAATAACTTCCCTGGGACTTTTTGAAAAAACTCAGGGAGAAGACATCACTCATTCACTTGTGGGTTATGGCACTTCTTTTTTCTTTCTTTTTTTTTAAGTTAGGAAAAAAAGTGCAATAAAATCTGACATTACTTAGCATAGAAAATATTTGAGGTGATGTTCTCCTAAAAATTACTGAGTCTTTCAGAAAGTGCTCTTTTCCTGAAATGTCTCAAGTTTTTACCATCTCTCTCATCCATTATCCAGATAAATGCCTTCAAGTACATTTTCACCATCATTCTGAAGCAAAAGTGGTTTAGGCAGACTGAAATTGAAGTGATGCTCTGATACTGATTGAATTGATAAAGTGGCACTCTTTGTGGGGACCTCTTTTCATTTCCCCTAGAGAGAAGGCAAGGCCAAGAATTCATTCATGAAACAAATATTCAGTTCTACTACTGGGGACCCAAAAGTCATGGATTTTGCTCTCCGGGAGAGATGATTTCCGTTAGTGAAATTAGATCAACACACACACAGAGGTTGATAATACCAGAAGTTCTCACACATCGCCAACCACAAGCAAGCCAAGTCAATCTAGACTTTGTTATTCAAATCAGCATCAGACTGGGGTACCTGGTTGCCTCAGTCCTTGAGCAACTGACCCTTGATTTTGGCTCAGGTCATGATTTCACGGTTGTGAGATCAAGCCTTCATTAGGCTTTGCACTTAGTGAGGAGCCTGCTTGGGATTCTCTTTCTCCCTGTCTCTCTGCTCCTCCCCACCGCATGCATGCACACACTCTCTCTCTCTCTCTCTCTCTCTCTCTCTCTCTCTCTCTCTCTCTCTGGAAATAAATAAATAAACTTAAAATGAAAGAAATTATTTTAAAAAATCAGCACAAGACTGATCACTTTTAGAAGTCTGATATCATGGAGGGGAATCAAATACAGAAAAGTGCCCAGCACTGTGGTAACAATCCCAGAAGGGGCCTTAGAGGTCATCTATGTGCTCACTTGATGGTGCTGATCCCAGAACTGAGGCAAGAAATGCACTTGAAATATTGGAGTTTGTCTTAATAATTTATGGGACTTATGCATTTTACTTAACATATATCTGTGTTTGCTTTCATGTAAAAATAATGTTTGAAATGTCTTGCCCTCAATTACAGTTGATTTACCGAGGAGGGCCTGTTTATCCTGGGGGTACAAGGACAAGGTGGTCTTCTGAGGGCATTTCCCTCTTCTTCGATTTCATGTTCTTTGCCTGTATTCTAACTTGATGACACATTCTTGTTCCTGCTCCCAAGAATATGTGTAGCTCCATTATGGTAATATTCAATAACTTTCAAGAAAGCCTGGTTGTTTGAGAGTTCCTGAAGGTAAAAATTAGCAACATAAGCAGAGAATCTACAATGGGACACAGACATTTGACAGATGGAGACAGCAGGGCTACTCTTCTAGAAGAGTTGTAAGGAGTGGCTTACCAACCTGCTTTCTATCTGAGGAAAACCCGCTTTGGTGTCTAGCCACATTTTGATCCTTTGCCTCAAATCTTTTCTGGAAAGAGGTAGGCTATAAATAGATATTTGGATTTAGATTAAACATCTTTGAAAGAGGCATCTTTACATCTTATGTGGATACAAATCTTTTGAGTGCCTCAGTGTTCTGCCTTCTCTCTCAGTCAGCAAAAGCTAAGAGCCTATCTCTAGCTTCACTTCACTCTTTTCTAGCTCTCTGATTATAGTTTCCATCATCTTCTGGATCTGTGAGGGCAACCTGGGACAGAAAGGATAAAGCTCAGGGTACAAGCAGAGGATGATTCTCACCCAGTCCCTGGGCAGCTATCAGCAAAGAGAGGGAGGCCAGCCAAATTCTTTGTCAGCTACAGCAGCACAGGCCTTCTCCCCAGTGATTTTTCCAGATGGAAAAGTACTCTGAGCTTCTGACCATTTCCCAGAGGATTAAGTGAATTGGATAAGGGGAAACTTTTGCTCTTCTAAGCAATTGAGTCTGCATGAATCAAGCAGCTGGGTGGTATTTCCAAGCACCTTGAACATAGTAGGCACATAAGAATGATTTATCAGATGCACAAATCAATGCTAATTCTCTACCAAAGAAGAAAACTGGGCAGGCCTTATGAAAAAGAACATTCCATTACAACCTAGTACATTATACAACCCAGGTTTCGTTTTCAATGCTGTAGGTATTTAGACAACAGTAGATTTAGATTCATCTGGGTTATGGAATTATAGTCTAACCAAGTGGTTTCAACTGTGGCTGCATATTAGAATCACCTGGCAGGCTTTCCAAAAATACTGATGCTGTGTTTCAGTCCAGAGTCATTGAATTAGAAACTTTGGGGAGGGGCCCAGGAATTGGTATTGTTTTTGGAATTCTTCAGGCAATTCTAGGGCATGAGAGGGTGAATGAGCCATCTAGCCAGGCAGGTGAAGTAGTTTTCCCAGAATCTCACCAGGCTGGTGGCAGAGCTGAGAGGAGAATCCAGGTCTTCTCATCCAATCTGTGCTCTTTCCCACACACCACATCAATGCTCCTTCAGCTCTGTGGCCCGTGGGATAACTTGCACTTTTCCACTGGGAAAAGGGAGCAGTCGTTGACCCACTAACCCCCGGGAAACAAGTGCTCCAGCACCATGGGAATTTTCCTGGTCCTATTTGTGGAAATGGTCCAACCTTGGATGTTTTTCCAGGAAAGGATATTATGAGCAGGGCCCCTTTGGTTACTGCCTATAAGCATTATTTGTAAGGCATGGGAAGATTCTAGCCCCAAAATATCCCCTTTGCCTTCAGTTACTTATGCTGAAAGGCATCTCAGGAATATTTTGGGGGGGTTAAGATATTATTATTTACATAGAATGTAAATGACACTGTGGGTGACCTCTTCTCTCCCTGCTGATCTAAATGAAGAATTGGAGGTTTGAGTACCTAGCACAGTGCTTGGCCATTATAGTTTCACAATATATAAGTGGTAACTACCTCTTATTATGTTCTGACTATGTGTAAGAAACCCATGCTGGGCCTTATGTACATTGTCTAATTTAACTATCACCCCAAACTTAGGGAGCAGTTATTATTATCCTCTTATTAAGGATACACAGTCTGAGGTTCACATTCTAATTCTGATGCCTACAGGTTTCAATTAAACTAGAAAATCTTCTGAGCTTAAACTAACCCCTCTGCTTTACATATGAGGGAAATGGAATGTAGGGAGGGTGCATGATTTTCTCTGGGAATGTATAAGACAATCAATTGTTTATGAAAGATCCAAGTCTTGTAGAAATGACCACATCAGCTTCTTTCAAAATTGAAAAACAAAAGGCCTTTGAGTCTCTCAGTTTGGTGTTCAAAACCCACTCTGACCACTTCTGTCTGTAGTCACAAATTACTGAATAGGTCAGACACTCACTTTCAGAAGGAAAGGAGGAAGGAAGACAGGAAGGAAGAAATAGAGAGAAAAAGGAAAATAGAGAGGAAGGAGGAATGTAAGGAAGAAGGACAATACAGGAAAAAAAGAAAAGAAAAGGGAGGGAGCAGGCCAAGGAGGGAATGACGTTCAGATCACAATGGGGAGAAGGAGAGACAGTGGATGGGACAGAGACCTACTTGTACTTCTCTGAGGCATATTTTGTGCTGTTGTAGGACATTTTGGAGTTTCTTTCTAAAGGACACTTTTTTTTCTAATCCAAGAGACCAAGCAGAGGACCAGGACCCACTGCAAGAAGGAGAAAGAGGCTTGGAACAGGGACAAATAGATGGAGACAGGATGTAAGGAGGACTTCTATAGAAAGAGCACAAAGGAAGAGCTGAATTTGCTCCAGAGAAACTCAGTGGCAGGAAAGATGTAGAGAGAAAAGGCAAATGTTGGGTCATTGGAAGCTCTCAAAGGTTTGGTTTCTCTTTAGGACTTAATTACAGACATTATAGGAGTCATGGCACGAAACAAAGTATTTTCCACCAGAAAATGTACTCCTTTCACGTGCCCCCCCCCCCCCCCACCGCAAAAGAAAAAAACAAAACACGTCTGTTGTGGACTATAGCTTTTGAAGAAAGAAGAAGGCAAAAACTGGTTGAAGTAAATCAAAGGAAGTGATAAATCTGTCTGTGACCCTCTCCTGAAACAAAGCACATGGAGCTTAATTAATGCACTTAGCTACCTGACCAGAAGAGCCTCATATTCAAGCCCATTAATTCAGGAGTTCTTGGAAGCTGAAAAGCTCTCTTAAGTGCTGACTCTGACGATGACCATGAACCCTGTGAATTCCATGGGGAAAGAAACAAAAACATGAATTCAATGTGTTATAATACTTACAAGTGCCTCGTTGAAGGCAGTGCCCTCTAAATGTAGAAAAAAATCTGTCATGAAATAAAGAAAAGTAAGAAAGGGATGGAGGGATGTATGGGGAGGAACACGCAGGGCCAACAAGTTTGTTCTTGAATGTCAGAACCTGGACAGGGTGGAGACAGAAGCCTTGAGGCAAGAGAAGAGGTGGAAGAGGATGCGTAAAATGTGGGATGACAGGTGTGAAGCTCTGAGAAGAGAAAACTAAAGCCACTGTGGGAGGGGCCACAGGAGAAGAAAGGAATTGTGTCATACTGAAGTAGACATCATTACATTTGTAGAGAAGGGACATTACCTACATGCACAGGCATCAAGCACCAAGTCTTTAACTACTGGCCTGGGAAACCAACAAGAGGTTGGAGGGGCAGTCATGGAAAAGTAGAATGGTACTCCTGGATCTGTATCTTCTCCATGTCTTCTGCCTTCTATCTCTCTCGTGTTTCTACTATCTCTGGAGATGTGTCTCATCAAGGTTAGCTGAAATGGCAATAGATGATACTCAAAAATTTAAAAGAGCAAAAAGTAACATCACAAGCAAAGACAGAAACTTGTTTACATGGGATGATATCAACTGATTTTTTTTTCATGCAAGGAGATTTCTAAGATAATGAGTCATTCAAAGATTTAGAAAATGGTGGCCAAATCGATGAATAAATGGCAGGAGTAGTGATGCTTGCACTTAAATGCAATTCTTAATTTCTTTCTTCTCATTATTTGACTGAAGAACATAAGAGCATTTCTGAGGTTTACACATAAATTTGGGGGAGACTTCAACAACATTGGGCCAATCCTGCAGAGGAGGGTCAACAGAAGCCATGTGGCCTGGCAGAGAGAACACAGAAGTGGGGTCCGAAGCTCTGGCTTTTTTTTTTCTTTGCTCTTTCTGGAATCTTCAGCCTTGTTCTCTCACCAAATTTGGGTTTCAATTTTTTCCGCATGTGTATCAGGATGAGGGTGTCCCAAAGATCTGGTTATAAAAATCTATTTTTCTAAATTGGCCCAACATCAGGACCTTGCTAATAAAAATTTGGAGGTTTGGCATTTTAAATATCTCCTGGCATTCTGTATATTGGCTTATGAATCCAGAAAAGAGAATTGGTTGTACTTAAGCCTTATTTTTGCTAACTTTCCAGTCAAGAGGTAGTTGAGACTTGTGCTTCTTTCTAGACAGCCCTGATATAGTCTTCTTGGGAAACGTATGCTTCAAGGCAACCTCTCTTCCCTGTCCCAGTAAAATAAGTGTAAGGAGCTATCCTTCAAATGCTCCTGGGCCATCTCTTCCTGTGTAATTAGTTGTGTGTCCATTAGGAACACAGCAGAGATTAGTGGGGCAAGGACTGAGCACCAGTCTAGACACACTCCCTCACCAGCTATGTGACAGGGCCAGATTATTTGCACTTCTTGAGCCTCAGTTTCCCCTTGTATGAAACAAGGGTAATTGTTCTTCATGGAGTTGAGTTCACTGAATGAAATAATAGCAAACGCTTCAAAGTATTTCTGGCATAGAATAAAAACAATAGTTGTTAACTGTTATTATAATGTCTTTGTCATTCATATGATTACCAGGAACTTTTTACATAATGCATAGCCTCCAATTAAAATCTGCTCACTGCTCTGGTGGCTTATGACTCATGCTCTTTCTTTTCCCCTTTCTGATTCTTATTGCTGGGTGGTTTTTCCATTTAAAATGTACCAAGCCCAATATTGTTTAATAATAACAATTAAGTCAGGACAATTATTTTCTTTCTATGTTTCAACACTTTAATTCATTCCACCTACCTTTCTGTCGAGGTCTTCAGGGTTAATTAGGAGCAGCTCTGTACTCGGATAGTTGGTTAATGACCAAGTAGAATGTTGGGAGAAAGCTACTCGGATATTTTCATCTTTGCATCCAATTCCCAGGCAACCCTGAAAAAACCATTTCACTTGTCTAAGGCCACCTACAGTATTAGGTAATTATTAAAGCTGATTGCATATCAGAGCCTAAATATAGTGTTATGGAATTGTACTTCACTCATGCTCCCCTCACAGCAAATGAATCAGAGGCACTGCCATGTATTTTGAAGAGTAAATCTTTGTGCTAATTAATTATATTAATATCAACATGTTGATATTGATATAATTAGCACAGTGGATGACACTGATATAATTAGCACAAATATTTACTTTTCAAAACTAAGTGGCAGTGCATATGCATATAATAACCTTAATAATAATACTGAGCAGTTATGACTCCACATTCTCCAAAGAGCTTATAAAATACATAAAGAGCAAATAACTGAAATTCAAACTTCACTGAGAGCTTCGATAGCATCATGGAGCAAGGTCTATGCAGTCAGAGGAAACCTCATAAATTTATCCCAACAGGGCATTTTCCCCAAATAGAAGCAAAGCTCCAAGTTGCTACCAATAGGCCTAAAATTAAGAGAAATCCCAAATTATACCATTGAAATTGGATAGGGCTCCTTCTCTTTCTTTATTCTGATCAATGTCCAGCTAATATGAAACCACAATCATTTGGTTTTAAAACAAAACAGAATTGGGTAAAAGCAGGAATTTTGGAGAATAAGACAGAAAACATGTTTCGACCTCCTTGTCCCCAACGTCTTTGATGTAGAAAGACCACGGGCCCACTATCAAGGAGATCATCCGTACCTAGGTCATTCTCTTTTGTTTGATGATGCCGATTCCACACCTCTTTACATAATTGTGAAAGGAAGAGAGGGTTTGGGGAAAATGCATGTGGTATCATGAAAAGAGAAGGTAGGCATGGTGCCTAATGGTTCCATTGGCACTCTGCTGTTAGGGGCCTATGAGAACCAACTTTCCCACTCTGTTTGTGATGGGCGATATCAATCTCAACCAATGTCTTATTTCTTTATTGCTGAGTGCAGGCTACTCGAGTACTGAGTACAGGCTATACATTTTCTTACCATAACAACTATATCTACAGCAATCATAGTTTTGAAGCCATGGTAGCACACATTCACAGAAGCACACATACATATCCACACATACAAATGTACTGACTATACACATCAAGCATTACCCTTAGTTCAAATTAACCCACTGATAAGCATGAAAGATATGGGCCAAGAGACGTTTAAGTATGTTAAATTTTATAAGACCCTGACCTACTGGCGAACATCTGAAAAGTAAGTATGGTTTTATGGACTGACAGAAAAGGAACATTAGTTATTTCAGCCCTCTTTTTCTCTGAGCACTAACTCCTATAATGGAGCGCCCCAGATGTTCAGCTTCTTAGTGCCTCTTTGGATGTGAAGATTGCACAGCAGGAGACAACATCTGGGGGGAAAAGTAGAGATTATGAAGAAAACAGAATATTGGTGTGTGCCTGGTTGTAATTCTTGGGTATGTTTCAGACTTTTTTTTTAAAGGCAGCCTCTTATGTAGACTATTATTTATAATTTCTGGGTACAAGAGCAAAAGAATTTCTTCTTGAGGTTTGAATTTTTGCTTTTCATTTTTTCTTATATGTGTGCAGTTTTAAAATTCCAGCTATAAACTGACCTTCCTCCTTACCATAAGCCATATTGCTTTGCAACTTCTTATTATATAAGGCAGCTTTAGTCCTTCAACAAAGGACGTCACTGTTGTAGTGAGAAGAAGTAGAAAGTCTCAGCATCTCATGAACATCATGGCTCACACAGTGCTTGGTTCTAGGGGGTTGAAGTTCAATCCTAACGCTTAGTGATTGTCTCATTTCATTTTGACATCATAATTGAGACTAATCTACACCAATTTCTCCCCACCCCCAACACGTTCTTGCTTCCAAGTTTAATCTTCCACTGCCATTTGAACATAACAGCACTGGAGTGGGCGCCTTCTCAGGGACACACACTGGAATCATTTTGCATTGTAGCTTCAGTTCATGATGGTTTGCAAAGCAGGTATCCGAAGGCACACACTGAAATCATTTTGCCAGTATAATCTTGCCGTTTAATAGCTTCCTAACAGGGTATCCAAAGAAACACTCTGGAAACATTTTGCCCTCCTAATTTCATGTTGTAATGACATCAAAATGTCATAAAGCAATTACCATCCCAAGCACAAAATGATCTTTAGAAGTTACTTTCTCCATAGGCTCATTAACTTCTTTCTAGCTTTAATATCTTGATTGTTTAAAAAAATGTTCAATGCTAATTGAGAGACTTCATTTAAAACTGAATACCATTTATTTAGTACAAGCTCCCTCTCTTTCTCCATCTCTCTCTTTCATTCTCTCTCCCTTTCCCTCTCCTGCTCTCATTCTCTCCTTCTCTCTCTGTCTCTCTGTCTCTCATCCAATTGCACAGAACCCTAGATACATACGCATACCCAGTTAACCTCTGCAGTTAGTATTTTAAGTGAAATTTATCTGGGACAAAGCAAAAATTGGCATAATGCATGGATTGTTTTGGGGACAAAGGGAACAGTAGATACTGGAGGTATCCCTGGCTGCAAGCATGTCCCAAAGTTTCTGCAGTACTCAAAAAACACTAGGCTGAGTACTCATTATGAGGCCTAAAAGAAATGTGAGAGGCTTAATTGGAGAAGTTCTACATGTCAATGTAACCATCTGATTTCAACTACCCCCATTTCTAATGATTGAGATCTGCCAGGTGTATTTCTCTAAATGAAAACTGTAAATCAAGAGAACAGATGATGATAAATTGGATTCAGCCTCATTCTGTGTTACAGGCTGTGATTTGCAGCTGTACCCTCCTGAAACATCTATGGGAGGGGTTCAAGCTTATGTTTTTCTGTGTACTATTGAGCTATCTGAGATAAAGAAGGAATGGCAATCAACCTCAACAACCTTTTCTAGCATAAACATAGGAGCCAATTTGCTCAACCCACATGAGCCAGGTAATGTTCATAACTTAAATTTTAACTCTCTGAGCACATTCTTATCTGGGTAATGGAAGCCTTGGAAATGAGCTGAACTAATTTGCACAAAACAATGCCAAGGACATCATGGCCTCTCTACTCCAATCAAGAGATAAGATGGCATCTGACTTTTGCTATAGACTCCCTGTCCATGACTAAATAACACAGTTATATTCTTGTGAAATATTTTTTTTTCTGCTTAAAGTCCCTCAAAGGTGACCTATGGAGCTACCAGGAAATAGTTTGATCATTCGCTGGTGGTGAAGAGGCAGAATGATTGGTTCGGATGCTTGAAAGTAAAGCTAAAACTGGGAGGAGCTATTTGGTTAATAATAAATAGCAAGAAAGATATATGAATAAAAATACGCATCTTAATGATTTACCATTGCTATGAAACCAATAGACTGGTGATCCAATCTGATATCCACAAATTTGTATAATCCTCAGGGTAAAACAATTTAATGGGCTGTCTCTTTTATAGTTACAAAAGGCCTTTCATGTGATCAATTATACATAAGAGTACAATAAATGTAACTTTCTTCATACTAATCACATCTCACTTAAATTCTCTTGTTGGTCTTTGGAGTGTACACAGCATTCCCAATAAAGTTTTTAGTTCTGACTCTTACCAAAAGTTAATCTGCCCAGAACTTCCAAATAAATCTTCAGTACGAGGAACTTTTTTTTTTCCCAAACTAAATAAAATTGTTCAAACAACACAGTTTGTTAGGAAACTGCCACCTCCTCCTGTTCTGGCCCCTTCCTCAACACAACAATCCTGCTGCTTCAGTCAGCCGGTGGGCAGTGGGGGGTTGGTTTGATTGTTTTTCTTCTGTTTGGTTTTGTTTGTGTTTTGTTGAAAAGGCAGCCTAACACTGTGTTAACACCGTCACCTGAGGCTAACAAAATTTGGCTAAGAGATGGAGATTTCCAGTCCACACTCAGTGACAGGTCCCAGGAGGCTCTCGGACCCTCAGATTCCTATAAAGCCCAAATTCCCATCTGTTTTATTATATGTTTAATTGGTTTTCTCCTCTATGGAACCGGAAAGTAAAATGAAACCCCTCATCATATGCCACTTAAGTTAGGGGTAAAGGTCACATTGATTGTGAAGTCAGTGTGAAAAATAAGAAATGACTAAAGTTTCCAAATTGCCTTAGCCAACCAGTTGATGCTTGACTTTGAGTTAGTGGATTCAATAAATATTTTTTTTCAGCCACTACTAAGTACCAGAAACTGTTCTAGATGCTACAGTCACAAGTAAGAATTAACTCTGTATTTGCTTCAAATAGTAGAATGAACTTTAAGCCATTCCCCTGAACCTACATACACACGATACACGATTCATTTTGCAGTATGAAGCATCTCAGAACATAAAAGATAGGACTGAAGAAAAGAATATGGAAAGGCAGTGGGTATTTTTCTCCAAGCTTCCAAAAAGAAAATGAAAGATTTCTGAGAAAGAAGATTTCTTAAGATCCCAGTTGGGGGATTAATCCTCCAAGTTAGTCTCTTGAGGATTAATTTTGGGGCTGAGCATCCTGAGAAAGTTACATGTATGTGAAAATTTAGCAAAATTCAGGCTTAACCTCTAAAACAAAAGATGGAAGAGTTTGTGTGGTTGTGTGCATGTGTGTATGTGTGTTTAATTAGCCTCAGAGTATCTAAGAAAACATATTCTGAAGGCTCACTTGTTGCCGCCTGCTCCATGATTTTGGCCTCTCAAGTGTGGTTTGCTAAAGAAATCAGGCTGCCAGCAAAGTACAGCAAATTGGAAAAATGAACTGGAACATCATAATCTGCTTCAGCTATAGCAAAGAAAAAGACATCTGGTAGACCACTTGGAAGCCAGCCAACGATGAAGACTTCAATTAAAATAAAGAACATGTCCTCAGGAGAGCATCTCTGAGCTCAAGAAGTTATAAGTCCAGTGTGCTACTTGAAAGCCAACTACTAGAGAAAAGTCATTTTCAAATAAAGCGAGACAGAGAGAGCAAGGTTTGAATTCTTTCAAGGATCATCTTCCTGTCCTCACTGATGACTTAATAGGAGCTGGAGGTGACACCACCCAATGCTGGAAATAGGCTATCACACAGAAAGTGAACTTGTAGGGCTGCCCATAGTGTTTCTGGGGAAATTCAAATGTTAGCATGAAATATAGGGGTGCCGTGGTGTAGCTAAGAGTACACTGGGCCAGGAGTCAGCCAACCAGGGTTCCAGCTCTAACTCTGCCAGTTTTGACCTGTGAATCTCATGCAAGAGACTTCATCGTTGTAGGTTTCAGTGTTCTCAGCTGAATAATGAAGATACAAAAATCTGTTTCATAGAAATAAGGGGAGGAGTGCATGAAACATTCTATGGAATGGCATTTAATACAATGCCTGGCATACAGTATGCCTATAGCATGTTAGTGAAATAGAATAAACCAAATAGAAAAGAAAACCATTCTTGCCAAAAATCTGGTGTATATTTTCAAATTAAAGAATTGGAATCTGATATAAACAGCATCTATGAAATACACACCCTGACACACAAATTAATGCTGCATTTTGTTAAAAAGAGTCACATCACTACGGAAGAGATAAAGCAATTTTATAGAATCCCCAAAACAGGCTCAAAGACTGAACATAGAAACAACTGGACACCAAGGCACTGAACCTCCATTCAGGGAAAGGAATTGATGGTCAGTATCTACAAGATGATGAAAGTTCTGCAAACAGCAGTTGCCTAGAAATTCTCAATAGACAGTCTACTTACTAGTTTCTTGGTGTATCAGTAACAGTGTTTTTATTAATATTCTTGATATCATTTATATATTGTAATCATTCCCAGAAATACTGGATAACCATGAAATCAACCATCTTGGTGAGTTCAAGAGAACTAGCATAGATTATGTCCCTAACCCTTGAATGGGTAATTCTTAAGTGATCAATTGATAGCTTAGAGGGAATTTGTTCATTGGGCCTTTCTTATTTTAGTAAGCCCAAACAAAGCCCAATGCTACTGAGCCTTTTTGTATTACTTTATTACAGCCTTTATAATTAATCTCTGTGTGTATGTCTTTCTCTTCTGCTAGTCTGGGAGTATCTTGACAGTAAAGGTTGTCTCTCTCAAGACCCACAGTTCCTATCACAGAGACTGGTACATGGTATGTGTTGTGTGTGTGTGTGTGTACATATATACATATATATGTGTGTGTGTATACATATATATGTATGTGTATATATGTACATATATGAATACATATATGAATGAGTGAAAGAATGTTCCTCAAACCATTCACTAGGAACAATGCCTATGGGAATGATATATGCAAGCAGTAAAGGCACCAATGGGATACACATTAGAACTGGGGAAGGAGGGTAAAAGAGGTTTAACAGAGGGTAGGTTACAGAAATAAGACTTGCCTTACATCTCAGAACTCAGCTGGGAAGAGTTGTTCTTTATATACCTTGCCAATTTCAGGCAATTGCTTGGTTGAGCTAGTGACCCAAGGAAAGCTGAAGTTTAGTAGTAAACACTACCTTCCTATTTGGAAATTGATGGATGGACTCTGAAGTGAAGAAAAACACATGATGATTCCCCCAAATTAATGACTGCAGATTATAACAGAAGTCTTCCCTCCCCTGATAACATAGACAGACTAACTCCCACAGATGTAGAGGAATCTCATTCTGTCTGTCTGTCTCTCTCTCTCTCTCAGTCAGAAGGATCTGAAAATCTTCTGGGCCATGAGAAGCATGAGTTGGTTTTCTATGAAGCTAAGGGTATGTGAATTCTGGGAGAAAGTTGGGTCTGTGCCAGAAAACTGGGCCTTTACAAAGAAAATATTTTCAAATGTGGCAAGAGAGAAGAGAGAAGAAAGTGAAACCAAAACAAGAATAAATAGCACAGAAAAACATGGAAAAAGCTAATTTTGGGCTGGTTTGCTACTGTACTGAATATAGTTGTGAAGAAAAGGAAAAGGAGAAGGAAATCCAGAATCCTATTCTTCAAGGCCTATTTAAAAATGTACTCCTTTGTTTATCTTTTTCTTTCAGTTTTTCAGTAAAGATGGGCATGGTTAGTAAACGAGTCTGTATCATCAGATAAAATACTAGCATTTGAGCTGATTTCTTCCTAATATTCTGCCATCCACCTTCAGTCCAAACGAGCCTTTTCCACAGGAAGAAAAATCAAAAGAGACAGAGACATCATCATCTCATTGTCTTGGCCTCTAACAGCTAATGGCCACAAAAATCCACAACCCTTCCTGTGGGCCACATGCTGGTGCCCTGAGGAGTGGGCAGGAATATCAGGGGGCAGGAGTGATGGGGCAGACCTGAAAGTGGAAACTGAAGGCTGCCTTTCCAAACACACACACTGAAATCACCTTCAGAAAATATCAAGAACAGGCATGAGAAATTGACACCAATGAATTTTCTTTCTCAATGAGCATCTCCTTCGCTGTATCTTGCTTTATGACCATACCACCTACATTGATGACAGAAAGAAGTCACACAGTCCTGGGATCTGCTCCCGGCTTTGGCATTCACCTGTCCCACTGTGGACAAATTAGCTTTGCCAAGACTCTGCTCAATCTTTTTTTAAGATGTGTATTTATTTTTTTTGAGAGAGAGAGAGAGAGAGAGCATGCCAGCATGGGGAAAGGCAGAGAGAAACAGAGGGAGAGAGGAAATCCCAAGCAGGCTCCACACTGTCAGTGCAGAGCATGACACAGGGCTTGACCCACGAACTGTGAGATCATGACCTGAGCCAAAACCAAGAGTCAGACTTTTAACACTGTCAACCGACTGAACCATCCTGGCACCTCTGCTCAATCATTTGTAAGAAGGAAATTATGTTACCTCTCTCAAGGGTCACTGGGAGGATTGAATGAGTGAGCCTGTGTGAAAGCACATTATGAAATCTTAATAAATACTTGTTTCCTCTATGTTCTTGTTCCAGAGCAGTACTAATTGCCCACCTGGACTTCTTGGATCTGACCTCTTTATTCCCCATTTATCCCAACCCCCACAGTAGTTTGATTAAGGAAATTGTCTAGCAGAGGTTATTAAGCCCATGCCATTTTCATGACCCCATGTCATTTTCTAACACATCTGTTAAGAAGTTTGTAAGCCCCAGACAATCAGCTAAGTAGGATACAGCTACAAAATCCATTGTTGTTCATGATTTTGGAATTATCCAAGCTCCTGAAGATAATAATAATAATAATAATAGTAATAGTAATAATGACTTGCAACTTTGAATAGCTTGAAATGAGTTTGATACCAAGAACTTTATATAATAATTATAACTTAAATGAGTTATATTTTTGAGCACTTATAATAAGTGTTTTACCTAACAATGATCATATAAATAATAATAGCTAATATTCACCGCACACTTAAAATTTGCCCACTTTTACTTGTATTTCTCTCCTTTGGGCTTCCCACTGATATAGGAATTTGGAGCTCAGGGAGGGAAGCAGCCTACTTAAGGCTGCACAGCTCTCATGCAAAGCTGAGATCCCAATTCAGGTCTAACTCCAAAGTGTTTGCCTTTAACTACTATACCTACTTTTTCCATGAGAAATCCAAGTTTTCAGGGGGCCTTATTTGGGAGCATGGTATGTTCCTACAGCTAAAGAATAACTCTTGAGATAAAGAGCTGTTTTAGGACAGTACCCACTTTGGCCCTCTCAGAGTTTGGGGTCTCTGAATTCTCTCCAATCTGCAGCATCATATAAGCCCTTTAATGGTGAAGTGACCATAGTCTGAGGGTTTGGGGTTGCTTGATCCAACTCAGAAACACTGGACTGGTTTTGGGCAAACACCCATTCCTTCCTCCCAGTCTCAACCAAGCAACCTACTGTGTGCCCAGGTGTATACTCCATTCAAGGAGGGATTCAGTGATAGCAGAGGTGTAGTCATTTCTAGGAGTGGAGTAGATTTCCCTTTTCCAAACTACCTCCCCACTGAGATCTGTCACAAGCTCTTTAAGAAGGGAAAGTTCTTCATTCTGTAAGGCATTGTTCCTGTAAGAGAGGACTTAAATTCATAGCAAGGTGGAAATACCTGAAGAATTTCTATATTGGACATTTCTGTATTGAGAAGGGGGAAGGGACTTGCATGGATAAAGATGGAAAGGAGAAAAGGGTGCATTTCCAGAGGAGGCCCAAAGTGTTCTAAACAAACACACCTGTGATAGCCCAGTCAAGGACAGAGGTTGTCCTAAATCCAGTTAGTGTGACCGCCTGCAGTGAATGGCTGGGGGTTGTTCAGATGCTGGAATGTGGCTGAGGTATGGGAGGTGTGAAAAGGAAATCAGTGTAGTGGTTTAAGAACCTGGGCTCTGAAATCAGATGGGCTTTGAATCCCACTCAGCTATTTATAAGCTGTGTCTGAACATTGGATGAGTGTTTTACCATCACCAAGCCTGTCTCCTCTTCCATAAAATGGAGATAATGCTAATAACTCCCTCCCTCTTAGGCTTGCTGTGTTGATTAAATGTAAAAAAAAATAAGCATTTAGTACAATGGCTGGTGAATAGTTGGTGCTTAATAAGTGTTATTAATAATGATAGTATTCATTAATATCATTAATTTTCCATAATCTCCCAACTTTTCCAATTTAGCATTAGTATAAAGAGAAGTTCATCTTTATGGATTTGGAAATCTAGTAAGTGTCCCATAAACTGAGACAGTGGAGAAATGAGGGACTCGGGGGAGAAGGGCAGGGCCTAGATTCCATTAGGCATTGGGCTCTGTTAGCCATGGGGTTTTAGAGGCACATCTGAGAGCAGCTGAGAATCTATATGCCTTGTTTCACAAAATGTCTTAATGGAGAGCACAAAGACTTTACCATTTTCACTGAAAACTCAGTCCCTTCTGTTTCCACCTGGTGTGTAAGTATTGTCATCCCCATTTGGATGCCAGAAAGAGTCTGGCAAGAGCCTGGGTGTCTGCAGCTCACCCCTGTCTGCTGCGTCCAGGGCCAGCTCAGGTCTACTTGCTCAGGCAAGTCAGCTGGCCATCAGGGTAGCTGATTCTTGCCTCGTCCCTGAGTCCTGAGAAAACGATCAGATGCTTAAGAGGGTGTGTTACAACTTAGTGTTTTTTCCGGCTCCAATAACACAATTCTGCAAAAGTTGCTCAACCTCAGGATGATCTTTTCACCAACCTCTGTTTCTGCAGGTTGAAGTCTTCCTGTGACATATCCCAAGCAGGCAGGAGTCAAGTAGTGTCTCCCTTACAAATTACCCAGAATGCTGGGGATGATGTGTAATCCCGTGCCTGAGCCCATTAGCTCTCTTAGCCGCCGTGATGGAAACCAGGTAGCTGTCTGCTTTCAGTCGCACGTAGCTCTGTTCAGAGCACAGTGCCAGACAGCTGTGGAGAACCTTTTAGAGGAGGAAAGAAATCGCTTTGAAGGAACGAATAGTCCTGCAAGGCGGTGGAGCCTGGAATCCCAGGGAGTTTTCTCATAAAACCAAGAAATACAGCACCATCCTCCAAAGAGGGGAGCAGCTCATGACCTACTTTATTGCTGTGCCTTTGAGCCTGGTGAGTCACCATGTAACTTCAGTGGCTCTTCCTGGCTGACCTGTTGCATGTGTTGTTCATCTCCAAGCAGCTTTGCAGTTAAAACAGGGAGTTCGTGGTATGCATCTGGTGGAGAAGCAATACACATACAACTTGAGGTGCTAGTTTTTTTTCCCTCTTTCCCTCTATTGTTCCCCCGTTGCTTATGTACTGCTACGTACTCTTTCCCTGTGCCACCTGCTGCTTTAACCAGCATTCCCTTCCCACAAATTCTGCTAAGAAGAAAGAGTAAGCATCCAAGACAGAACCATTTAAATCTAACGATTTATGAGGACAGGATTGTGCTCTAACCCGTTCACCACTTTGTTCAGAGTCTAGAACAGCACCAAAATCAGAATATGAGCCGAATGCCAATTTAGCAATTCTGGAGACTTGCTACCTGAATATATGCACTCCCAAAAGTTACTGGGACCACATCCCATCATTGGATAGACCAGTCCAGACACAGATTGACCTCGGTGACAGTTTAGCATCACCTTAGTTACTACTAGGTAAAGAAGGTTAAAATTGCAGCAAAATGATAGATACTTAATATTTCACTGTCCAAATACTGTGCCTATCTCTTGAATATTTGAATGAGCACTCCTTAAAAACACCTTTGGAAGAGGGGCAGCTGCGTGGTTCAGTTGGTTAAGCGTCCAACTCTTAATTTTGGCTCGGGTCACGATCTCGCAGTTCGTGAGTTTGAGCCCTGCGTCAGGCTCCATTCTGACCAGGCAAAGCCTGGTTGGGGTTCTCTTTCTCGCCCTCACACTCTGCCCCTTCCCCTCCCCCTTCTCTCTCTCTCTCTCTCTCTCTCTCTCTCTCTCTCTCTCTGTCTCTCTCTCTGTCTCTCTCTATCTCAAAATAAATCAATAAACTTAAGTCTTTGGAAGATTGTTACTTTAAGACTAGTAGGCATCCCCCTATCTTCTCTGACTGGTCATAAAAAAATCCTTCCCTGGGTGTTACAAGCCACCTTCCTTTACTTGAGAATCAGAGAAAACCTCATCTCTGTTGACCAGAAGGCAATTCTGAAAAGCAGCCTTGGTTTACACTTTTATACATGAAAGAAAGTCTGAAATTGTTGAGTAAAAGAACATGTCAGGTTTGTCCAGTGTGTTAGGTTGGGTTCCCCAGAAGCAGACCCTGAGACGAAGATTTGTACACATTAATGTATTAAGGATGCCTCCTCAGGAAACCTGGTAATGAAATCAGGGCCAAGTTAGGGCCAACAAGGCAAGAAACCAAGCAATGTGTGATCTCAGCCAGAGACTCACAGAGGTGGATTTCATCCTGATCTCTCCAAAGCCTAAATTCCACCTCAGAATTGTCTTCAGAGGCAAGGGGCTTTGTACTTATGTGCCCTTCGGTCATTGGTTAAGGGATGCTCCAGGGAAGATGTCATGAAAGCAAAGCAGGTTCTAATAGCCTAAGTGTGATGTTGAACAAGATATGATGTGTGAGCAAGGAGGGTAGGTGTGGGTACGCAGAATGGGATCCAAGGGGATCTGTGTGGAGCATCTACATAATTCCCAGCACCTAGCTTCTGATTGGTGAGCACGCCTCTCCTATATTCCAGCAACACAGCTCTGAGTAAATAGCAAAGACTTTTCAAAATAAAAGTCAGACTCCATGGTCTTTTTTCCCACTGAACTGTGTAAGCGCTATAATCTCCAAAACACCCTTTGCAGAGACAAAGCCGATACGTTTTTACTATCTGCCTAGCATTTGTGTCCACATCTTAATCAGTCCAAAATTTGGAAATGCATCCCATTAAAAGGTATTTTGGTCCCTTCCTACTCCAGGACTGTTTTGCTGACTGCCAGGGCTGGCTAAACCATTTTAGGAAGCTGTTCCTCAGTAGTCCAGACCCCATGTAGCCACCAACAGAGGAGCAGAGAATGAATGTGAGGTTTTGTAGTGCTGAGACCTCCCCACCCCACCCCCATGCACAAATGCTCAAAGTATATGGAATGCTCTCACACAAATAAATATTCTCCCATTCAATGGCTCAAGAAATTTGTCTCCCTGAAAAATGCCTGCTTTACAAGCCTGTATATGAAATGCAGGCCACTCACTGGTGGGTGCCTGACCAAGCACTTCCTTACTCTGTTCTGTCCCCTGTGTTAGATGGAAGTTCCACAGGAGTGGGTCTTGCTCTACCCTTGTCGGTCATTGTATACCCAGAGGCTGGAATAAAGCCCGAATCAGAGTACATACTCAATAGATTTTTTAAAATACATATTTGTTAAATGAATGAATGAAGTCACCTCCCAGTAAGCTAAATTATTTAGCTAGTCCCTATCTAAGTGGAAACTAATTTTGGATGATTTTCTCTACTTTTCAGTCAACTCAGCACTGTTCTTTAATGATTCGATCTCTTGAAAGTACCTTCTAATGGGCTTAGTTATTTTATTTATTCTGTTTTGCTCAATCACAGATAAATTTGCATTCGATTGGGTCTAAATGGTTGGTACAGACCTGTCCTTGGCTAAAACTCATCTAAGCCATCACAAGACAGGCTGAATTTGGGCATATTTCCATGGAAGTAAAAATATTTCTCACATGTATTCAGTTATTCATTTATGGGTGGACTGTTCTGCTTGAATATTATCTATATGTTTTGATTTTCTTCTTTCTCCAGCTTTCCAACACTTGAGCTTTCTTTTCAAAAAGTGATAATTGTGAAGGAGAGGAAATGCATTTCAAACCAGTTCATCTTGCCAAGTAACAGTACCTCAGTTATCCTCAACTCCTGCCACATTGAACTTTGAATTCTGCTTTCTCCTGCTTCCATGCATGGCCCATACTGACAGAAATGCTCTTCTCTCCCTTACCTGCGTGTGCCAACCCTGTCCTTCCCGACCCAATCCCAGGGCCATTTTCTTTGTGAAAACTTTCTGTAGAGACTGAGGTGCTCTCCCATCTTTCTGCTACCAAGGGCATCAGATATTCAAACCTTAAATCTCTTAGCACCTATCAGTTTTTGATGGAAGTTCATCATACTGATAGATGAAATCTGATGCAGATTTCCTGGGCTCAGCTCCTGGCTTTGCCATTTAATGACTCTGTGACCAGAAACAAACTACTTTATCTGTTTCAGTTTCTCATCTGTTTATTCTTATTTTTTTTAATTTAAATTTTAGTTAGTTAACATACAATGTAATGTTGGTTTCAGGAGTAAAATTCAGTGATTCATCATTTACTTACAACACCCAGTGCTCATCACAACAAGTGCCCTTCTTGATACCCATCGCCCATCTAGCCCATCCCATACCCACCTCCCTCCAGGAACCCCTCAGTTTGTTCTCTATTGTTAAGAGTCTCTTGTGGTTTGTTTCCCTCTCCCCGCCCCTTTCCATATGTCCATCTGTTTTGTTTCTTAAATTCCACATATCTCATCTGTTTTTTTAAAGGTAATAGCATTACCTACCTCATACAATTGTTAGCATTTAGTGATTTAATACATGAAAAAAAGAATACAGAATAATATCTAGCATGTAATCAGTGATCAATAATTACTAGCTCTTTTAAAAATTATTGTTCTTTTACATGTTTGCCTTGACAACTAGATGGTTATCTCCCAGTGGGCTTGAGCTATGAATTGGCAGCTTTCTACTTCCAAATCCTAGGGCAGCATGTGGAACATAGTTGAAGATCTATAAATGCCGAATCAATGAATAAAAGATAGTCATTGAGCATGGTGATAAAAGCGAGATGTAGGCATTACCCAAGAGTGAGTTGTATCTCTTGGAAATTACTGTAAGGACTGTATTCTATGTAACTATGTTGGCAACCACAGTGAAATAATCTGCTGTAGGCCAGTACTTCTGGAAAAAGTCCACAGTTGCACCCAGGAACCAGGCTTCTGAGCCCAACAACTCACACCCTCACTTGTGGGTAATGCTGAACTCTAAAGCCACTCCATGATAAAAAGAGGGATGACTTTCTCATGTAGCCTAACATGATTGACATGGTGTTCACTGCACTCACCAAGCCAGTCGATGTGTACATAGTCCCAGCTGGTGTTCAAAGAGCTTGGGGTGGGGGCTCACCTCTGCCTGTGCAAGTGCTAACTTAATAAGTGGAAGAGTTGATTGCTAGAAAACTGTATTGCATAGGCTATTCCTACCCTCCCTTTGGCAGATTTCCCTTCTCTGCTTCTTCATTGCTGGTAGAACTGTAATTTCCTTTTCAAGTCAGTGAGATATTCAACCCAAGACATGGTGCCAAGACATATGGGTGGAAGTGACAGTCAGTCTCTTCTGACTCTTATGAGCAGTGCTTTCTTTCTCTTGCCTCTCTTGTACTCAGTCCATCTCCAAGAGGAGAAATACCCTACTGGTCCAAGAATAGTGAGAGGTACGTAGAGCAGACCAGAAACCCACCCAAGGCAAGGTGAGATGAACACAACCCAGTCCACTCCCTGATCCATACCAGGGCCCAGACTTGGAGCCCTGCCAGGGTCAGCTCAGTATCGGCTCACACCCAGAGGCACTGCCTGAATCAGAGCCATCCAAACTGACTGCAGATGAGTGAATGAGAAATAAACATTTATTGCTGTGGCTGCCGAGATGTTATGGTTGTTTTACATGGCACTATTAGACTGATACAGGAGTCATGACGGCAGAGTAAGAGAAGCTGTAAACAGATGAATTTTAGCTTCTTTCTACTTTTGTGATGGATGGATGCCCCACAGTAGGCCAGAAAGTCCTGTGGCCTGTGGCTTATAGGAAATGGGAAGCTGCAGCCTGCCTCTATTTTCATTTGTGGCACCTCTGAGGCTTGGAGGAAAAGTGTAAATTCTTCATGCATATTTTCTGGCAGAGGGGAGGAGCAAAGTTGAGAGAATCCCTTCTCTCAAATACTGTCCACACAAGTTGGAGGTGACATGTTTTGGTTGGAGTGTTGAAGGAAGATTGATCACTTCAAGCATTGTGACTAAAGCCCCAATTTTTCTCCAGAGGCAATGTGGTGGAGTGAAAGGTATAAATCCGAGGGACTGAAATCAATAAGATTTGGTTGAAATCCTGCCTCTAACAGTCGTGACCACCGCCAAATTACTTAACTTTGTTGAGATTCAATTTCCTCACCAGCAAATTAGGAGTAGCAACACTGATCTTACACATTTACTTTGAGGAGTAAATGAGTTAATGCACACAGATCCCCTGGTCCACAGTAGATGGCCAATAATAAAAAGTAGCAATTTGTATTATTTTTCACCAAGTTCTTCATTTTCCCCTTCCTATATCAAGAGTATAATTGATCTAATGACATAGAAACATGTGCATGTTATAATTCAATGATTTCTGGTTTAAAATTTAGAGGTAATCACGGTAGGATACATCCAGTTTTCCCAACAGTGGACTAACCCCACTCCATTTCAGATGGATTTAACTGGAAAGTGTGAGTGGTATTTTTTTTTTTTTTTTCCTCGCTTTGAGTAGCATGGTGGGACGGGAAGGCCTCGGGGAGGCTGGCAGTAGAGTCCCAAGCTTCCCAAGCACACCAAAGGATTTTGCTAAAGCAAAGTACACTATTATTAAGATTAACAGTTTTCAGATGGAGTCAGCCTTTTCAACTAACTGACTGACTGGTAATGATGTTCATGAGATGCCATTTCCTGCCAAACAGTAAGATGTGGAATTTGTTAAATTAAGCCATGTGATGGGTCTGAAATGTATTAACTTAATCCATAATGAATGCCATTCCATTCCTTTTAACATGCTTCCCCAATTAAGTTATTTAGGCCTCAGATAGCTAAAGAAATTGAGCTGTCCCACTTGTTGCCAATTGGTTAATTCCTTGATGATGGATAAAAGCTACTAACTGCTTTTGTTTTTAAAACTGTTTTCTTCAGTAATAGCAACCTTTTAATCAACTGTTACAAAGAAAATGCTTAATGCTCCACAAGAAAATGCTCAGGAAAGTCAAAAAATTAGGAAGATTAATGCAAAGAGACCCTGTTCAGCCTGCACCAGGACCCAGTGTGGTTGCCATTACAGTCAACATGCCACATGAAGGACTTGGTGGTCATTTTTATTCTTTAGCCCAGTGTTGGGCACATAGTAGACGTTCAGTGTTTATCAGGCTGAACTGAACTAAATTCTGGAAGACTCAAAGTTTCTGACAACTGTCTCTCCCCAAGACAAGAATTTCCAGATTTCAGAATGACCGTCTCATTCCCAAGAGGATGTGATAGAAATTCTCAATAGGAGTAGGATGCCTCTACTAGAGCCATATCTATGGGGAATGGGGACAATCCTTACGTAGGCAAGCGACCAACATATCACAAGTGACTTAGCCACCTTAGGCTGCCCCTGCCTCAGCACCAAGGTGTGTATGATGTTCAAAGACTTTCCTGGACATTCAATGTGTAATTTGCCCACAAACACTTGGTGCAATCTTGCACAGTGCAGCCAACTGACAGATAATCAAGTGCAATACTTCAGTCTGTCAACCTTACCTTACATGGTAGAACATACCAATTTGAAAGAAGCTTTTAGACAAAAAACTGCTGAAGGTAAAATCAGTTCCTGTGATAAGGAACTAATGTTTGTTTGGTTTTGTTATCTTGAGGCTCACTTGATATTACAAGACATGAACTATCACCAAAGCCTCTTATTTTTAGAAGGAGCCTGGTGGAGAACGTGGTAGTTTATTTGAGGGGTTGGCAAACTACAGCTTGTGGGCCAAATTCAGCCTACTGCCTGTTTTTGTAAAGTTTTATTCATACCCATTTGTTTATGAATTGCCTATGGCTGCTTTTGAGTTACAATGGCAGAAGTAAATTGTTATGACAGAGACCAGATATTTTACAAAGCCTAAAATATTTACCAGTAGTCCCTAACAGAAAAGTTTTGCTGATACCTGGTTTTGATTTTTCATATATTCAGTCTTTCTGTCTTCTTTTTGGTAAGACTATAATTTCCCCCACTGATGCTGGCTGCCATATCATGGTGAGCAGAGTATATGTCCAAGCCCCTTGATCTAGGGTCTGCAGTAGTCAAAACTCAAGGCTTCTGTCCACTGACTATTCAATTATATAAATCTAGGCACAGCTCTGAATTCCACTCATAGATGGAATTGAGGTTACAGATCTGAAATCAAGAAGAATATTCTAGATTATCTAGGTAGGCTCAATTTAATCCCAAGAGCCCTTAAAAATGAGTTATATGTCTGGCTGAAGTCAATCAGAGAGGTATGGCAGAAAATATGCAGCACCAGGGGGCTTCAGAGAGACATGAAGAGTGAGAAGGACTTGATATACCCTTGTTGACTTTGAAGATGGATGGGATAGGGGGGTGGAAGGATGGAGAAGCAGAAGAAGAAATGTGGGTGGTATCTAGGAGCCAAGGTGGATCTCTGACTAACAGCCAGAAGGGAAACAGGGACCTCAGTCCTGCAACCACAGGGAACTGAATTTGCCCAACAGCCTGAATGAACTTGGGAAAGAAATTCGTCCCCCGCACTTCTCTCTAGTAACGAGCATGGTTTTGCTGACATCTTGAATTTAGTCCTTTGACACTTGTGTCAGACTTAAGACCCTACATAACTGTGAGATAATAAATTTGTGTTGTTTTAAGCCACTAAGTTTGTGGTAATTTTTTATGGAAGCAGTAGAAAGCTAACAGGGGATCTAATATCTTACTTGCTTTGACCAAAGTGATGTTAAGAGACAGGATGCAAGTAAAACCTGCAAATGTTCCAGGACTTCTATTTCTAGAGGGGAGGTAGGTAAGGGGACGGATGAAATAGATGAAGGGGATTAAGAATATGCTCATCATGATGAGCACTGAGTAATGTACTGAGTTGTTGAATATCACTATATTGCACACCTGAAATGAATATAACACTGTATGTTAACTATAATGCAATTCCAAAGAAATAAAAATAGATAATGAATGAATAAATAAGTAAGTAATACCCCCCCCAAAGAATGCAGTTTATAGCATCCATCCATCCAAAAAAAAAAACCTAACAAAAATTGACCTGACAACTTATTTAAATTTATTTTTGAAATGCATAGTGCATTTCTAAGTACAGTAAAATTTTCTACATACCCAAACCAGAGCTTGAGATTTAGAACTTAAAATTTTTTTTTTGTCGATTTTTTAATTGAAACTTCATGGCAGAAAAACATGTGTACAATACATCAATGTGCTTTCATCTTGTAGGAAATGAAAATTGGTAAGCTTATTTTTAGTTTAATTTGAGAATTCTGGGTGCTGCTGGGTTCCTGAGTCATCATTACAAATAGGAAATCTTACACGACAGCACTGAAGACCTAGCAGGTAGCAGAGGTTGAAATGAATGTCTACTCATTACATTAAATACTGTGAAAATGAACTTTTTGATTAGGCCCCCAACAGAACCTTATTTTGCTATGATATGTTCCCCAAAGTAGAACACAAATAGACACAAACAGTAATAAAACATGGTTCAGGTTATTTGAGGATTCCGTTCAATTGGGTTTCAGTTAATTGCAGTTTTGCTGTGTTTCCTCACAACACCATTTCCCTTACCATAACTCTGTAGATTACCAGAGTGGACTATTTCATGCACAATTTATTGCAGAGACAGGCAGTATTTATCAGTTCCTTCATGGCAAAGAAGAATCATCTGCTTGAAGGCCATCACTCACATTGCTGTCAGCAGAGTGGTCTAGAGCTGAATAATAAAAGAAAAGAAAAGATCCCCCACAAATAGTGGATCTGTGATAACTTCATTAATTTGAGAATTAGGAGACTTTTCAAAATGGGGAGGGGGTACCCAACCTTTTAGCAGAACATCCTAGATAAGATAGAGTCCAGGCCTTGGCTCATCCATCATTGTTTAGAATTAGCTTTCATGCACTTGACCTTAACCATCACTCTTTTTGTCAAGCCTGGGTGTCAACACAAAAGAAATTGGTTCATGGATGAGAGTGCTGAGTGTGCATCTGATCACACTTCTTTCAAGCGCTTACCTTCTCACAGTAAGGGATCAATTAAAACCAAATGGAGCAGATTTCTCTGGATATCTGGGTCGTCGATGTGGAATGCTATGGTTTGGGCAAAGAAGCATTTAACTAGAGAAGAGAGAAAGAAGCTCCTGGCCCGAGCACAAACAGGCCAGGCATGTATGTCATAAGCTGCGGGATGTAAACACATTCAGCACTGGACACAAAAGGACAAGGACACAAGAGACCGTCTGTCATGTCATTACCTGAATATCTAGCTGTATTATTTATAAACCAACTTGCGGCAGATGTTGTCTTTTTTAACACAAATCCTCCTTCCAGGGCATTATGCATGAGGCCTAATTGTAAATGCCTATATTGTTTCTTTCCCCCACTGATTTATTGTTCTATAGACATCTACATGGGAACGCAGTGTGGAACTGTGCTGTTTTCTCTATTAATTATTTTCACTCTTTGATTACTAATTTCAGAAGACAAACTTTTCACTGCTGACCTCCTCGGGAGTGGATTGTTTTACAACGAGACTGTATTAGGGAAATGAGTCCCCAGTGAAAGCAGAAGGGCATGAAAACCTTGTGTCTTATTTACATTAACCCAAACACAAGTTTCCCAGTCACTTCCCTCTTAAATCTTTATCCACTCGTACGAGGAAAAACCAGAGGTCCAGAGACAGTGATTCACCAGAGTTATTACACAATGTAGAAGCTATTACATTAAAATCAAAGTCTTCCCACTCCGCCCCCCAACACACACACACCCCCATCCCCGTCATTACTATTAAACATTAAGGCAGTTATCCATATCTCTGTACCAAGGATGCAAAACCACAAGCTACTGCACAGGGAACATAGTAGGTGCTCAGAGATTGAGTGTCCTTCCAATTTAGAATTTGACATGATTTCCAAAGTAAGCTTTCATGATATAATGAGTTAGAATTTGGAGGAGAGGTTGGAATTCATTTCCTAAGAAAATTTTGAAGCTTTTGTTATGGTGTGGGATTTGATGGGTTCCTTTGAGCAAATGCTGATCTGTGTGTGATCTCCCACTGGCCTGCGTGGCCTGCCTGCTGGGAAAGAATCACAATTCCTAGAGAGCCCTCAGGGAGACTGACGTGGAGTCTCCCTCTCACTCACCTCCACTCCTTCACTCTCACCTCTGCTCAACAAGAGGGTGCGATCCACACAAGCCAGAGCTGAAATGCAGAAACCAGTGGCTGCCGGGGCAGTTGTCCTGAGCCCTGGTGGGGAGATAGGGATGGATATGGTGGGGAAACATTTGTTGCTTGCGTTTACTGGGCTCTGCTCAGGCCTCACACGTTCTTCAGGAGTCCTTGCTGAACTTGGCAGAAACATGTGAACTTGGACTTAGGAAGCTCAGACCAGATCTTCCACCTCAAGTCTCTATCCTGTGAAGCAAACCCTTCTATCCCATATTACTTAAGTGACCATCCAGCTTTTTCAGGGATGTCCCCAGAATGCCAAGCATATTCCCTCTTGAATAAGCCATTCTTTCTATTTTGTGAGGCATCCAATAGTTAGTACCAAGGTTCTGTCCAGAGCACCATCCTGTCCTATCTTCTTTCTGGAGCCACACAGAGGAAGCTTAACCATTCTCTGATGTGTCAGATCTCTTTAATTATTTGATGACAACATGCAGAGCTATAGGGCCAGACTTCATTCTGGAACACAGGGGAGACAGTCACTTTGTACCCACCATGGCTTGTTCCTCTCTGCTTTGTCAAGGGTGGTCAGAAGCCCCTCCCGTCATGGGGGAGATTGACCCAGTGAGTCTGGTTAGGGCAGGCAGGGCTGTCTACCATCTGGAGGGAGGATGAAGGAACAGGTAGGAAGGATAGAACTCAAGTTCCTTAAAGAGCTCAAGTGGCTGGATCACCTTGATGCTTGGTTTTTCCCAAACGGATGTTCTTTATTTTACTCCAGTGAAATCAATCCATTTCAGGTACTAAAGAACTGGTCTTGTAGGCCTGCTTCAATTCTCAGGGACAGCCACATGCTTACAAAAGTTCAAAGTGGCTTTGTGTGTAGCGGATCTGGTGGCCTTACTCCCTTCATTGTCAAAATTCCTACCTGCCCTTCAGAGTGAGACTATCAAAATGAAAAATACTGACTCTCTGGGGCAGCACTGGAAGGCAGCCATTGTCATTATAATCATGGTCGATTTATTGTCAAAAGGCCTGTTTGATGATCAACTGTATCAACTGCCATACGTTTTGGGGTTCCACATTCCAGTTCAAACCATTAAGCCATTTTGTGGTAAGAATAAAGGACTGTGACTCCCCTGCCATCCAGCTGGTGTGATGGGGTCTACCTTTCTTCTCACATTCACTCAATCATTCATCCAGCATCTATTCTCTGTCATTTGTGTGAAACCGTGCTAAAAATAGATCCTCAGTGCCTGCTACCTTAGTGCACCCTCAATGAATGTTTATTGAGAAAATCTTGGTTGTTATAGTCTTATTGGAACTAAAGAGTGGATAGGATCCACAAGGAGGCCCTGAATTTTAAACTACTTTTCTGGGAATAGAATGTTTGCTCATTCTCACCACACAATATTTAAAACTGCTTATTTTGAAATAATTATAGATTCACAGGAAGTCATAAAGTTGATACAGGAAGGTCCTATGGACCCTTCACCCAGTTTCCCCCATTGGTAACATCTTACATGACTGTAGTCGAACATCAAAAGCAGGAAACTGACATTTGTAGAATCCACAGACCTTATTTAAAATCTCACCAGCTTTACAGGCACTCATTTGTGTCACCACACAATTTCTGAGTGTCTGGCATTCAGTACATGGCATAAGGTGCCATCTGGCACCTTAGGAGAGCTTACTTAAAACTTCTAGAAGAGCACCTTTCCCCCAAGGGTCCATTCACAGTAGCTTCCTGAATGGGCTAGCCCTCTCAAGTTCTCAGAGTCAGTGTGTTCTTTCTCTCTCTGCCATCTCTTGGGCTTGCCTCCAAGAACATGGACAAATAATGCACTGACTGATGTGTGGCAGTGATGACAGGAGGTAAAAGGATCTAAGACTTGTTACTGATCATCAGCACCTCTGGTCCATCCAGTGGAAGGGGTGGGTGGGGGGTGGGGTTATGCAAAAATGCAGGCTTCAACCCAGAGGCTGAGTCCTAGGTCCTAGGAACCTAGGTCCCTAACCAGTAGAGCAAGATAAGGACTCAAGGGAGATAAGAGCTGATCTGTGACTGACGCATGCTCAGTATTTCTCGGCAAGGTCACGAGTGCTGGGAGTTGGGACAGAGACCTGCCTCCCACACAGAAAGGCAACCCCCACATCACTGTCCCAGCACTTTTGAGTTTGAGCTCTCTGCTTGCCAAGTCCCCAAGATCAGGAGGATCTCAGCAAGATCCAGGCACTGGGGAGGAAAGGCAGAGAGATGGGACTCTTCCCAGCCAAAACCTACTTCAATTGATCAGCCAGTCTCTGAATAGCAGCTTTTGACATCTCAGTGGGTTGTGAGGGAGGTGTGGTCATCACAAATGAAACAGACCACAGGGTGTGGAGGAGACCTCTGCAGGGCCCCTAATCAATTACTAAAAACACAGAGAGGGTCCAAGGAAAATGAGTGAAGGAGACAGATGCATGCTGACACTCAGTGGGATGGCTGGGCACCAAAGGAGAAGTTGGGGGATTTTTAACTTCACAGAGGAAGAGGTGATTGTTTTCTTTCATCAGACGTTGCCCTCAGAAAACAAAACAGAAACCAGAAGAGAAACATTGCCTATGGAAAAAAAATACATATAGAGGCTGAAAAGGATGAAATAGGAGGAATGGAATTCTGCTTTTATGTAATAATTTAAATAGTCTTGAATGCCCAGAGGGCCCAGGCACTATATTATGTGTTACAGAGAGGTTGGCATCTCCCAAAGGGGATATGAAATGGGAGATGAATATTATTAATCATCCCTATTTGCTACATGTTAGGAAACCGAGGTAGAGTGAAAATGAGTGATTTTACCTCCTGACTCACATGCTGTGGCAGCCACAGAGCTGGGATTGACAGACAAAAGCTTGATGCCCTGCAAAGTAGTCTGGTGGTGTGCTTGCTGCTGAATGTAGCAATGTCCAGGAACCCGCCGTGGCAGAGGGTGACCACATTCTACCCAAAGAGCCCTGTGGGCATGGCCAGGGACTCCCACAGGCACTTCATCTGCATGCCCCAGGCTGGTTCCGTTTCATTTGTAGTGACCCTAACGGATTGGGCTGGTATTGAACCCTCATCGATCAAACTGAGCTTTGGATAGACTAGATTAGGGCAGGAATTGTCTGTTCAAGTTGCTTCTATGTCCCCAGGACCTAGACCAATGCCTGGGGCTGAATCCATATTTGTGAAACCATACCGACTGCTTTCTCAGTGCTGGGCAGTGATAGGCACCAGGAACAGATTGGTGCCCGAGCCAGTCATTCCCAGAATATCAATAGGTATTCTGAAGGCTGAGGAGTAGGAAGTCCTCAGACCAAATAAATATGGGAAATGCCACGTTTAGCTTTATGTTGAAAGATTTCTCATTGCCTTTAATAAATGAATATGGTGTGAGAATTTCCGGGGGGGGGGGTACATTTGCATCATTTCACAGGTATAATTGATGGTAAAACCTCTTCCCCTTCCTGCATATACCTTCAGAGCACATATCGCTCCTGGTGTTTGTTCCTTGGAAAAACTGTCCTCAAACAGTTTATGATATCTTATCCACGCTCTTCAAAGCAATAAACAACAACTCAGTCTCCCTTGGTCACTGGTTTTGGTGATGACTGAGGTCACCAAGACTATGGCTGCCAATTACTGTGCCTGAGGCATTTTTCCCGCTCTGAAGCCTACATCACGCCTACCTGGTACCTCACTGGCCTCCAGCCTGAGCATGCAGCTATTGGATACCTCCCTGAGGCAGACTGGGACATATTGGGGGCAGAAGTCTCGTATCTGGCACGGAGTCGGTTCTAACTTTAAGCATGAGCTCACGACCTGATGTCTAAATTCAGAGGGTCAGAAACCTTCAAGACAGTTCTGTTCAGTAATTCCGACCCAGGAACACAAAGTCTGAATCTGCCACCATGCCCATCATGCATGCAGAGATGAATCACAAAGAAAACTGCTCTTTCGTCCCCCTCCCCAGAATGTGCCTCCACAAGATGGAGCCCAGAACTGTCAACGTGTGGCGTTCAGAGGCCCCATGTGGCAGCCTCTGTCTCACGCACGGTGGGGCGTGCATTGTCTCGGGCAGTGGACTCTACTCTTGCCGCAGTCTGAATAAATCACCCGTGCCCTTACTGAAGGGAGTTAATTGCGTTTGGAAATACTCCATGTACTGGGGTTTGTTTGGTCAAAGATGTGGACAAGGGTAGGGTAACATATGCACCCACTTTCATGAAATACACGTGAAGAATAACGGGGCCCGGGTTACCTAATTTATAATGGATACCACACACACTCCTCCCTGCGTTCCCTTCCAGGCGAAGAATAGGAGAGGAACCATAGCAGTATTTTTCTTTTAGGTATAACAGTCTGTCAGTATCAAATTCTCTCAGTCAGTGGGGAGCAAATAGTGTTGATTTACTGAAAATCTGGGATTATGTCTGCTCTGTGGTGAGTGTAGATTTAAGAGAGGAGAGGTAAGGGGTCTCCAAAAGGTGAAGAAAAACACAAATGAAAGCTAGCAAGGAAAAAATAGCTTGACAGTTAAGATACAGTGCAGCCACCGTCAACATCTTCTGGAAAGAAAAGCCCAGGAATAAACACACACACACAGACACAGGAACGTGCACGTACGCCTGATTCAAGCCCCGTGTACTGGAAGGTTTGCAACCTTTTCCATTAACCCCTTTCTCTTTGGGGCATTACAGATGTGTCAATGAAGGCTTAAATACTGTCATGTTTCACGCTGGAGAGAAATTGTGACAACAGACACAAAGTTTTGTTTTAGTTTTTAAGAACTGGCTTTAAAAACAGACTCGCGGGGAGTAAACAGGGAATTCTTTCCTTCAAGGGCCCTCTGACACTTGATCACATTCCTGGACCTTTTTGTCACCAATATCTCATTATCCCAATCGTGTCACCAGTCTCCCACTCCTCCCCTTTGTCTCAAAATAACTGTCACCCTGTTATTTCACCCCAGGAATATTCCCTAGAAGTGCCTCGGATTTCCTGTTACCCCTTCTTCTTTAACTCTTCTTCCTCCTAATCTCATTTGAAAGGGAATACGATAATTAAGTGGAATTAAAATGTGGAGAGGGAAAAACCCAACCCTGTGACAGTAACTAAGAGCTTTTGAGAAGGGATTTTGGCACCTTTCCCTTCTCGGGACCAGAGCTGCAGGCAAAGGCTGTAAGGATGGGGTAATGTAACTGGTGGCGAGTGGCCAAGGTGTTGCACCCCATTCCCTTCCTGACCCCCACCGGCCCCAAAAGGTGCTTCGGGTCTTCAGAATGGTTAGCAGGTGAGCAGCGGCTATTTCCTTCGTGGGTCCCAGCACTGTCACCGTGGGTCAGCAGCTCTAGAAGAATCTGATGAGAAGGCAGGGGCTAAAACCCCGAGCTGGCAGTGGGAAGGTGCTAAATGTGCTTTTTGTGAAGGTCTCTGGGAGCTACGGAGGAGCGAGATGTTGGGGACAGACACCCTCAGTAACCCCGTCACAATGGACCTGCTGTATGTCTGAGTCAGGAAAGAGAGACAGGGAGGAAGAAGAGAGAGAGAAGAGGAGGAAACAGGGGTAGGTAAAGACACACCACTAGTGTTAAGTAACTCTGGGAAAGAAGACAGAGCTCTCAGTTGTGAAAGAAATGCCAGTGTATCTCTTTATTTTCTCAACTGTAAATCCCTGATCTCGATAGTTGGGATTCCTATGTGGTTTTGCTACATGGACTCTCTTAGCTTATGATTCTCCAAGACAAGCGTCCGAGGTTAGGACAGAGGCCGTGTATGAGGACATGTGGGCTGTGCTGCCAGGGCCTGTGACACCTGCCAGGGGACTGGGGGGCCTCATGTCTTAGCTGGCCTGTGACAGTCCTGAGCTATGCCTCTTGTCCCTGGGGGGGATTGTTTATAACACCCCCTTTCACTCTTTAAAGGCTCCTGGTTTTAACCATAAATGATGTGGTCAGTCTACATGTAGGCAAATTAAGGGCCTCTTTTAATAGGGCCATCATCCACCCACCTCTGTGGGGAATAAAAACTATTGGAAAAGAGTTAAGGAAAATTGAAACTCCAAGGCAAAGAATAACTTCTCAGAGACAAGAGCAGTTAGAGACCTCAGAAGAGGCCCCATTTATGTGTACTTGGGCTGTGTTTGGACAGTATTTCCTTTTCTTCTTTTCCTTCCTTCCTTCCTTCCTTCCTTCCTTCCTTCCTTCCTTTCTTCCTTCCTTCCCACCTTCTTCTTTCTTTCTTTCTTTCTTTCTTTCTTTCTTTCTTGGCACATTCATTCAGATATTCAGTGGCACAAGATCCTGGTTGTGACCAATGTGGTGCACAAAGCAGCGTGACAAAGACAGGGGTAATAGTGAGATGCACCTAACAGTGGGCCCAGCAGGGGGACCCACAAGGAAGAATAGGCGGTGGGCTTGAGGAGGATCCTTTAAAAATGTAGCCTAAAGGGCGTCTTTCGTTTTATTATCAAAACCCAGGAAAAATGCTGGAGCCCATGGGAGAAAACAAACCACAACTTCTCTCAGATTCTCCAGTCTTGCATGGTGCAACAAAGCCTGCCTTTTTTACATTTCAAAAGAGGCTGCTTTCTCTTTAAAAAGTAGGAGCTACTTGGTCTGATGCGGCTGCCTTTATCAACCATGAAGTTCCCAGCAAGGTGCTGTTAGTGCCTGATTAAACCTCATACCAGCCAGCGTCCCCCATGGTAACCCAGAGGACATCCGCTGAGACCCAAGCGCTGATTCAGTTTAATTGCCCCGGCTCTCTGTGATGGCCATGCTCCTTGTCTCTCAAGGCCTGGAATGGAAATCCATGTGATCACATGAACTATCCGGGTGTCTTGACAGATCTGAAATATGAATATGGAGATGGCATTGTGCTCTGCAGTGACTTCTGAAACGCCAATGGTAAAATATGATCTGCCACTGAAATGCTTTCAGGACTGTGTGGTTCATGTAAAACTCATTTTCTAATGGAACACTAATTATTAATAAATCAGGCCAAAAAGAGGGGAAAAGTACGTGTGTCTATGTGTGTGTATACAAGTATATGTAAGGCATATGTATGTATACCTGTGCGTAAGATATGCATACATATGCGTAGATGTGTGTAGAAATACACAAGCATATGTATATATGCAGAAATATATAGGGCTCTTTTTGGACAGTATCTCCTTATTTGGTTCTGTCTTTGGGTTCTTGCTTTTCTGAGCGTGTATAGGATAATAATAACTTGTGTTTACAAAGCATCATACTCCAAGGAATTCAAACATTGAAAATACCTGGGTTATTCTCCCTCTTCCAGGATGACTGAAGAAATAGATGATGCCATGTTCTTTTAGTTCCTGGAAAGGAAAAACAAGGCCCTGGTGGAGGCCACAATGAGTGAGACTAGAACCAGCAATCCCCTGGAATCTGCACCACATTCCTGCCCTATCAGAAGGATGAGGCAAGGGAGAAATCGGACAAGGTGCCCTAACAAATCCCAGGGTCACTGGATTCCTTGTAAGACTCCCCTTTCTTCTGGAAAGGCATCAAAGGCAAAGGTGCCTGGCCGAGAAGATGGAGCCATCATTTAAGGAGTACTATAGAGCGACGATTCTTGACTTTCTTCTCCTCAAACTCTCTTTAAGAAATTGCTCCTCCCCCTCCTCCTGCCTCAGACTATTTGCTCCAAAAATGTTAATCTACCAAACAAAGGAATCGGGCTAGAGTAGCAGCTGGAGTTCTACAAGTCATACCCACAAATCCCTGTGATGGCAATGACCTCTTTCCCAGCCACACAAATTGTCTGTCCTTAACACACAGACTGGCTGTATTTCTAGTCTCTTTCTAACCAAATCAAAGATATTTTGCTGATTTCTTCTGCAGCCTTATTCTGAGTAAATATGTGATTTCCATTAGGCTTTTTGAAATATGTAAAATATATAGACTCCCATTACTACCTTCAGGACCTCTAGGTGTTTGGGGATCCCTTACTGGGAATCACTCCGACGCCCAAAATGAGTTTGAAGATGAAAATTATTGCTAAGGGGAAAAGAACTGTTGGTGTAACAAGATATTTAAAAGCAAAATTTTTTCCCACCTGGGTTGGTCAGGGCCAAGCAACCGAGAAAGGGATGTTTTCAAAATGAGAGTAACTGCTAAAGCAAAATGTGTAAACCTAAGACATGAAGCAAACAAGGGAAGAGCAATAACTTAACAAAAGAAGAGGATTTTATAGCATTAAAGCTGTTTTCCCCTGAAATGATATTTTCACTCAGCTGGGCAATTTTCTGGGCTCCCCAAACTTTATTCGGCTTTTGGCAATTACCCCAAGGAGACCCAAAGAAAGGCAGGTTATAATCACATGTAGCGTGATAGAAATAGAGGAAGCTGCACACAATTTTTCATTAATTAATGTATTTTTCCTCAGTGCAATAAGGAAGGAACTTGTAGTCAGGCAGATCTCTCAGCTTTCCAAGAATGTTGTTGCACTCTGTAAAAACCCTGACTTGGTTCCTATATTACTCAAATAGACTTTCAGAAACAGTCATCAATCTCTTTTTATATTTATTATAAATTCATTTTAAGAAGTCTTCTTTATGCTAAAACTCCAGGATCTGTTTGAAAGTTTCCTGAATCTAAAGTTTCACAGAGAGGAGCATCTGAATGGCTTAGGCAGTCAAGCATTCAAATTCGGCTCAGGTCATGATCTCACGGTTTGTGAGTTCGAGTCCCACCTCAGCTGTATGCCGACCGCTCAGAGCCTGGAGCCTGCTTCGGATTCTGTCTCCTCTCTCTGCCCCTCCCCTGCTCGTTCTCTCTCTCTCTGTCTCAAAAATAAATAAACATAAAAAAAATTTAAAGTTTCCCAGAGAAAGGCTGATGGGGGATCGTATTCCACTAAGGGTTTGGTCATGTCTGAGAGCAGGGTCATCAACCAGAACACTCTACCATGTCTGCAGGAAGCACTGTTTGGCATCCTTTCTGCTGAGGTTTGTGGATTACCATAAGGACTAGCTTCTCGAAAACAGACAGAAGCACCTAGTCACCCTGTGATAAAGCCAATCACTTTGTTAACAAGCATAAAGGAGGACCGCCCGTACTACTTACTTTCCAGCAGCTAGTTAACGCAAATAAAGACAGCTAGTGAGCAAAATTTGGACTGTATCTCATTTATAGAGTTTCTCTACCCCCCCCCAAAAATGTGAATACCTCCTAAATTGAGGACCTTGTAATTTTAGTCCACCGACGGGTGACCTGGAATCAGATTCCCCTGGAATCATTTCCCCCAAAGAGAAACTACTTAAAAATAGCCGTTTCTCTATACGGATATCAAATAAGTATCTCCTGTAGGGGGTGCAGTGGGCGCAGGAACCCAAATCCACCACCAGGGGAGGAGGCCTCAGAGGAGTTACAGTAACCGAAAGAAAGGAAATTTGACGGCTGGGTATTCGGAAAGTATTCCTTACCATCAAGTCTATGAGGCAAGGGGGGGTGTCTCCCAAGGGAAAGTGGTGGGAACCCCACGATTAGAGACACTCCTTCTGGGAGGCCTGGCTGGAGCTACGGAAAATTAACCATAGGGAACGATCGTGCCCTGGCAAGAGGTGGAGGAGACGAGTTTAAGAGGCCTTTCCAGCTCTAATTTCTAAGATTTTGATTAGACTACAGAGAAAACAAGGAAATTTGAAACCAGCGGTTTGGGGGGGGGGGTGGGGGCACAGAAAGAAAGAAACAAAAACCAGAAGAGAGAATAATGCCATTAAGTGAAGGCACAGTTAGAACACACACCAGCATGCCCCTGACTGTTAGCCCACCTCAGTCCTGGCCCGGCTGCCACCCATGGGCGTGTCTTAAGGGAATACAGGCAGGGAGCTGAAAACTTGAGGGGCCGAGGGAAGACCCCTCTGGACTTAATTGAATGACACGGAGACCTTGGGGGCCCTTTGTCTGAAAAAGTGCCGAAAGTAAGGAAGTCTGTGGTCAGGAGGTGGCCAAGGCTCCTTTGCTGGTGGGGTTTGGTTCTTCCTTTTGGCTCCTAATCAGTGCAATCCTATCTAAACAGTCTCCTTCCCCATGCAGGTACATGTGGACTTGAGCTCTGGGCTCACTGTTTTTCTAAAGGATGTAAGAAGTATCACAATAGCACATGATTTCCCTGATTTTAAGCATGTATGGTCACAATAATCTGAATACCCAGGGTGCTACCTCTTTCACGGCCCTTCCTTATCAAACTTACTTTAAGTCAGCCCAGATTAAGTACCAAAATCATATAGTATTCCAAAATAAATAAACAGGCCCGCGTATTTGTAACTGAGTGTGTGTGTGTGCGTGTGTGCGAAGAACAGTAGACATTTTCATATCATGATTCTTTTTTTTAATTAGTCCAAAGAACTGTGACCTGAATTCAGAGGGAAGCAAGTTCCAAAAAGGCACTTTTCCTGAACATGCACAGACAAAGGAAATAGTTTCCTTACGGAAAGGAATCACTTGAAAGCTTTTAGGCCAGACCCTGGTCCGTCTCAGATTTCCTTTCTTTTAGCCCTTTGATGAACAACTCATAGGGAGATTCAAGTGCCTTGTGCCTGGTTTGAATTTGCGCTGTTGCTGACTTTAGTGGAAAACTTTCATAAACTCAATCAGGCTTTGCTCCTTTCCTGCACCACTGCCGACCTATCTCTGATATGTCCTTGGATATTCATCTTGGGTCATCCATGTCATTGACATGACAGAAAACAAATCTTTCCCCAAGAGACACAGACTTCACTGTACTCCTTTCTTCTGGAGCTCTGGGCACTGCCAGTCTCCTTCTGGAGCAGGTGGAGGGTGGGGTAGAAGCAAAGCACAACCGGAGTTGGGAAGGCGAACTGGAACAGCACTGATGCTTGCGGACAACTGCTAGAGATCGCGTATCTCCGTGGCAGAGTTATTACTGGAGCAATGCCACAGGGATTCCACCCAGCACCCGAGCAAGAAGCCATGTTCTCCATGTGCCAGAGCCTTCCTCAGGAATGAGCTGAGTAGAGGGTACAGTTTTAAAGAAAAGGCTTTGCCTTCAAAACAAGACTCTTTCTTCTGGTCACTTGGGAATAGCATTCTGAATGGATTTCTTTTCCTCTTTGCTGGGCTCTTTGGTGAGAGCTAAGAGGCTGGGATGCCCAGAACATTCTGTTCAGGAACCTGTGCTGCCTTCAGGATTGTGTAGTGAAAAACAAGAGCCTTGGAATCAAGCCAGTCTGGATTTGGAGCCCAGTTCTGGCACTTAAGTGGGTAACTTTGAGCAAGTAATTTAAGTCTTCCTGGTCCTCAGCTTATCTGTGAATTTGACATAGTATCCTTAATTTATGGGTAATTGTGAAAATTAAATGAGATTACATTTCTAAAGCTCCCTGTCTTGGCTTCATTCTTTCTTTCTGACCCTATGCTCTTGTTGATAACTTTGCAAATTCTCCTGGTCCTACGTAACTAAAAACAATTTGTGTCCACTCCAAGAATGGAGGATCCAAGAATATCCCTAGGGTATGTGGGCCGAGGCAAATCACACTGTATGTCCCCACTCCCAGCATGTTTACAAAGACACAATCAGAACTAAGTGAATTTCAAGGGCAGTTTGTATTGAAGGTGAGTATAGCACCAAAGAAAGAGTCTAAGGAATATGTGTGAAAGCAGGAAAAGGTGGCATCCTGTTCAACCTCAGGATGGCAGTGTAGGGGTCTGTGACATGTCTATCATGCTTCTTCTATCACTGGTCTCCCCACACCAGCAGCACTGACCCCCAGATGGCTCATGCATTATGCTCAGTGCTTGCTCAGTATAGCAGTACACAAGGGCCCCTGGGCACAGCACGGCCACCCTGATTGGTCAAAACCTCGAGGAGTGAGTGACAGAAACACTTCTCTCTTGCACAAGAATTTCGGATCTTCAGGAGGCTCATTTGCCACAGTTCCTTAAAAATTTTTGGTTATAGGGGCACCTGGGTGGCTCAGTCAATTAAGTGTCTGGCTCTTGATTTCGGCTCATGTCATGATCACATGGTTGGCGGGATCGAGCCCCGCATCGGGCTCTGTGCTGACAGCACAGAGTCTGCTTGGGATTCTCTCCCCCTCTCTCTCTCTGCTCCTCCACTCCTCAAAATAAATAAATAAACATTAAAAAATTAAAAAGGAATTTGGTTATAAGCAGGCCAACTAGATTTGGGAGGAAGTAAATCTGATAGATAGCTACCCGCACAGCTACTTCAATTTAAAAAAAGGTAATCTATTTTTTTAAAAACATGAAGGATATAACTGCATAGTGGAGGCTTCATTGTTGAAAGTAGGCCATTGGTGTAAGATAGTGTATCAGTTTCCTATGGCTGCTATAACATATAGTCACAATAATAGTGGCTTAAAACAACACAAATTTATTCTCTTACAGTTACTAGTGTTAACCTTGACATTAGGATTGATGCCTTCTGGAGGTCCTAGAGGAAGAATCTCTTCCTTGCCTCTTCTAGCTTCTTTCGGCCCTAAGTGATCTTTGGCTTGTGGCCACATCGCTCCAAACACTGCCTCTGTGGTCACATTGTCTTCTCTTCTGCAGTCAAATCTCCCTCTGCCTTCGTTTTACTAGGACATTTGTGATGTCATTTTAGACCCATCTGTATAATCCAGGATAATCCACCTCCTCTCAAGATTCTTAATTTAATCACATCTGCCAAGTCCCTCTTGCCATATGAGGTAATAATCATGGGTTCCAGGGATTAGGATGTGGATATCTTTGGGGCCATACTCAGCCTACCACAAATGGTAATCCCCTTTCATTAACAACTGCCAGCAACTGCCTTGTTAAAATGTGTTCTTCGCCCAACTGAATAGAAAAAAGAAAAAAACAGCAATTCTTTGGCACCCGCATTTTATTATTTTATTATTTATTTTTTATTTTTTATTTTTTTAAATAGGCTCCACATCCAGCCTGGAGCCCAACACGGGGCTTAAACTCACAACCCTGAGATCAAGACCTGAGCTTAGATCGAGAGCCAACTGAGCCAATCAAGTGCCCATGGCACCCTAATTTTAAATCTATGTACAGCTGTAAGACCACAGGAGCATCATTTCCTGCAACTGCCATTGTGTTCACCATCTCGAGAAAGGACCTGAGAAGTGGCTTCTAAAGACATTAACAATCTAAGACCCACAGAGGAATCTCTGTGCAGAATTACCATATACAAATATTTCAGTCACTTTCCATCTTATCCAAATTGAGGAAGTGCTCCAGATCTGGCAAGAAAGCATATGCTTTGTCCAAACACATAGAAACCTAAATATATACCCCCTTAAGGGATAGGGAGTAGCATTTAAGCCAGGAATGGTTGCCCAGTTGAAAAACAGGAGGTTGAAAGGGGACAGCTATTTAAAAGTCAGTCTGATATGACCTGTTCCCCAAACAATTCCTCTCAGGGTCATAGCCATTGTTGTTAGGTGGCATAACATTTATTACCATAGTGTCCTGGGCTCCTTGGATAGGTAACAGACACATCTATTCCTCAGAGCATTAGCAAGGTTGATAATGTCCTCTTACCCTAGGCGAACTGAACTTCAACTGCCAAGATACTGGTTGACATTAAGTCTTTACAACACCTATCATTGTTTGTCACCTCCCGAGATATACTCTCTTCTGACTGGTTTCTCCCGTCACCAGCTACTGATGGCCATTTTACTCAATCTCTTTTGTAGACAAGCTCTTGGGTCCCTGACACTGCCTGGCTTGCTGAGTTTGGTCATATGCTCAAAGGTAAATTCACAGACCTCCAGACCTCATAGTGCGATGGGATAGGAAATAATCAGAGGACCTGCACAAAATAAGACTGTCAGAGAAACTGCAAATCAGCAAAAGAATGAGAGCCCCTTGACCCCGAGCACATCTGCCATGTATTTAATTCCACGTTCTTGCCAAGCCCCAAAAACCCAGGCTGGGGAGATGTGGGAGCGGCGTGGGGTTATGCAGTCTAGGAGAGCAAAGAGGTGAAAAGCCTGGCGGGTTGCCACTCCTGCAGTCCACTCTCCCGGAAGGAACCAGGTGCATGGGTGATGGGGGAAGGGGTGCTGTGAGCCACAAGGATAGTCTTGGACACACACGTAAGTGACTGCAAGAATGTCTGGGTGACCAGTCGCCAGTTGTACTGCATTGATTTTATTTGCTTATTACTTTGCCAGCTGGCTCCAGACCAGAGGAAGCAAATGAGGTTTTAGCTGGTCTTTGGGGTTCTGATCTTAAGACTACATTAAGGAGATCCCAACATTTGGGAAGAAGTGAGCCAGTGAGATCCTGGGTGGGTCTTTACTTCCACATTCCAAGGTCAAGTTGAAAATAGGCCAGGTACAGGAAGGTTTCGTTGCAAGAAATGCCATAAGGACTTTCATGAAGGAGCTCCGCCTACTTGTCCAGCCTCATTTTCACTCCTCCCCTGCCCCCACCCCTTACCCAAAACATGCTTTCAGCTCCATGAATTCAGAGGATCTACCTTCAGTTTCTCTTCACTCTTCCCATGTTTTCTCGTTCGAATGCCACTGTCTCTAGGATCCTTTTCTGGATTTCTTAATTTGAATTAGTTTAGCCTTTCCACATCTCTTCAGGATTCCTTATATAGTTTATTACATGAGGTGCTAGAATAATTAACTGATTTTTCTTGCTAGACCCAAAGTGTTTGAAGGTGAAAGTTCTATCACTATATGCCCCGCTTGGTACATGGTCACAATCCCATCAATACTTAGTGAGGAGATGGCATTCTTGTATTAGACACTTTCTTGTGGTACAGACATGAGCCATGGACCACTGGGCATGTTGCCAAAAGCGTTTGGTGAGTGCACTAGAAGGAAAATGTATGATGCCTCAGTTTGGGGGTTTCTGTTTTTGTTTTTGTTTTAAGAAAAGGGGTCCTGACCCAGTTTCAAAAATTTTAGTTGCTGCAGTATTTTCTCTTGGGGAGATGGAACCAGGATGCAGGATGAGCAGCAGGATCACCACATACATTCTGAGCTCAGGAAAGTTGGCCACCTTGGAGACACCAATAGAATTCTGTCTGCTACAAGCGCTCCGTACTGACATCTCCATATTGGTACCTATGCCAACCCAATGAAATCTTTCCTTGGGAAGAATAAAAGAAAGTCGAACAAGGATCAGAGATAATAACGCTTCGAAATATTCCAAGTGTTTGAGCGCATTTCTTATACCTTCATTAGTTAGGGTTGGTCATATGATTACTCTAGTCAGTGGATTACAGTTGGAAGTGGTGTGTCACTTCTGGGCCAGAGCATAGGAAAATAGGTATGAATTCTCCAAACACTCACTTCCTGGCTTTGGTGATCATGGAGGACTCACGTTGAGATGGCAGAGCAAGGGGACCAAAGCAGCCTGGTTCGCTGAGTCACTGCATGGAGAATTGCTGCCTTGGAGAGTTGACCAAACCCACAGCAGAGTCTGCATGAGGGAAATTTAAATGATGTCAGGAGCCACTGAACTTGGAGTGACAAATGGCCTATCCTGACTGAAGAAGGCAAGTTGTTCTAAAACGCTTCCTTGAATACTTATGAAGTAGACCGCTCCTTAGTGCCAAAAGCATTACAATAACTGTGACACCCATCAGCTGACTGTCTCTTGCCCTTCATGGGAATCAGTATGCACCTTTCCTTGAGAGCTCAAGGAACCTGGGGGGCTGATTAGCTCAGGGTGAATTCAGTGAGTGTGTTGGAGAAAATTCAGAGAAGCACTGACGTATGGGCTATGAACATGTGAGCACCTTCCTTAAACACATTCCTGAATTATAGCCTCACAAATCAGTCATCAGATGGCAGGGTCAGAGACAATGGAGCATAGTGGTGGATCAGATATTTTACACTTTGGAGTCTCCTTATCAGAGGGCTTTCAAAGGCCCTTACCTCTCACACCTGTATTTGACCTCTTATATGTGTTCATTATTTAATACTTATTAAATACCTAATAATTATGATTTCTCATATGGGGCTGAGATGTTTCCTTGGCCATGCTCCTAAATACACCCATCCCATGCGGATACTGGTCAGCACTCATGGGTCACTATTTACTGATTCAAATGCCAGACCTTCAGACAGAGCAAGTGTTCAATACACTTTGAATGAACACATTCATTGTATTCCTATCTTACTCCACCTCAAATCTTACAAACACAGAATTCATTAGGCTGAGCTAAAGAAAGCAATTACCTTTTAAGTAAACAACTACCTGGTTGTCTACATCAGGCTCCATCAGAAATATTCTAGAATTTCTTTCCTTTAGAAATAAGGAATTATTATAGAGACCTAGCAGGGAAAAGGAGTTTGATTTGCAAACAACCTTAAAATACACAATCCTCTCTGTCTCTTCTTTTCCTCTCTGTAAGCACCATGAGGCATTTTCTATTAAAAATTTCAGCTCTGTTTCGTATCACCTTTGCCCTCTTCTCTGCTCCGACTTTAAATTCAGGAGATGGTTTCCCTAGGGAATATAGATCTTAGTGCCATGTGATCTGGCCTAAAGGGTAGTATGACAGAGCGAAACAAAAGGGGATGCTAACCTTGCTTTCTCCCACCCACGTGCGCACCTCCCCACTGACTGCCAGGGCCTTGCAGTGAGTAAGGCTCAACAATCTTAGTAACACCCAGCAGTTTGTATGATGAGGTCCTTGGCAAGTCTGATTCAGAACTGGAAACCAGACGTGGAGTTTACAAAATATCTGACATTTGGAAATGACTGGTGAAAAATATATTCTTAAATGGCTTTTATTGTTTTTATCCTTTCTTAATAAAGAATTAATACTTGCTCGTTGTAGGAAAGGTAAAAATCATATGGAAAATCGAAAAGAGAAAAATCATTTTTCACTCTAACCACGTAGATACTGCTCCTAACATGCTGGTTTGAAATCTCTCCCTTTCTCAGTATGTGTTTGCATGTGTGTGTGTGTGTGTGTGTGTGTGTGTGTGTACATGTGTGTGTGTGTGTGTACATTCAGGTATAACTACTTATATATAACTATATACAGTTAATATTATTTTCATAACTTAGTATTAGTCATTTCAAGAAATCAGAATTTGTCTTCTGGAGGCCACAGTATAAATAAATACAATGCAATTAGGAAAAGATGTTGATATTATTATTCAAAGAGAACAGTGTGACATGGGAGCCATGATTGACAAGAGACAAGCAGACCAAATACACGGCTGGACTGCAGGTACTCAGAACCAGAGACGGAGTTGTAAAAATGGCATGCTAGGAAAATCTAACGTTCATGTGGATTTTTCTTCTGTGTGGATCTGAAATGTAATCCTTGCTATTTCCCCAAATCTCCAGTGTCTTCAGCGATGCTTTCTGGAAGACATCAAGGAAAGATGTTTGCGCCACTTCTGGGGTGAAGTGCTGGGATATAAACCCGGAATAACGCAGAGGACAAGATTACTCACTGACCTACTTCAGCCACAGCATGAGCTTCAGGCCAAAAGAAATGAAGAAAACAGTTGCTACCCCCTATTCCATGGATGCCTGGATCTCAGGGGGAGAGCCTCTAGAGAGAATAGGAGAAAGGGAGAACGTGGAATGGGTTGGAGTGATTTTCATGTGGATTCCATAGGATGAGGTGGTTTGGCCTTCATCTAAAGCACACACATATAGTTGTAAAAGGTGGTATTGTGTTATTGCTGTTTCTGTACACTGTACAGATTTCCACACCACACATATTTTAAGGCCATCCATGAAAACAAATATGCATAAACATCGTCATGTTAATGTAGCTGTGACAGAGATTGGCTGGCTGGTTTTGCTAAGTATTACATGCATTTATCAATGCCTGGTTCTCTCTCCTTCTAAGTATGTAGAAGACTACACTTCTCACCTCCTGCAGGTGGTCGTGGCCATGGGACTCATTGTGAGTAGAAGCAGTGAGCGCTGCTTTTTGGCTTGAAGGAGTGAAGATTCTGTGGACCATTCTCCAGTTTCCCACCTTGCCTTCTTAGCAGCCATGGAAGACGCCTTGTGTCAAGATGATGGTGGCAAAAGAGGAGAGTGGTTTGGATTGCTGAGTCATCACATGGAGGAGAGCTGCCTATAATGTCATCTGGATTTTGTGTGGGCCGGAAATACATTTTTTTGTTGGTTAAGCCACTGAGATGTTTAGAGTTGTCACTGAAGCATTAGTCAGCCCACCCTGACTAACACATTGGTCACCAAATCCGTTTCCTCTTTTTCCTGGTTACTCAGCTAGATTACCTTGCCCTGCCTGCCTGACTGCACTTTGTGACTGAGTTTTAGCTAAGAGATTGTGAGCAGAAGCAATACATGTTGCCTTTGGAATGAAATAAGTAAGAAGTGGGTGTACCTTCTCTCCTCTGTTTGTCTTTCTGCTGATGAGCAGGAAGTCAAGGAGATGAAGGAGACCCAAGTTTTAAAGGATTAATGGATCCTTGTAATACGGCTTGGCAGAGAACTGCCCACCATTTAGAAACACTTGTATCAGACTTCAAGTGAGTGAGAATAAATTCCTATCATGTTTGAGCCATGACACATATTTTATGTTGTTTACAACAGCAGCTCGCATTACCTTAAGGTTTAAAGAAATTGGTGCTTTGAAGTGGAGTGTTTCCATAACCAAAACCTAAATTACGAATCCTCGTAATTTAGCGGTAGAGTGGCAAATGGCAAGGAGAGCAGCAGTCCAGAGGGCTGAGTACTCCATCATGCACTGGCAAAACATTTGGGAAAACCATTGCCTTCAGTGACTTCGAAGGCTGACCATGCCCATACCAAGGCTGTTAACTCAGGGAAATTGTTGGAAAGAGTCAGTATGAGTACATGATGGCTACTATGATCTGATTGTAACAAGGTTTTCTGAGAAAAAAGATAGGCTGACACAAGAACTGGCTGGTTTTCAAGCAGAGATGAGAGAAAGGAAAGAGTCCTTCTGGACTAAATGTGAGAGAGAATTAAATTTCTATAATGTGGACATTTGGGATGTTGATTTTTACAGTAGCTGTCATTACTTTAATTAATATGGCTGTATAATATTTTATGTATGAAGATATCACAAGTGGTTTAAACAAACCCTTTCAATGCATGTTTGGGATGTTTCCAGTTGTTTTGCCATTGTGAAAAGCCGTACTTTGAACACCCCGGTACTATAGCTTTATCTATTTGTCTGATTGTTTTCTTACAATTTATCCATGTAATTTGACATGTAGAGTTAAAGAATATGGACATTTAAAATTTCATGTATTTTGCCCAAGTGTCTGTAACTAAATTGACACCATTTTGAGATCCCACCAAGACAGTCTCATCAGAAACATTATCAACATTTTCATCTTTAAAATAGATGAGCACAAAATGTGATGCCCCATTGTTGTTTTAATTATTTTTCCTTTCCTATTAGTGAGGTCTAACATAATTTCATGTTTACTGCCATTTGCATTTAGTCATTTATGTGCCTTTGTCTCTTGGGATTTTTGTCTTATTTATAAGGACCCAGTTTAGTATGTCTGAGACAGTTCTAATTTCTGTCCATTCTTCTGACATAAGCATAAAAGGTATCCCTTTGACTCTCAAAGCATCTTGATTTAGACAATAAATTATATGGTCACCCTAGATATAAACCCTTAGTGTGACAATATGTTGCTATTTCCACCCCAGATTGTTATTAGTTTTAAGATTGTTTACATTTTTATGTTGCAAAACTTGTCCATTTTTTTCTTTCTGCTTTCCAGCTTCAGTGTCATGCTTTGAAAAAATTTCTCCACTCCAAGGTTATAGAAATAGGCACCTAAGTTTTCTTATATTCGTTCTATGATTTCATTACTAAATGGCAGTACAACTTCTCTCTCTCCCACTATCTTTAAATCTTTGCTCAAATGTCACTTTTTCCATTTAGATTGTATCCCATGCCCACCTCTTGGACAAACACTAACTCTCTTTTTTGCTGTATTTTCCTCCATAGTACTTGTCACCATATACCCCACTACATATTTCACTTATTTAGTTGTCTTACTGTCTCTGTCTCCACCATTAGAATGCAAGCTCCATGATGATGGGAGTTTTTGTCCTTTTTGTTAACTGTTATCTTCAGGAGCTAGAACGGGGCTTGGCATATAAAGGTGTTTAACAAATACATTCTTGTGGAATGAATGAAATTAAATATTCAATTCATTCAAAATTTATTTTGTTGTAAGTTATAAAGTAAGCACTTGGCTTACTTTATTTTTTTTTAATTTTTTTTCAATGTTTATTTATTTTTGGGACAGAGAGAGACAGAGCATGAACGGGGGAGGGGCAGAGAGAGAGGGAGACACAGAATCGGAAACAGGCTCCAGGCTCTGAGCCATCAGCCCAGAGCCTGAAGCGGGGCTCGAACTCACGGACCGCGAGATCGCGACCTGGCTGAAGTCGGACGCTTAACCGACTGGGCCACCCAGGCGCCCCAGCACTTGGCTTACTTTAATACATCTATTCCCTTATTGAATTAAAATTTCCTTTAACATATGCTGACTCTATATTTCAATGCTGTGTATTCTATTCTGTTAATCAGTCTCTATTCCTTCACCAGCATCATATTTGAAAAATGTGCGTGTACCGGTCAGAGTGGCTAAAATGAACAAATCAGGAAACTACAGATGGTGAGGATGTGTAGAAATAGGAACTCTTTTGCACTGTTGGTGGGAATAATAACTGGTGTAGCTACTCTGGAAAACAGTGTGGAGGTTCCTCAAAAAATTAAAAATATAACTATCCTATGATCCAGCAATAGCACTACTAGGAATTTCCCCAAGGGATACAGGAGTGCTAATGCATAGGGGTACATGTACCCCAATGTTTATTGCAGTGCTTTCAACAATAACCAAATTGTGGAAAGAGCCTAATATCCATCAACTGATGAATAGGTAAAGAAGCTGTGGTTTCTATATACAATGGAATACTACTTGGCAATGAGAAATGATGAAATCCTGCCATTTGCAGCAACGTGGATGGAACTGGAAGGTATTAAGCTGAGTGAAATAAGTCAGTCAGAGGACAGATATCATATGTTTTCACTGGTATGTGGATCTTGAGAAACTTAGCAGAAGACCGTGGGGGAAGGAAAGGGGAAAAAAAATAGTGACAGAGAGGCAGGGAGGCAAACCACAAGAGACGCTTAAATACAGAGAGCAAACTGAGGGTGGACGGAGGGGGTGGTGGGGGAGAGGGAAGATGGGAGATGGGCATTGAGGAGGGCACTTGTGATGAGCACTGGGTGTTGTATGTAAGCCAATTTGGCAATAAATTATATTTTAAAAAAATGTGTACATACATAAATATATATTTCCACAATTTTATATGTATTTAAATATATAGCAGTTAAGTATTTATATGTATATAGCTTTAATCTTTGTTCTCAAATATTTGCTGTTATAGATAAAATTTAGAAGAATTTCTCATGCTCCCATCGATAGCCTACCAGAGATTGTGATAGTGTTAAAATTATAGATTGACATAAGGAAATTTTATATCTTTATAATATTGAGATCCCTTGCCTACGAGAGAGTGTGAATCTCCAATTTTCAAGTTTCTTTGTATTAGTTATACTAACATTAGCTGCTAGAACAGATGACTTCTAAATGCAGTGGCCTAACATAAAAAATCCGATCAGGGGTTCACAGGGCTTCATTCTATTTGCAGGGTAGTTCAGGGATGAAACCTTCTTCTTCTTCTTCTTCTTCTTCTTCTTCTTCTTCTTCTTCTTCTTCTTCTCTTCCTCCTCCTCCTCCTCCTCCTCCTCCTCCTTCTTCTTCTTCTTTAACCCTGCCTTTCCACTCCCATTCCAAAATCCTTTGCCATTAAGTGGGGGGAAAAACAAGGAACATACCTGTTTCTTAACCACTGTGGCCCAAAATAACACATATTATTTCTACATTAGGTCCTTACCAATGTTTGAAAGAAATTAAAGGAAAAGAAATGAAAAGATTAAGAACTGGAAAGGAAAAAACAAAAGCACATATTATTTGTATGTGGTAGGATATTCTATTAAAAAAAGAATCCATAGATTTTACAAATATAGGTTGCCTGATTTGAGATCAATTTATAAGACAGTAGCATTTTTTCTATACCATGAATAACCAAATATAAAATAGAGCAAAAAATTATCTTTCATAATGACAAAAACTATTGCAGACATTCTGGAAAATGATCTGTTAACACTTAATCATATATACATATACATATATATATATATATATATATATATATATATATACACACCCCATGAGCCAGCAATCTTGCAGTTGGGATATATCTCAAAGAACTTCTCACAGTTCTACTTTTCTTGTTCTTGTCTTACTGCAGTGGCTAGGATCTCAACACAATGTTATTTATTTATTTATTTTTTTAATGAAATTTATTGACAAATTGGTTTCCATACAACACCCAGTGCTCATCCCAAAAGGTGCCCTCCTCAATACCCATCACCCACCCTCTCCTCCCTCCCACCCCCCATCAACCCTCAGTTTGTTCTCAGTTTTTAACAGTCTCTTATGCTTTGGCTCTCTCCCATTCTAACCTTTTTTTTTTCCTTCCCCTCCCCCATGGGTTCCTGTTAAGTTTCTCAGGATCCACATAAGAGTGAAACCATATGGTATCTGTCTTTCTCTGTATGGCTTATTTCACTTAGCATCACACTCTCCAGTTCCATCCATGTTGCTACAAAAGGCCATATTTCATTTTTTCTCATTGCCACGTAATATTCCATTGTGTATATAAACCACAATTTCTTTATCCATTCATCAGTTGATGGACATTTAGGCTCTTTCCATAATTTGGCTATTGTTGAGAGTGCTGCTATGAACATTGGGGTACAAGTGGCCCTATGCATCAGTACTCCTGTATCCCTTGGATAAATTCCTAGCAGTGCTATTGCTGGGTCATAGGGTAGGTCTATTTTTAATTTTCTGAGGAACCTCCACACTGCTTTCCAGAGCGGCTGCACCAGTTTGCATTCCCACCAACAGTGCAAGAGGGTTCCCGTTTCTCCACATCCTCACCAGCATCTATAGTCTCCTGATTTGTTCATTTTGGCCACTCTGACTGGCATGAGGTGATACCTGAGTGTGGTTTTGATTTGTATTTCCCTGATAAGGAGGGACGCTGAACATCTTTTCATGTGCCTGTTGGCCATCCGGATGTCTTCTTTAGAGAAGTGTCTATTCATGTTTTCTGCCCATTTCTTCACTGGGTTATTTGTTTTTTGGGTGTGGAGTTTGGTGAGCTCTTTATAGATTTTGGATACTAGCCCTTTGTCCGATACGTCATTTGCGAATATCTTTTCCCATTCCGTTGGTTGCCTTTTAGTTTTGTTGGTTGTTTCCTTTGCTGTGCAGAAGCTTTTTATCTTCATAAGGTCCCAGTAATTCACTTTTGCTTTTAATTCCCTTGCCTTTGGGGATGTGTCAACTAAGAGATTGCTACGGCTGAGGTCAGAGAGGTCTTTTCCTGCTTTCTCCTCTAAGGTTTTGATGGTTTCCTGTCTCACATTCAGGTCCTTTATCCATTTTGAGTTTATTTTTGTGAATGGTGTGAGAAAGTGGTCTAGTTTCAACCTTCTGCATGTTGCTGTCCAGTTCTCCCAGCACCATTTGTTAAAGAGGCTGTCTTTTTTCCATTGGATGTTCTTTCCTGCTTTGTCAAAGATGAGTTGGCCATACGTTTGTGGGTCTAGTTCTGGGGTTTCTATTCTATTCCATTGGTCTATGTGTCTGTTTTGGTGCCAATACCATGCTGTCTTGATGATGACAGCTTTGTAGTAGAGGCTAAAGTCTGGGATTGTGATGCCTCCTGCTTTGGTCTTCTTCTTCAAAATTCCTTTGGCTATTCGGGGCCTTTTGTGGTTCCATATGAATTTTGAGGATTGCTTGTTCTAGTTTCGAGAAGAATGCTGGTGCAATTTTGATTGGGATTGCATTGAATGTGTAGATAGCTTTGGGTAGTATTGACATTTTGACAATATTTATTTTTCCAATCCATGAGCAGGGAATGTCTTTCCATTTCTTTAAATCTTCTTCAATTTCCTTCATAAGCTTTCTATAGTTTTCAGCATACAGATCCTTTACATCTTTGGTTAGATTTATTCCTAGGTATTTTATGCTTCTTGGTGCAATTGTGAATGGGATCAGTTTTTTATTTGTCTTTCTGTTGCTTCATTGTTAGTGTATAAGAATGCAACTGATTTCTGTACATTGATTTTGTATCCTGCAACTTTGCTGAATTCCTGTATCAGTTCTAGCAGACTTTTGGTGGAGTCTATCGGATTTTCCATGTATAATATCATGTCATCTGCAAAAAGCGAAAGCTTGACTTCATCTTTGCCAATTTTGATGCCTTTGATTTCCTTTTGTTGTCTGATTGCTGATGCTAGAACTTCCAGCACTATGTTAAACAGCAGCGGTGACAGTGGGCATCCTTGTCGTGTTCCTGATCTCAGGGAAAAAGCTCTCAGTTTTTCCCCGTTGAGGATGATGTTAGCTGTGGGCTTTTCATAAATGGCTTTTATGATCTTTAAGTATGTTCCTTCTATCCCGACTTTCTCAAGGGTTTTTATTGAGAAAGGGTGCTGGATTTTGTCGAAGGCCTTTTCTGCATCGATTGACAGGATCATATGGTTCTTCTCTTTTTTTTTTGTTAATGTGATGTATCACGTTGATTGATTTGCGAATGTTGAACCAGCCCTGCATCCCAGGAATGAATCCCACTTGATCATGGTGAATAATTCTTTTTATATGCCGTTGAATTCGATTTGCTAGTACCTTATTGAGAATTTTTGCATCCATATTCATCAGGGATATTGGCCTGTAGTTCTCTTTTTTTACTGGGTCTCTGTCTGGTTTAGGAATCAAAGTAATACTGGCTTCATAGAATGAGTCTGGAAGTTTTCCTTCCCTTTCTATTTCTTGGAATAGCTTGAGAAGGATAGGTATTATCTCTGCTTTAAACGTCTGGTAGAACTCCCCTGGGAAGCCATCTGGTCCTGGACTCTTATTTGTTGGGAGATTTTTGATAACCGATTCAATTTCTTCGCTGGTTATGGGTCTGTTCAAGCTTTCTATTTCCTCCTGATTGAGTTTTGGAAGAGTGTGGGTGTTCAGGAATTTGTCCATTTCTTCCAGGTTGTCCAATTTGTTGGCATATAATTTTTCATAGTATTCCCTGATAATTGCTTGTATCTCTGAGGGATTGGTTGTAATCATTCCATTTTCATTCATGATTTTATCTATTTGGGTCATCTCCCTTTTCTTTTTGAGAAGCCTGGCTAGAGGTTTGTCAATTTTGTTTATTTTTTCAGAAAACCAACTCTTGGTTTCATTGATCTGCTCTACAGTTTTTTTAGATTCTATATTGTTTATTTCTGCTCTGATCTTTATTATTTCTCTTCTTCTGCTGGGTTTAGGCTGCCTTTGCTGTTCTGCTTCTAGTTCCTTTAGGTGTGCTGTTAGATTTTGTATTTGGGATTTTTCTTGTTTCTTGAGATAGGCCTGGATTGCAATGTATTTTCCTCTCAGGACTGCCTTTGCTGCGTCCCAAAGCGTTTGGATTGTTGAATTTCCATTATCGTTTGTTTCCATATATTTTTTAATTTCTTCTCTAATTGCCTGGTTGACCCACTCATTCGTTAATAGGGTGTTCTTTAACCTCCATGCTTTTGGAGGTTTTCCAGCCTTTTTTCTGTGGTTGATTTCAAGCTTCATAGCATTGTGGTCTGAAAGTATGCATGGTATAATTTCAATTCTTGTAAAGTTATGAAGGGCTGTTTTGTGACCCAGTATATGATCTATCTTGGAGAATGTTCCATGTGCACTCGAGAAGAAAGTATATTCTGTTGCTTTGGGATGCAGAGTTCTAAATATATCTGTCAAGTCCATCTTCAACACAATGTTAAACAGAAGTGATGAGAACAGATATTTTGCTGTGTTCCTAATATTAATATTAGTTCCTAATATTATAATATTCCTAATATTAAAAATTATTCATATAATTTTTGATTCATATAATTTGTCTGTAGGTGTTCATAGTTGCTTGTGATTGGGTTTAGAATTTCCCATCTATTTTTAATTTGCCACAAGTTTCTATTATGAATAGGCATTGAATTTTGTCAGTTTCTTTTATATTTATTGAGAATGGCAGATGCATATTCTTTTTTATTCATTTAAGATGGCGATTAATTTTCAAATATTTAATCATCTTTGCATTCCTAGGATAAACTTTACTTTGTTGATGATCTTTGAATATATTGTTGGATTCAACTTGATATTTTGTTGAAGATTTTTACACATATACTTATGAGAAAAAACTGTAATTTTTTTTATTATTGTAATGTCTTTGTTTAGTTTTTATATTAAAATGATGCTAATATCATAAAATGAGTCAGAAATTATTTTATAAAATTAGTAGTACTTATTCTTTAAGTGTTCAATAAAATTCACCAATGAAATTATCTGGAGGTGAAGTTTTCATTTGAGGAAGATTTTTAATTAAAAATTCAAATTCCTTGATAAATAAGGGGCTATTCAAATTTTCTATTTCTTTTTGCATCAGTTTTGGTATAATACCTATCATTTAGACATTGTCCAGTTTATCTAAGTTGCCTAATTTATTGGCATAAAGTTGTTCATAACATTCCTATATTATTATTTTTATGTTTGTAGGATCTGTGATAATATCCCTTTCACATTACTTATATTTATCATTTGTGTTTTATCAGTTTAGCTAGAAGTTAATCAATTTCATTGATGTTGCCAACAAATTAGGTTTTGATTCATTGATTTTTTTCTTTTTTTTTTTCTATTTCATTGCTTCCTGCTCTTCATCATATTCTTCCTTATACTTACTTTGGAATTAATTTCCTCTTCTTTTCTTAGATTCTTAAGATGAAAGCCTAGGTCAATGATTTCAAATATTCCTTCTCTTCTAATATAAAAATTTTAACTTTAAATTTCTTTCCTTGTAAGCCCTGTTTAGTTATATTGCCTAAATTGTGATGTGCTTTGTTACTATTCTGTTAAAAATATTTTTGGAGTGGCTGGGTGGTTCAGTCATTTAAGTGTCCAACTTCGGATTCAGGTTATGATCTCACAGTTCGTGAGTTTGAGCCTATGTCCAGCTCTGTGCTGACAGCTGAGAGCCCGGAGCCTCAGCCTATTTTGGATTCTGTGTCTTTCTCTCTCTGCCCCTCTCTGGCTCATGCTCTCTCTCTCTCTCTCAAAAATGAATAAACATTAACAAAATTTATAGACAATTTTTTCTAAATTTCCTTGTGATTTCTCCTTTGATTATGAATTATTTAGAAATGTGTTATTTAATTTCCAAATATTTGTGTAACTTCTACATATCCTTTTCTTATTTTTTCTACATTAATTACATTCTAGTCAGAGAGCACAATATGTATGATTTTAATCCTTCTCATATTTGTTAGGACTTGTTAATTTATCCAAATATGATCTACCTTAGTGAATGTTCCATGTACATTTGGAAGTAATATGTATTACACTGTTGTTGGGTGCAGTGTTCTGTAAACATTAATTAAATCATGGTTGTTGATAACATTTTTTAGGTCTTTTTAATCTTTACTGGTTTTCTGTCTATTCTGTCAAGAACTGAAAGTATTGATGCAATTAAATGTAACTCAATTTGTTTATTTCACCTTTCATTTGTATCAGTTTTTACTTTATGTATTTTGTGGCTTGGCTATTTGGTGCATACACAATTAAGATTGTCATATCTTCTTATTGAATTGACTGTTTTATCATTATGAAATACACCTTTTTCTTTCTGAAAACATTTATTGTTATGAAGTCTACTTTGTCTGATATTAGTATAGCCAGTCCAGCTTTCTCCTAATGTTGTTTCATTGTATGGCATTTTCTATCCCTTTACTTTTATGTTGTTCATGGCTTTATATTTAAGATTTGTTTTATAGACAACATATAGTTTGGACTTTTATTTAAATGACAACATTGTCTTTAATTGGAGTGTTTAGCTCATTTACATTTAATGAAATCATCAATATGTTGTTTTCTATTTGTTCCTTGGCTCATTGTTTCTTTCCTTTCCTACTTTTCCTGCCTTCATTGGATTAATTGATTAATTTTAGGATTCATTTTGTCCCTACCATTGACTTGTGGGCTATATATCTTTGTTTTATTTTTCACATTTGGTCTAGGCTTTCCAATATGCATCATTAAGTTATTATATTCTATCTTTAAATAATATTATACTTCAGGTTTACTTTTATTTTCCTCTTCCCATCTTTTCTTTATGTTATAACTTTACAATTCATTGGTATTATTATTTTTTAATTTGAGAAGTCAATTACCTTTTAAAGAAAGTTTTAAAAAAGAAAAAAATATTCTGTATTTCCCACTTATGGATTCTCTCTTCAGTTCTTTATTCCCTAATATAGATCCAAGTTTCTATTTGGTGTCTTATTGCAGCATAAAGAAATTTCTTTGGCATTTCTCATAGTGTAGAGCAGAGCTCCAATTAATAATTCTCTCAATTTGTGATTATCTGAAAATGTATTTCTTTAATCTTCATTTTCAAAGACTGGTTGTGTTGGATAAAGAATTCTAGGTTGATGAAATTTTCCTTTAGCCCTTTAAATATGTCATTTCACTGTCATCTGTTTGTATTGTTTTCCATCAAAGGTCTGTGGTGTTTCTTATGTGTGTTCCTGTCTATGTATGTATCTTTTTTTCTAAATATTTTGAAGCTTTTCCTTTTATTATTGGGTTTTTGGATCTGTTTATGATGTGTCTTTATGTAGTTTTTTTCTTAATATTTATCTTGTTAGGGTTCCTTGAATTTCTTGCTTGTTTGAATTTATAGCTTTTACTAAATTTGGAAGTTTTTCAGCCATTATTTCTTTAAATATATTCTCTGTCCTTTTCTTACTTCTCTTCTGGGACTCTTAATTATTTGCGTATTATGTCATTTAATAATGTCCCACAAGCCATTGAGGCTCTATATAAGTTTCTCAGTCTTTTTTCTCTGTATTTCATTTTGCAAAATTTCTTTTGTTATGCTCTCAAGTTGACTGATATGTTATTACATAGTGTCTATAAATTTTAGCCAGTGAAATTTTCCTTTCACGTGTTGTATTTTTTAATCTGTAGAAATTTTTCCCCATATGTTCCATTTTTCTCCTTTATGTAATGTTTTTTTCAAGTCCTCAAACATATTTAAAATTGTGATTTTAAAATATATTCTTGATAATTCCATCAACTCTGTCATTTCTAGATTTGTTTCTATAATTGATTTTTCACCTTATTATAGGTAAATTTCCTGCCTCATGTCATAGCTTATCATTTTTAATTGGAAGACATATCATTAATACTGTTGTTGGGTTGTTGATTTTTTTCTTTTATATTAAAGAGGGTTTAAATTTTGTAGGAGAGACAGTTAAATTACTTGACTTAGTCCTTTTGAGATGTGTTTTTAAGTTTTGTGAGAGCAAGTTAACTAACAATAGCTTCTGTGATTTGTTTTATGATTTTTTCTTCTTTAGCTTTTACTATCTTTTTGTTTATTCTTCTCTTTTTTCATGGTTTTACTGTGAAAAAATTTAAATGCATAGGGAAGTTGAGAGAATAGTATAATGAATGATCATAGGTCATGTCTCAAAATGCCAATTATTAAAATGTTGCCATATTTGATTAATCTATCTGTAATATTCTATATTTAATTTGTTATCTCTAGTACATGGATATTTTATCTTAAGTTTTTTAATTGTTACTTTTATGTCTTTATATTGTTCAAATTATCAAAATCTGCCATATCTTTTCATGTATTCCCTGAAAAAAAATGGAAAAAACGCATCTACACACTTCACACATTTTTTTTCCTGCCACTCACCTCCTTCATTTCCTGATGTCTGTGTGTGCACACATATGTGTTTTGCTTATTGTGAAGTTTTTGCCCATATCTATCATATTTAAATTGTTATTTTATACCATATAGATATAGGTAGCTGTCTATATAGAGAGATACATATTCCATCACAAATTTAACATTTAATTTTTGTTTGTAATCACAACAATAACACTTACTGAAACTTAGATTGATTTTTAAAACAAGGTCTGTCATCTATCGATTCCAAAGGAGGCCATGGGTTAGTTTCCATAGATTTCTGAATAATCAAAATACTACATACATCTCTATGTATATGTAGTATGTGTGTGTGTGTGTGCGCGCACACACACGTATGTGCGTGTCTGTGTGTCTGTGTATGTATATATATTTATTTTATTTTATTTTATTTTATTTTATTTTATTTTATTTCTGAGAAGGTCCATGCCTTTCTCAGAATCTCTTAGGGGTTAAGAACATAGGAATTAATTGATCTGTATTCACTAATGGCCCTTGAATCCCATAGGTTCCCTATTCCTTTTGGTTCATCTTTTCCATTGCTGGAATACTTCTGCAAATGACCCCTTCCATGAATTGCTTATTGGTGATTTACTTCCCAAATTCTTGCCCTTTTGACTATGCCTTTCTTTTGCCTTTATAATAGCAACTTGACTATTTAAGGAATACTTGGACAAAGCTTTCCTACTGAAATTCTTTGATAGTGCTAATGTGAATTTTGGACTGGCTTGATGATTCCTATTGTTGGTTACATATTTCCTCTTGCTGAATGTAATTATATTATATGCCAGAGTGCCTATTATATGCCAGACAACAGGCTAAATACTTTTGCAAGTGTTTTCACATTTCATCCTTTGATAATCTTATAAGTTATATACTACTTGTCTAACATTAGAGCCATGCAATTTGAACCCAGGTAGTGTGACTGGAGCCTTAAACAGTGTTATACTGATCTGTAGAATTATTTTCTTTTTTATTCTTAAAGTTCTGTATCTTTGCTCAGAGAGACCTTGGGGGGTTGACCAATTTTTATTCATTTGTCTCCTATGGTGAACCTTTGCAAACTGCATATCTCCCTTTGTGTGTTTTTTGTTGATCATTTCTTACTACTTTAAGCACATCAACTATATTCCAAACATCCATTGTTTGATTTCCTTAGCTGCAATCTTCACTCTGATTATTTTCTTTCCTTAGTCCTTCCCTCTTCATTCTGAGTGATTTTCTCAAGATAGTTCTCTACTGATTCAGGTTTTTTTTTTTTTTTTTCAACGTTTATTTATTTTTTTTTTTGGGACAGAGAGAGACAGAGCATGAACGGGGGAGGGGCAGAGAGAGAGGGAGACACAGAATCGGAAACAGGCTCCAGGCTCTGAGCCATCAGCCCAGAGCCCGACGCGGGGCTCGAACTCCCGGACCGCGAGATCGTGACCTGGCTGAAGTCGGACGCTTAACCGACTGCGCCACCCAGGCGCCCCTGATTCAGGTTTTTTTTAACATGAGTTCTGTTTTGGTTCTTCTACTGTAGTTATAATTCTGTGATAACATTCTTCTTCTCCTTTGTTTTGCTTACCTGTGGCAATTTCCTTCTGATTTAGCTATCTTCTCCATTTCTTGTTTAACAGGGTCATTTAACTCCTCGTTTCTTAGGAGTGTGATGGAGTTGCATATTTTTCATTATGTCTTCTAGTATAAAAGTGACTTCAAATTATGCTTTTAACTCTCTTCTCTCTCTCTCTCTCTTACCTTTTTTGAATGTTAGGCTCATTTTCTCCCTTTCATTATATAATTTTTCTAGGTCTCAAGCTTCAGTTTTTATTCTGCATTCTCACCTTTGAGTGAAGATGGGAGCTCTGAATCTATCATCAATAGTGAGAAAGCCCAATCTCATTCCATAAGATTTACTCTGAGGGGCTAAATGTTGTAGATTAAAGTATCACTTCATTCATTTATTTTTCCAAGGAATTTAGAGAAGGAGGTAAGACCACAGACAATTTGGTCTGCTGAATTTTGATAGACCTAAATAGAAACTTCTTCACTGGGCCAGCACTTGCAGAGAGGAGTAAAGAAAGGGGTCCCTCGGGTTTCTACTTGTTCATCTACTACAGTGTGAGTGGAAACTTGGGCTCTTCTGATACCTAGTACCTAGGCATGTCATTTGGTGGATCAGATATGTTCTCAACTCAATAACTTGTTTACTGCTGCTGACCTAGGGTTGTGACATTGTTTTGCAGATTATCTCAAATCTTTTATCTGTACTAACCTTGCCTCCAGATCATTCTCTCAAGCTTGAGAAAACAATATGGAGTCTGAGAACGCTGAGTCATTCTGCCAGTTTGGTGCCCACTGCTTATCCATGGGAAGGGAATGGACCCCCAGTAATGTGGTCTCATCTTTTCTGTGGCCCACTCACATTGCTGTTCCCTTTTCTGCAAGTTGGGAAATGTATCAGAAACTGATAGAACTGTCTCAACCCACTTCCCTTAATTCTCTGCCATTCTCATAGGTACAGGAATTATATACCAACTCCTGGAATCCTCTTTTAATTTGGTATGAAATTTTCCTTTAAATTGTAGTATATCTGGCAGGTATCTCTTAAATCTTAGCAAATACTTACCTTTTAGAGGCAAATGTATGTGATTAAGAGGGATTAATCAGAAAGACTGGAGAGTGAGATCAGAGAAGACAAGCAAAGCAAGTATTTTAAGAGGGATAGTGTGGTTATTAATATTAAATGCTGTAGAGACAGCATAGAGAATGAGAGCTGAAAGGAGTCCATAGGGTTTGCACAACAGGGAGGCCATTGACGTAGTTGGAATAGAGGAGCAAGTTTCAGTGGAATGTCCAGGGCAGGGAAGAGATGGCAGGAGGTTATTAAATACATGAAAAATGTGAAATAAATGTGAACAGAGTATGTGACAGGAGAGATGGCCAATGATCTCTCTGGTCATCAATTCCCTTTCCCATAAAATAAAGCTGGACTAGAAATCTCCAAGGTGCCTTCTGCTGTGAGGAACTGCCTGAAGTAAGGGCTCACTCTTCTCAACACAAACTACCCAGGAACTTCCCCATGAAATCTGTAGAAAGAACACCAACTATAAAGTAATTTTGCTGAAACAAATTGCAATGGACTCTAATCAAGCCTTCAGGTCTAACTTCCAGTGCACAGGAAATATGGGGGAGAGAAGAACAAGCTTAAGATGCCAAGAAGGCAATAATAGATCAAGTCCAGAACGGGAAACATTTTACAGGGCAAGCAAGAAATCAATAGCACCAAAAGAAGTAATAAAACTAAGATTTAAATTTAAAAGAAGGACAGAAAAAAAGAATGGAAGGAAGGAAGGAAGGGAAGAAGGAAGGAAGGGAGGGAGGAGGGAAGGAAGGAAGGAGGGAAGGAAGGAAAGGGGAGATGTAGCTGCCTCTTACCCCACTGTATTTGAGTTTCCAACAGCCACAGGGGACAAGTCCTGTTCGTGTTGGCAGTGTCCACCAGGGTCACCTCGGCTCTCTGCTTTTCTGTCTCAGGCCTTTTTCTGGTATCACAGGAGCTCACTCAGTCCATGAGCAGGCACCCAAGAAATGACCAATAAAGAGTGAAGCTCAGGGCTAAAGTCCCCATTTTCCCCACTTTGTGGTCGGTCGACTCCAGGAGGCATGACACAAAGTTCTTGAGATGATCCCCTGCAGAATTAAACCTTAGTTGTCCACACTCATAAGCTGCTCATCAACATCTTTCCTTGGACTTTCCTTCTCACTTTTCTTGTTCTGTCATTTTTGCTTCTTAGAATTACCTCTCAAATACAATAACTGCACCCAAGTCCTTAGCACAAGTCTGCTTTGGGGGAACACCAGCAAAGACAAGGGGACTATTTGAAAGTAAAGAGACTTAGGAGAGAAAACACCCAAATGCATCATGTGGGCATCGATTAGATCCAGGTTTGAACAAATCGACTGTAAAATGATGTTTTTGAGATGATCCAGGAAATCCGAATACAGACTTGGCATTTGAGGATTATAAGGCATTTTTGTAAATTTTGTGGGTTGCAATAAAACTATTTGTAAGAAAATGTCTTTATTTGGAGATGTGTAAGGGTAAAACCCCTTATGCATAGGGATCAGAAAGCATTATCTATAATGTTAGAATTTTTTAAAAAGTACTTTGAAGAAACAAAAAAAAGGAAAAATAAAATAGAATAAATAAAGGAAGTGTGGCAAAATGTTAACAATCGTTGAAGCTGAGTGATAAGTACATGAGGGTTCATCATGTTACTATTTTATATTCCTTATTTTGTGTATTTTCCAAATCTTTCATAATAAAAAGTTTAGTCTTTCTTTTGGAAGAGAAAAATTTAAATTCTCAGAAAACACTAACTTCCATAGGAGGTAAAATTCCTCAAGGACAGATTACTTTCTGAGATCTAAGTGCAGAAAAGACTTTTATACAACTCTTTCACACAAGACACAAAACAAAGGACCCTCCTATCAGTCTGCAAAATGACATCCACTAATTACCCAACTTCTGTATTCCCTGCCTGCAGCCTTGCCAAGTGCCACATGTTTCTCTCTGAAGTATAACAAACCAAACAAGCTCTCCTGAAATCAACATATTCCATGCAAGAAGCCAGCCGCCGAGCAGTCACATGAGTAGTAGTTTGAGCACCAGAGCGGGTTTTCAAATATTCTGGCCAAGAATAGTTCCAAGGGCAGAGCCCAGGCACGCCATGCAGCTCACGTAAAGAAAATTCCATATATTTTCCACGGGCTGATTCAAGATACCCACAGAAATAGACCAAGGCATTGCTGAATCAATTCTCGAGACAGGAAGGAACCTTCTAAAAAGAAATAGCACTTGGTCTCCTGCAAGGTAAAATGTGTGCCTCAGATCTGCAAATGAAAGAGTATCACAAACATATGGTTAATGACTCATCCCAAATGGAAAAACAGAGTTTGTTATATTTTATGGAGATTTTACATGTTGAAGGTACATCTGTTGCTATTTATGCTGACATGTATGTAGAGATTGGCAGACCAAGTTCTCTGTAGGGATGAGCGAAATCCAAACCAAACCACAGAACTTTTTAACTTTGAGGCTGGATCCTGGGATGGAAAACGGTTTCCTGATCCCTTGAAACACTGCCCGGCTGAACAGGGTGACTTGGAGAGACCTACATCACAGGACTGCAGAGTTGGATGAAGCAATGAAATGTCCCGCTTTGGGCAGAGCCTCCAGAGAGAACAGAACAAAGACAGGAAGCATGAGGTGTTGGAGAGCTTAGGGAACGGTTGAACAGTACTGTCATAACTGAATGCCTTTTTTGGGTGACTGTTTCAGGCAAAACCGAACACATCTATTCTGACACAAACACACCCTCCAGAATCAGACGAAGTCTGTCCCCTTTGGATCCATTAGCAACATTCTCTAAGAGGGTGTCCATGTGCTCTGGCAGACATCTTTTCTCCAGTTGCATAGCCCTGAGAAGTTTGAAGACCTCTCCTCAGTCACATGTGTTTCCACAGTCTCTTATTTTATAGCTCACTGGTCTTTATTTTGTTCAGTTGCATGATTGTTTAACCTCTGAATAGTACTTCATGCTTGTTTGCTCTAACCTGCCTTCCTCCTTCTTTCCCTTCTTCCCTCCTCCTTTCTTTGCTTGCTGCCTAATAGAGGAGAAACAACATCCTACCAAATAAGCAACCATACTACAAGATGGAAGGAGAGAAGTTTTATGAGAGTCTTAGGAGCTGAAATGTGTACTGCCCTGCCCCCATTCATATGCTGATGTCCTAACCTCTAGTATTTCAGAATGTGACTGTATTTGGAGATGGGGTCTTTAAAGAAGTAGTTAAAATGAGGCTATGGCGGCGGGGGGGGGGGGGGGAGGAGGCTATACTAGTGCAATAAGACCCTTATATAAAGAGAAAATTTGGACATAGACAGGTACGGAGGGAAGACTATGAGAGGACATAGGGAGAAGGTGACCAACCACAAGCCATAGTGAGAGGCCTCAGAAGAAACCAATCCTTCTGACACCCTTATCTCAGACTCCTAACCTCCAAAACTGTGAGAAAGTAAATTTCCGTTTTTTAAGTCCCCCAATGTTGTACTCTGTTAAGGCAACCCTAGCAAACAAATACAGAGAGTCAATCAGGTGTATATCTGACAAGGCCTGAGTTTGGTGAGATCAAAAATATCATTGGAAGAGGTGGACTATTAACTATGGCATGAGAGATGATTGAATTAGCTCAGACAGTAATGGCAAGGCTGAAAAATAGAATCAGAAGCTTCACTTGCCTACACAGACCTGCCCAAGGCTCATACCCATCCCCAGCAGGGTCTCTGGCATCATCCACGGAGATGCTATCTCCGCGGGAGCCTCCACAGCAGTACATGCTGCCCTTGCTTGTCCAATCCTTTTCACCAGACAGTTCTAACTTTGATGTAGGTAAACATATATGGAAATCAAAGCACTGTTAACCCCTTGCTTTCCCGCACATTGTTACCACTTAACATGGCTGGGAGCCATCTGTGGCCCAAGCCAAATCTTACCCACCCCATGTTGAACTCCTTAAAGAAACAAACTAAAAAACAGAGAAGCAGAAACATAGTAGACTATACTACAGTACTAGTGAGACCATTTCAATGCACACACTCACTATTTGTTTCTAATCATCCTTGGGACAATGGCTGCTGTTGAGTATTATATCACCCATGTACTAAATTAAACTCAGGTTACTTTTAATATCATCCTAAGTATTCTCAACTAAATCCATTCCTTCAAGGTCTGCATTACGAAAGTCCAAAGACGCATTACTGACAGTCATGGAAAATGTATTTAACGTTGTTATAAATATTGTAACTCCCTTTTTGGCAGAGTGCAAAATTGCTCCTTCTGCATTGATTTATGCAGTCACATGATGCTCAAAGAGGTCTGGCTTCTTCTCAGTGAAGTTCAGGCGGTTGGGCTGAGAAGGTTCAATGGCATCAGAGAGCACATTTAGTCTCTAGGCTCTCCTCTTGTTTTAAACCCTCAACTTTAGGTTAGGAAGAAGATCATAGATGTCAATAGTCACAGAGTCCTAAAGGGCAAAGGCTGTTTCTGAACTTTAGTTGTCGGGGGACGTGCAGCAGGAAGAGACCCTCTGGGTCATTAACGGGAAACTTGAGCCCCAGTAGCACCCAATACAGATGAGTAGGAACACACATGTATTTGCTTTAATGAAGGCCAAGGACCAAGCCGTCACCATTTAAGGACCTCAAAACTTTGCTTTAATTGTAGTTATAAACTTCATGTGTTAGGTCCAGCTTCTTCCCAAACACTTTCAGTCATCATAACATCTATATACACTCATTCTCTTTTTTTAATGTTTTATTTCATTTTTGAGAGAGAGAAAGAGACAGAGTGTGAGTGGGGGAGGGACAGAGAAAGAGGGAGACTCAGAACTTGAAGCAGGCTACAGGTTCTGTGCTGTCGGCACAGAGCCCAATGCAGGGCTTGAACCCACAAACTGTGAGAACGTGACCTGAGCTGAAAGTTGGATGCTTAACTAATGGAGCCACCCAGGCGACCCTATATACCCTCATTCTTTTTTCTTTCTTTTTTTTTAATGCTTATTCACTTTCGAGAGACAGAGACAGAGTGCAAGTGGGGGAGGGGCAGGAAGCGAGGGAGACACAGAATGCAAAGCAGGCTTCAGGCTCTAAGCTGTCAGCACGGAGCCTGACACAGGGCTTGAACTCACGAACTGTGAGATCATGACCTGAGCTGAAGTCAGATGCTCAACCAACTAAGCCACCCAGGTACCCCATATGTACCTTGGTTCATTCTTGATGAAAAGGGACACTGGGAGGATTCCAACAACTCAAGTCATGAAGTTTTTGTCTGAAGGAATTAAACAATATTAGAAAGGGAAAAGATTCCCTTCTGAGGAAGTCAACAGATCCCATTCTACCCGTGTGTGTGTGTGTGTGTGTGTGAGCGTGCACGTGTGTGTTGGAAACGTGGGGGCAGGAAGTACCATCCAGGGATTAAGGGCTTTGGAATCAGACCTGGGTTTGGGTTGTCCATGTGTAGCAGGGAGAATGATGCCCATGTCTCTGCCCCTCCACTCCTCCCAAAGACAAATGCATCCTAATCTCTAGAACCTGTGAGTGTATTACCCTTACTTACATGGCAGAAGGAACTTTGAAGATGTGATTAAGGTAAAAATCTTGAGATAGAGACGTTATTTTGAATTATCTGAGTGGGCCCTGTCTAATGACAAGGGTCTTTATAAGGGAAGGAAGGGGCAGGAAAGTCAGAGAAGATGTGATGATGGAAACAGAGGTCGAGAGGTGAAAAATTTGGAGATGCTGTGCTGCCAGCTTTGCAGATGGAGGAGGGCACCATGAGCCAAGGAGTGTGGGCAGCTTCTAGAAGCTAGAAAAGTCAAGGAAATAAATTCTCCCTGACAGCCTCCATAAGGAGCCAGTCCTGCCAGCCCAGTTTAGACTTCTGACCTTCCTGGACTGTAATACAATGTATTTGTGTTGTTTTAAGCCACGAAGTTTGTGGTAATCTGTTACAGCAGCAGTGGGAAAGTAATACACCCAGCTATAGCACTTAATATACTGACTTGCTCTTAGGCGAGTTATTTTTTTTTTTTTAATTTTTTAAAATCTTTATTTATTTTTGAGACAGAGACAGCATGTGAGCAGGGGAGGAGCAGAGAGAGAGGGAGACACAGAATCGGAAGCAGGCTCTAGACTCCGAGCTGTCAGCCTGATGCCGGGCTCAAACTCATGAACTGTGAGATCATGACCTGAGCCAAAGTTGGACACTCAACCGACTGAGCCACCCAGGCTAGGTGAGTTATTTAATGAGACTGAGCCTCAGTTTCTGTATCTATACAAGACAGTAATACTAACCCCTGTTTTCTACGGTTGTGCATTGAGAACTGAATGAAGCCATGCAATCTGAAGCACCCGGTGCTTCAGAAGCCGGTGCCCGTTGGGATTAGTACCATCTCGGCCTCTGACACTGTGATCATGGGCCAGATCTTCAACATCTCTGTATTTCCACATCCTCATCTGTCAAATGTGACTTTAGGCCTGTCTTAGCTCGGGCTTCTATAGCCAAATACAATAGACTGGGTGGCTTAAACAACAGACATTTATTTCCTTACAGCTCTGGAGGTTGGAAGGCCAAGGCCAAGGTGCCAGCATTGGGGGGGCTCTGGCTAGGGTCCTCTTGTTGGCTTGCAGATGGCTGTGCCCCCACGTGACAGAAAGAATGAGCTCTAGTTTCTTTCTCTTCTTACAAGGACGCTTAGGACGCTTCCATCATAGGAACTCCACTCACATGACTCCATCTAAACCTAATTATCTCCCAAAGGTCCTACTCATACCATCCCACTGGGGGGTAGGGCTTCAACATATGGATTTGGGGGGAACACACACATGCAACCCACAAGTCTGTACCTAGTTTTCAGAATGAAGATCAAAGGAACAATTAATGTAAACCAGAATATTTAAGGTGAGATTCAGTTAAGTAAGAGTAATTCTTTTAGCTTTTGTTTGGATAATACCCAGTATTCCCTTTCACTTCTGGACAAAGCCTTTCATTCCTTCCCATCCCTGCTTGGATGGCATTTACCACCCTCTACTACAATCATGAGCTTATGAGTCTTCCTCCTTCGTGGTCTATAAGCCCCGTGGGGCAGAGCCCTGTCTAATTCATGTTTGCACCTCCAGAAACCTCACTGTGGGTGTTTGCTAGAGTCATAGAAGCCCTGCGAAACTTCCTGTTCTTTGCCACACTCAGTTCCAGGCTCCTTTTTGCTACTGCTCTATGGCTGGAACTATTTTGCTGTAAACCAGTAGTTTTCAACCCTGGTACACATTAAGATCACCTGGGGAACCTTTAAAAAATTACTGGTGCCCAAGCTCCACCCTGGACCAATTAAATGAGTTCTCTGGGGGTGGGGCCTGGACATCAGTAATTTTTTTAAAAGCTCCCCAGTTGCCTCCGACATACAGGCAAGGTTGAGAAGCAATCCAGTGCTCAGCCAGTCACATCAAACCACTAACTGAACTCAAGAGTTCAACACCAGAAGTGAGAGGTCATTTATCTATTCTTCTCACAGAATCTGAACACTCCTCATTCTTAAAGACATGGATTCCAACTCTCTTTGAGACAAAAGTGAATGTTAGAAACTGTATAAACAAGACCAGTGGAAGTTCTGTAATCAGAGAGAAGGAATGATGGCCCCCCTTTCTGCCCGTTGCTTAAAATGGGGGTCTGCAACTGTGCCCACCTCGCTGATCTGCGATTGGTAAGCATATGCATATTTCAGACAATGGTGAGAATGTTATTAAATCTATGCTTTCATTTTACTTAAAGAAATATTCATCTCTGTTTCTGACTGTGACAATGGCTGACCCTGTCTAATCAGCTAATCAATGAGCCCATGATGATGGCAGTAGCTCAACAGTCCTAGACCAACATCACGGGGCCCTGAGATGTCCCAGAGCCTAGGGGAGTTGACACAGGACACACAAGAAGTCGTCCCAGGCCCAGCACAAGAGTTCTTGCTTACCACTCCCAGGCTGAGCTGAAACAAACCAAATCGCATCCTGCTTTGCTTTTAACATGCAAATTTCAATTAAAAGCAGCTTCTGGTAGTTCTGTTTAGGCAGAGCCAACCTGGACCTGTTGACTTAGCTATCCGACTGAAAGTTGGCTGGCAATTATCAATATCAGAACTGAAACTCTTCCGTGAATTCCAAGAAACATGTGAACAACTATTGTAGGAAACGCTATGGTGTGGGAACCAAATGGCTTCATAACTTTCCATTTTTATTTTCAAGTCTATTACAATTTGACCCGTATTCTAGAAAGAAAATGTGTTACTAAAAACTCAAAAGCTAACTATAGTTTATGAAATAAACTTCACCATAGATCGGCATTTGCTATACTTACAGTGATTTTTTTTTTTGTATGGGCTTTAAAAATCCATTAAAACAATGTGTTTTAGATGCTACTGTATGCAACTATAAAAGAAGTTTAAAATAAAATTCTAATAACCTCAAGAAAATGCTCAGCCTTTAATAACAAGTCATTGAATGATAGCCCCAAGATTGTCATCTCTCCTGATATATGGCTCTTTCCTAGCTGGCAGAGGGATATTTATGATCCCCATTAAACATATATGAGTAAATGATACAGATGGCTTGAATGCCAATTAATACATATGAAAATAACCAAGAATATATCTTCTTTTCATAAGTGATTATAATTTGACATTCTTAAAATAATTTCATCTAGTTCTTCAAATTATGCTAATTATGCTTCCCCTCTTTGCTTCTTTTATTTATCTGTGTTGTTTGGTACACATGCACACATGCATTCACAAGCTCACATACAAAGGCAATTACTATCACCTAAATTTTATATGGAAACAAATACAGCTAGAGATGTAGCTATATAAAAACTCGAACGTGTTCTCTCTAATTATGACAGTTCCTAGTTTTCTTTCGCTATTAAGGTAAATATATAAGAAGAAGCACATTTTTTCTATTGTATTCCCTTTCTGTATGAAAACTCCCCCCTCCCATAGGAAGAAAACCATTCTGAATTTGGAATTCCAAATCATGTCTCATGTAAGTTTTGAAAAATGAATGCAGTTCAAATAATAGGAAACATGTGAAATGTTTTTGGTAGATTTCATTTTTAAGAATGTATTTGTGCTTTTATTCTGCAATTTTTATATATTTGCATATTTTTCTTTGTGTTTTAAGACATAATTTTATATACATAAAATGCACATACAGTAAATGTACCATTTTATGAGTTTTGATGATTGCATACGGTTGTGTAACAAACACCCCAATTAACATACAGCACCTTTCCATCACCCCACGAAGCTTCCTCATGCTTCTTTGTATTAGTCTTCCTATCCCTACTGTAGATACAAATACTCTCCTGATTTCTATCACTATGACTATTTTTGCCTCTTCTGTAACTTCACATAAATGACATCAACTAGTATGTGCTCTTTTTATCTGGCTTCTTTTGTTCAGCATAATGTTATAATGGTTTAAGAGTCATCTGTGCTGTTTGCTACTATTTATTCCTGAATATTATTCTATTCCATTAACCTGCCGATAGGCATTTGTTTCTCTGCTAGTTTGAGGTCATTGGACGTAAAGCTACTACCAAAATTCTTGTATACATCTTTTGTAGGATAAATGCAAATATCTCAGGATTACATATCTAAAGTAACACACTTTCTGTGGAAATTGTTAGGGTGAAGGACTGACTTTGGTCAGCAATCACTTTCTTGTCACCATCTGGCCCACCCTTGGGTTGTAAAATCTCTCTAATGCTGAGTACCCACTCGTGCTTCACTGCGATCCCAGAGAGACGTGCTCAGAATCTCCACGATGTCTCTCCAAATATGGAGGGGAGCTCAGAGGTGAGTCTCATTGCCAAGCACTGCCACCTGATTAATCCTGGTGTCAATCTCTTTACACCCAATTCTCCACACTACCACCAACCTTTTAATTCTCCTTGCCAGAAGGAGTACACTTTAAAATTTGCTCTTTTCTACGAACTTGATGTCGGCATTCCCAGCCACGTGTTCCCGTCACTTTCTCGGATACTCTAACTAACACAAATTGCAAGCAAAAAGTGAAAAAAACAACTTTGACATTAAAAACACGGGAACAGCTAGCCATGTTGGTTTTGATCTGTGACTGAAGAAGGGAGAAATGGTGATGTGGTTGTGCCTCCCTCTCTTTCCTTCACACTCCGTCAGGAGAGCCGCCTGTCCTGCTCAGGCAAATATGTTTGGTCATCTCAGATCCTTTCTCATTTCCGCCTAACAAGCTCTGCTTTGTGACTGCAATTCTCTGCGTGTGCACAAATTTATTCCTTTGGACTCACTCCGGAAGAGTAGCCCATGTGTGTTAAAACCACAAAATGGAGTTCATAATGACTTTGCTGCTGCCTTATCCATACCTCTAGCTGCAGGCAAAGCATTGAAAACCAATGAAATCAGGCAGCTTTCCTCAACACAGAAATTAAGATGTCGGAATGTTAACAGAAACCCACAGATGGGAGAACAACACTTGCTCATTGTTGGAAAGAGAACACTGCCTTTATGCGTCTTTCATAGATAAAAATGGTGCATCTGTCAGGTGGTGATGGCCCAGGACATTGTGAGTACGCCATCAAGCATAATCTACCAGCAAATTCTTTAACACAGAGCCTGTGAGGACATTTCCAGTGTTCTCCTTTTATCAGGTTCCCAGATTCTTTAGCACTGACCACCCCTTTGTGTTTCTGGTGCTGTTTACAAGCTGAAGACATTTCTAGAAGCCAAAACCCCAACTTTCAAGTAAGGTGTGAAATGCGGTTTTTTTGCTTGAGGCTTTTTTTTCAACTGCCTTTCTCTTCGAGGAATAATAATGACTCCCTTCAAGAAGGCTCTGGCAGAGAGGGTGATGAAGAGAAGTAGATCCTTCTCCCTCACAGAGGAAATTGAAATTAGCCTAATTAGATTTTCTGAGCACTTAGATACCACAGTGATAGACGCCATGTAAATACATAGACAGATAGGAGGAGAGCACAGATGTTGTGTGAGACCACTGATTTAGTTCCAAGTCAATACTCTTAATTAACTGCAAACTGTTTAAATATATAACATTCCCAACATGCAGCCAGTAACACCTATATAAAACTCTTCATGTGGGTACCTTGGAGTAGAAAGCAAAATAGCAATCACATCCAAAAGTACAAAACTGTAATAATAATTACTTATATTTAATGTAGATACACTACTTCTAATTGCAGGCTCCCTAATGGTATGACACACTTGGTAGATAATTGTCTCTTGTCCAGAGTGGGAATATAGCCATCGATGAGGAGCAAAACAAGCCAGCTGCAATCTAAAAGATACCAACTCTCTTGTACAGAGGGAGGTTTTTGATTTGGTTTTGGGTTTTGGTTTGTTTGTTTAATGAGCCCTTGATCTAAGTAAAATGCATCTGATTCCTAAGTTTGTGGGTGCCTAGATATTGTGGTATTGGTTGAAAGCTGAGGGGTTTTTTTGTCTACAGTGGACGCTGGATGCTCTGGAAAACAGTGTGGAGGTTCCTCAAAAAATCAGAAATAGAACTACCCTATGACCCAGCAATAGCACTACTAGGAATTTATCCAAGGGATACAGAAGTGCTGATTCATAGGGACACATGTACCCCAATGTTTATGGCAGCACTTTCAACAATAGCCAAATTATGGAAAGAGCCCAAATGTCCATCAACTGATGAATGGATAAAGAAGATGTGGTTTATATATACAATGGAATATTACTTGGCAATGAGAAAGAATAAAATCCTGCCATTTGCAACAACGTGGATGGAACTTGAGGGTATTATGCTAAGTGAAATAAGTCAGTCACAGAAAGACAGATATCATATGTGTGCACTCACATGTGGAACTTGAGAAACTTAACAGAAGACCATGGGAGAAGGGAAGGGGAAAAATAATTTCAAACAGAGAAGGAGAGAAATCATAAAAGACTCTTAAATACAGAGAAAAAACTGAGGGTTGATGGGGGTGGGGTGGGGGTGAAGGGAAAATGGGTGATTGGAATTGAGGAGGGCACCTGTTGGGATGAGCACTGGGTTTTGTATGGAAGCAATGAATCACAGGAATCTATCCCCAAAACCAAGAGCACACTGCATACACTGCATGTTAACCAACTTGACAATAAATTATATTTAACAAAAAATGAAGTGGAGGCTGGAGGGGAGGCTTCCTTCTTACTAAAGGAAGTAACAGTATGCAAGCTGAGATGAAGCAAGCTTTAAGAGAGAGGCAAAATGCCCTGTAGTTGTTGAGCCACATCCACTCATATTCTAGAGTACTTTGCATCTGGTGATACCCAAAGAGAGTATATATATTCTTTTCTAGAAGTTGAAATAGCTTGATTTCCTTATAGTTTATTCTCTTACTTGGTCATACAAGAAAACTCCACTTTATAAACAAGGTCCCCTCACTTGCTGTTCCAGAAAGTAACCTGAAAGACATTTAAAAACAAAAACCAGGGGCAGCTGGGTGGCTCAGTTGGTTAAGTGTCTGACTTTGGCTCAGGTCATGATCTCACGGTTTGTGAGTTCGAGCCCCGCATCGGGCTCTGTGCTAACAGCTCAGAGCCTGGAACCTGCTTTGGATTTTGTGTCTTCCTCTTTCTCTGACCTTCCCCCATTTGTGCTCTGTCTCTCTCTGTCTCTCAAAAATAAATAAATGTAAAAAAAATTTTTTTAAACAAAAACCAAAGCCAGAGGATTAGTTCCTCCAACAACAGACCCTGTGATTAAAACTATGAAAAGTTAAATAAAGGCAGCAGCAAATATTTGTGAATGCACAACTCAGGAACCAATTGTATGATTGCAGTAGTAGTCAATTTTTATTTAATCATAAACGAATATTTATTAAGCATTTTATTCTGTGTTAAATCTTGTATATACAGAAATAAACAAAGGATTTACCTGCCCTCATGAAGTTTACATACCATAAAGAAGGAATAGACTAAAGATATAAGCAAAGCGTTTCTTGTAATGATGGTGGAATGTGGCTACATGAGCCCTTCCACAGATGATAGTTATAAAATTTGTACAATAAGTTAAAAAAATTATTTATAGGAATGGGAAAACATCCAAAAGAAGACAAAAGCTAGAGGAGAGTTTACTTTTTAAAAAGTTCAACTGGTAGGGGTAAGATTTGGGAATTTGTAGTTATCGTGTCTGAAGATGTCCCCAGTTCCCCTGGCTCAGGCAAAGGAGAGTATCAGTCATATTACAGGGTCAAGGTGCCAGAGAACAGAGTTCAGGGGGGAATTTAAGAGGGAAATCTGTGAGCAAGAGAACAGCGAAAGAATTGAAGCCCAAACACTTGAGTTATAAATTTTGCCCAAATCACTGGTTGACCACTAAATTATGCCTCTGTGCAGAAGAATCTTGTCCATCTTGACAAAGACATCAAGAACACAGACAATGGTCAGAAAGGAAGTTAGCCTTTAAAGAGAGGGCTGTGCCATGTGAGTTCTCTGAATATAAGGGTAAATCTAAATATTCAGCAGCTGGGAGCCATAAGAACTGAATGGAGATATCAAGAACTAAACACCATAAGGGAGACAGAGTTTTCAATCTGATTCCAAGCAAATTAACTGATTGATAAGACAACAACAGCAATAGCAAGAACACTCAGAATAATATAAAAGAATTCAAAGTTGTTACACTGTATTTTCTACAATGCCCACTTTTAAAGCAAAAATTACTAAACATGCAAAGAAACAGAAAAATGTGTGACCTATACTCAGTAAAAACAAAAAAGTCAATAGAAACGGACTTTAATTGGGCCCAGGTGTTGGCCCCATTAGACTTCCAGCTTGCTATTATAAACTGGTCAAAGCATTTTTTTAAAAAATGGCCTTAATGAATGAACAGCTAGGAAATCTCAACAGAAAAATGACAACTATAAAAAATGGAAATTCTAGAGCTCAAAAGCACAATAACTGAGATGAAAAACTCACTGGATGGATTTAAAGGCAGATTGCCGTGTCAGGAGAAAGAATCAATGAATTAAAAAAGAGATTAATAGGAATAACCCAATCTGAAGAACAAAAAGAGAAAGAATTGACAAATAATGAACAGAGCACCAGAGATTTATGGGACACTATTAAGAGATTCAAAATAAGTATAATTGAAATGATAGGGGAACAGAAAGGAGCAGGAAAATTGTTAAAGAAAAAATGGCCTAAAACTTCCTAAATTTTATGGAAAACATTAACTTACAACTTCAGGAAATTCATCAATCCCTGGAAAGATAAACCATCATAGTCAAAGGGCTGAAAGTAAAAATAAAGAGAAAATCTTTAAAGCAGCCGGAGAAAGATGCCATGTTTCATGTAGGAGAATAATGGCATGATTAATGGCTGACTTCACATCAAAATAATGGAAGCCCAAACAAATTAGAGTGGCATATTTCAACTGCTGGAGAGAGAGAGAGAGAGAGAGAGAGAGAGAGAGAGAGAGAGAGAGAAAACTGGCAACCAAGAATTATGTATCCAAAGAATTTATCACCCATAAATGAAAGAGAAATTAAAGCATTGCCAGATAAACAAAACTAAGATAATTTATTGCTAGCAAAACAATGCTATTAGAAATAGTGAAGAAAGATTTTGAGGCTGAGGGAAAAATGTCATCAAATGGCTACTCAGATTTATAGGAAGAAACGATAAAGACCAGAAATGGAAATGTGTGGATAAATAACAAGAACTAAATACGTACACACATGCACACACATATTTTCTTTTCATCTCTTAATTTCATTGGAAGACACACAGCAATTTAAGCAAAATTGGTAATTCTATGCTGTTGAGTTGATAACATATATTGATGTCATATTCATATGACAACAATAACACCAAAAATGGTGAGAGGGGAAAGAAAATTAAAATATGCTGTTATAAGGTTAGTATGCTTTTCTTACAGTAATTCAAATATGAACTCTAAATAAATTGGAATAAGTTAAAGATTTATGTTGTAACCTTCAGAAAAATTGCTACTAAAATGCAAGAATTAACTTGATATCTAGAAAGCCACCAGAGGAATTAAAACAAAATATTAAAAAATATCTTTGATTAACACAGAAAAAGTAGACAAGAAAGAACAAGCAAACAAGTAAACATATGAGATGAGACAAAGTAAATAGCAAAATGGCAGACCTAAAGTCAACTATTTCAATAACTGCACCAAATTTAAATTGATTAAACATTCCAATCAATAGGTATGATTGTCAGATTGAATAAAAAAGCAAAAACCAGATATATGCTGTCTGTAAGAGATAGTCTTTAAATAGATAGGAATGAATAGGTTAACATTAAATGGATTGAAAGAGATACAGCATGTAGCAGTAAGCACAAGAAAATAAAAGTGGCTATATTAATAGCAGACAAAATAGACTTCAGTATGGTATATTCTTAGAGATAGAGAGGGAAGCTTCATAATGGCAAAGTATCAAGAAAATATAACAATTATACATATTTGTGAATCTAATAACAGAGCCTTAATGTAGTGAGGTAAAAATTGACAGAGAAATAGACACATCCATATTAGAAATAGACACATCTAACCCCACAAAGTTAGAGACTTTAACACACTTCTCAGTGATTGATAGACTAGCTAGACCAAAGAAACAAATAAATAACCACGAAAAACATTGAGGATCTAGAAGAACTAAATGAAACTATGAACCACCTTTTCCTGATTATGATTTATAGAACACTATACCCAACAAATTCAGAATATACATTCTTTTGAATTCATGCAGCACATATTAACAAAGGTAGAGTATATGCTGATTAAAACAAGTCTTAATATACTTCAAAAGATTGGAATCTTTCAGAGCACTTTTCTGACTACAATGAATTTAATTACAACTCAACAACAATAAAATTTAAAGAAAACTCCAAAATTTTGAAGTTAAATAATTCACTTCTAAATAATCCACGGGGCAAAGTAGAATCATGATGAAATTTTTTTAAATAATTCAGACTTGGGGCACCTGGGTGGCTCAGTTGGTTGAGCGTTTGACTCTTGATTTCAGCTCAGGTCATGACCTCACAGTTCATGTGTTCGAGCCTTGTATCAGGTTCTGCGCTGGCAGTATGGAGCCTACTTGGGATTCTCTCTCCCCCTCTCTCTGCGCCTCCCCTGCTCGTGTTCTCTCTGTCTCTCTCAAAATAAATAAATAAGCTTAAAAATTTTCACACTAAATAATAATGAAACACAACATATCAATATTTGCAGAATGCATCAAAAGTGCTAAGTGCTTGGCGGTAAGTTTATAATTGTAAATGCTTATAGTAGGAAAAAATAAAAGTGTAAAACAAACAACTGAAGCTTCCAGTTTAGGAAGCTAGAAAAGGAAGAGCAAATTATATGTGAAGTAAGCAGAAGGAAGAAAGAATAAAGATGAGAGTGAAAAAAAGTCAAAGAAATGGCAATAAACAACAGAAAAGAGCCAACAAAACAAAAAGCCAGCTCATTGAAATAATTAATAAATTAATAATATTTTTTAAAATGAGAAGACACAAATTACCAATATCAGCAGTGAAAAAGGACATAGCACTACTGGTCTAACAAATATTAAAATGATAATAAGGAAATATCATGAGCAATTTCATGCCAGTAATTACAATCAAGTAGCTGAAATGGATAAATTCCTTTAAAAACACACATTTCCAGAATGGAGACAAGAAGAAGTAGAAAATCTGAACGCCTTATGTCTAAAACAATTTTTTTTAATTAATTATAAAAATCTTCCCATAAGGAAAGCTCCAGGTCCTGATAAATAACTCCAGGTCAGTTGTAAATTCTACTAAATATTACAGAAAGAAATGATACAAATTTTACATAAACTCTTTCAAAATATACTTTGCAACTATTTCTTCCCCAATATTACTCTAGTACTAAAACAAGACTGGAAATCTTTACAAGAAAAAGAAACTATAAATGAATATTCCTTAAGAATGTATACACAAAAATTCCTTAGCAAAATGTACCAAGTTAAATACAACAAAGTATAAAAAGAGGATACCCCTTGAACACAAGGGATTTACTGCCTTGCTTAACATTCAATAATCAATCAATGTAATTCATGCATTAAAAAAAAATAAAAATAAAAAATATGGTTTTCCTGATGCACAGAAAGCATTAGATACATTTCAAAATCTCTTCTTATATAAAAACTAGTAAACTAGTAATAGCAGAAAGCTCCCTCACTCTGACAAAAAAATATCCACAGAAAACCACACAAATAACATTATCATCACCCTACATGATAAAAACCTGGGGGCACCTGCGTGGCTCAGTCAGTTAAGCATCCGACTTCTGCTCGGGTCATGATTTGGTGGTTCCTGAGTTCAAGCCCCACCTCAGGCTCTGTGCTGACAGCTTGGAGCTTGGAGCCTGCTTTGGATTCTGTATCTTCCTCTTTCTCTGTGCCTCCCCTAGCTCACACTCTCTCTCTCAACAATAAATAAACATTAAAAACACTAAAAAAATAAAAATAATAAAAACCTGAATGCTTTCCACTAAGATCAGAAACAAACAGGGATGTCCACTCTCACCACTTCACTGTAGTGTTGTATTTGAACTCCAAGACGCTGCAATAAGAAATGAAGAGATATAAAAATGATTGTAACATTTTCTATTCCCACTGACAGCATATGAGAATTTCAAAAATCCCATATCTTTGCCAACATTTGCTACTGTCAATTTTTTTTTAAGCCATTCTAAAGGTTGTATAGTGGCATCTCATTTTGGTAACTAATGATTCTGAGCATCTTGTCTTGTAGTCATTAGCCATTCATATGCATATATATTGGAAAGGAGGAAATACCTCTTTATTTGATGATTCTATGATCATGCATGTAGAAAATCTTAAAGACTTTACCAAAAAAATGTTCCTAGGTCTAATAAGTAAATTTATCAAGGTCAAAGGATTCAAGGTCAATATGCAAAACCAATTGTATTTGTACATGCTAGCAATGGATAATCAGAGAATGAAATAAAAATTACAATACCACTTTATCATAGCATCCCAAACATGAAATACTTAGAGATAAATGTAGCAAAATATATGCAGAGCTCTTACGTCTTTTTATTTCTTGAACTCCCATAAGCATTTTCACACACTATTCTAGTAATTTGTTATAGCGAATTGTTTATTTATTTGTAATAATTCTGGGGCAAAAATCCTGCTTTATCATTTTATTATCAGTTCCTAGCATGGAGCCCAACTAAATAAATTAATAAATATGTTTTCATGTATTATCCTAAAAACACAACATACATACATGAAAAAAAGCTTGAATATGGAAAAATGTAGAGACTGTATCATCCATTGTCCATTCATTGTCAATAATTTGGATTGTTTCCTTTCAATCTTTTTTCCCCCTATCAGTAGAGTTTTAGACTTTTTCTTAACATGTTATTCATACGGTAGCATATACTCGTATAATAACGGGCAAATTTTTACCTTATTCATGTTGAAACTTCCTCTAGTTACAATCTGATTTACTGAAACAAAATAAAATGTAGTCATCTACCAGAAACTCAAAGGCAACTGCCCCCATCATAAAAGTAGTGAGTCAGTGTTTTAATGCAATCACTGCTCTGGCTTGCCCACATCAACCCCTGGCCCCACACTGACACGTGTTGTATTAACTATGAGGGGATTTGTCCCAGGTGTTCTTTTGTAAGACCACAGCATAACTACTGTTTAAACTCACTCATCCAAGGGCATGTTAAAATCAGAAAGCAGGAGATGGATTGCATGCCCATTATAGGAAAATTGGGGCCATGATCTAAATATCTCCAATATAGCATATTGCAACTACCTCTGGAAAACAATGCTGTCCAAAAAAAAGTGCCTAAATCCTAAGTAAAATGAGTTCCTGTCCCAATTCCTTGTGTTTCAAGAAACAATTTAGGTCACAGTAGAAACATGAGGTTCAAAAACAATAAAGCCTGAAAGAGAGAAGACTTTTCCAGATAGACCAATACAACTATTTGTCAGCCACAATAAAAACACTCAGATTACAGTATCAAACACCCAAGAAATGTCCAAACGCAGTAACAACAGAAATAAAACTCTGGTCGTTAGGCACAACAGACCAATGGGATCATTGTTCTCAGAGCCAAAACCAGAATAAAACCTAGATTGATTGAAATTTCCTATATAAACTCCAAGCTACATAGGCTTTCTGTAGTGGAGCCGCAGACAAATACTCATTAGCTGTTGTGAGGGGCAATCCTCCATAAGCTCTTTCCTTGGAAATTAGATATAGTTCCAAACTCTGTACCTTCACTTTCTAACAGAGTAGAGATACGCCTGGGGAAAACAAAAGGCAGCAGGGTAAGAGATAATCACAAAATCGCCAACAACTCTTTGCAAAACTCAATCTTCCAGACACCTGAGAGCAGTGGGCTGGCTGGGCAGAAATCACCTCTAGATGACATTGTGTATGTCTTCACTGGCTGCAAGGAGAAGAGAAAGAAAGACTGACTGAATGAAAAGGATTAGCCAAAGTGAGAGAGAAATGACTCTTTTAGAAACCAAGGTACTTAGCCAGCCACACTCTAGGGTCCTTCTCTCTCAATGTGGAGCTCTTAAGGACCAGCATCCTCAACATCCTGCAGGCTCACCACCCCAGGGCAGCCTCCCCTAGTAGCCTTGAATGTTCTTCTTCATGTATATGCTACTGGAGTTACAGCTGTTATTCTTTGTCTCCCCACCAGATCTGAGTGATTTGTTGCAGTGAATTGTCTGTAATGATTCCAGAGGAAAGACTATATTGCATTCATTGCCTTCCATCAGTGGCGCATCCATTAGCTAGTGCAGAGCCCAGCTAAGTGAATTAACAAATACATACAAATATATTAACTGAAACTTCCTGAGAACTGTGTCTTTTATCTCTCATTCTCTAGAGCTTTGTGAAATGCCTGGCACATAGCAATCACTCAATACCTTCTAAATGAAATCACGCTTTGAATCAGCTAAGGCTAACTTTAAACACGGCAAATGACATTGTCTTGAGTTTACAAAATGGGCCATCACCAAAATGGAAATGTGCACTGTATACCATTCCTTGGGCAAGGTCATCTGCCAGGAGTTTAGAAAATTAGAATGTCTTTTTTGAATGAAGGTAGCTGGACTCAGTCTTGGTGGTACTCCTTCTGACTCAGTGTCCCCATTATCTATAGCAAGCTCCAAAGGCCTACTTGTGACCCCAACACTTTCCTTCTTAGATAAACAAATGTAAAAGATCTCTTGAGTGAGTCTGGAAGTAGCCACCACTAGGAGGAAGACTTCAAGGAAGGGTAGGTGGCAACATGTCCTAACCTAGAAGTTCTCCTTGATTTCATATTTTCTTCAATGAAAAAAGGAAAATTAGAGTTTTTCACTGCAGCAGACTCCACAGAAGAGGGACCTGTTAGAAAAATAAGAAAGAAAAGCTAGTGCCGTATTTCCAGACAAGAAAGCAACTAGAAAGTAGGTGATCTGCCCCATAGTAATTTATTTTTTATTTTTCTTTATTTTAGAGAAAGAGAGAGAGAAAGTGGTGAGAGGAGCAGAGGGAGAGAAAGAGAGAAAAAGAGAGAGAGAGAGAGAGAAAGAGAGAGAGAGAAAGAGAGAGAGAGAGAGAAAAAGAGGAGAGAATCTTAAGCAGGCTCTATGCTCAGCACAGAGCCCCACACGGGGCTCTATCTGACAACCCTAGAATCATGACATGAGCCAAAATCAGGAGTAAAATGCTCAACTGACTAGCCACCCAGGTGCCCCCACCCCATAGAAATTTTTATAAGAGAAGTATACGCGGTACTGAAAAGGCTTTGTGTGTGAAATAGATTCTTTCCTGGTAGAAAATGAAACTGTGTGAACATATATGCTTAAACCAATGGAGAAGGATGAAATTGTCAATATGAGAGACTTGGCTAGCTCTGAAGTGCTGGTTTTCCCAGCCTCCAGAGTGGCCTTGGGGACAAAGACTCAGGGGACACCCAATGGGTAACAGCTCCAGATCTCACGTCCATTCCACCTCCCAGCTTCACAAGACCTTTGGTGGACTATTCAATTCTTTTCTGGGTTGGAGTGCATTTATTAGGCTGGGATCCCTCAGAGTCATTGCCATGTACCTGGCTTCAACCACACCACCACCATATGCCCCACCCCCATCAATGGCAGTGCCACTGCTAAGATGGCCCCGTGTCTGCTGAACTCCTACAATTCCACTGGAACCCCAGCTTTCTGTGCCTCTAGTGGAGGGACATATTTCTCTAGATTGATGATCCTTTCAACAGACCTTACGTTCTCTGGTCCTAAGTAAACAAGGCCTGTAGCTTCCCAAATTATGTCCTTATTTTCAGCTTTCCATTGTCCTTTGTTGAGGAGCTTATTTCAAATGTTGGGCTAGGGCCTGATGGGGAATCTTGCTCCAAGTGGTGTTACCAGCCTGCTTCCCAGACCTCTGCCACTATCACCAAATATCATACAGGTCCTTTGATTCCTCTCTACTTTGAGATGCTTCTTTCTGAAGCATTTCTTTTCCTTCCACATGTTTTCCTCCTTTCTTATTCTGAAAAACTAAATATTGATATTTGGTCTGAACTAAGTTCTTCCTTATTTGTCCCGGGGAAGAAATGGCATGTAGCTGGCACACAAAACACTGCCTGTCCCTCCTCTGGCCATGACAGACATCGCTATTCAATCATGGTCTGAGTGGATCTTCCCTCACCACTCAGCCAGCCCATTCCTGCTGGGCAGAAAAGCACACCACATGGGACTCCTTTGCCATTCCTTGCATAAGAGTTCCATATCTCAGTATCCCTAAGATGGGTTTGCAGCATAGGGTCCAACCCTTGAGCAAAAAGAAGCTTTCTTACCTCTTTGGCGATTCACGAGAGATACTCAAAGAGAATCTGGAGAATAACAATGTTAATTTATGAATAACCAACAAGCCTATAGATCTGAAATATTTAAGGCCGGGCCTCTTTGAGGAGAGGGAAGTCTGGGTATTATCAAGGCCTTTTCCTTAGGAAGTCACATTGCTAAAGAGCTAGAAACACCTGGAAAGTTTGTGCAAATCTGTTCTGTCTTCCCCTCTCTTCCTGTTTTTATTATTCACTTGAAATGTCTCAGCGAATCATGTGAGGGCAAAATGAGACTGGCTTTGCACATCACATGTGTGCCTACAAGATTATGTGATTTCAATAATTATGGAGCAAGGAAGAGCCTTAGAGTTTAGTGAGTCCAACTTTAGAAGAACCTGAGGCTCGGACAAATGAGTGACCAGTTGTAGATTTCTAAAACTAAGTGGTAGCAGAGCAGGGAGTAAGCAAAGGTGACGCGATCTCGTGGCTGAATGCATCTCACTGAAGCTCGGTCGTCTTCCTCTGAAAGACCTCCATCTTTCATTCCTCTCCTGGCTTCTGGTGTCAGACATTTTTCAGTGAAGGGCATATTTGTGTGGGAGAGGGTTTGTAGTGACACAAGAAAACACTACCCATTGCACATTTTTGTTGATGAATTGCCCTGAAAATGATTAATTGAAGAATAAGGTGGAATGGAGTTTGTTTTTTCTTGGATGGAAAGGGAGTAAATAAGACTCCAGAAGGCAGTCTTTCAGATCAAAGAAGATATGATACAAGAAGCATCAGATTCATTAAAAGAAGATACAAGAACGATTAGACCCATGAGGACCATCAATTGGCACCGTATCTATTAACACAGAACATGAGACCAAGAGATTCGGCTCCCTTCACTCACATTTGGGCCCCTTGGGAAAAACTGGGCATCCCACAAGGTAATGTACAAGCAGCGGACAATACAGTAATCCCCAGTCAACCCTGCTTCTCTTTCTCCATCTACTTCAAAGGAGCTTTCTACTTGATAACTTTTGGGTTGTAATTACAGTGAGACACGTGGCTGTACTATACCAAAGTTTATCGACATTGTTCATATTTAAATAAAACTTCCTCTCATCAGTGATCTTATTTCCTGGTTGAAACCACAACACAAGCAAGTTCTTCCCTTCATGAGATAGAAAGAAGATCTTGAAGAATATTACCTGGATAATTCAGGTCAAAAGTAGCCCTATCTTTAGCTTTGTGTGGGGGATTCTTGGTGAAGCATTTATTTTGTTTCCCCTTGAAAGAGCTAGACAATTTACTGACTTTTCTAATGAAGATTTAAGCGCCATAGGCCCATCTCACATCCCTTTCCCTGGGTTACTACATCCTTCCTAAATGCCCTGGGGCACCAGCATTTCCAGAGGGAGTTATGCTGCCCTCCACTTTAACTTTCTCTCTACAAGTCTGTTCTCATACCCTGTGGCATTTAGTCTTAGGAACACACACACATAAACACACACGCACACACACACCCACATACGCACAATGTTTACATGCACACACACACACACACATGCATGCATATATACATGCAGACACAGAGACAAACATACACAAATGCATGCGTACACACATAAATACATGCACACACATGCATACACACAGACACATATGCATGCACACATGTACACAATGTTTACTTGCACACACATGCATACATGTAGGCATGTACACACAGAGACATACATGCACATATGCATGCACACACATGGAAACATATATGCACACAGATACACATACACATATGCATACACCCACTTACACACATGCACACAATGTTTACATGCATGAACACCCACACACTTCTGCACCTGCTGCCACCTTCAAGGTCTTCTAGCATCTCCCCTAGACTATCTCCAAGCCTCCCACCGGCTTTCAAAGCACCGGCAAGTCACTTTTCACCACAAATTCCAGTTTCTTGGGGCTTTCAGGCATCCTGTGTATGTAACGATATGCACTTCATTACCGGAATAACGATAATACTTTATACACACAGTAGCCTTTTATCCACGAGTGCTTTACCAGTGACATATACTAGGAGAGCACAGAGCAAATCCCCTCACCTCTCCCTCCTATGACCCTGTCCTTACATGGGAGACATCACGGATCTCTCATTCCTCATGGCAACACCTCATAACCATTTCAGGCAGGAAGTAAGGAAATCTGTCCAGTCGAAACTGCAGAAAGGAATTAGGTAATATAACACTTTTCTTTCTCTTCTCCAGAAACTCTGAGAAATGTACTGATTCTCAGAATGATCGACCCCCAGACAGTCTCCCTGAATTGTTGCTTTTTGCCTGGGGATTACATATTTCCTGGAGCAGTGAATTTTCTTCTTTCCTTGTCTTATTTCCATCAGTACTGTATTTATTTAGAGCATAAGATAAAAATATCTATATGGCTAGGCTATCAACCCTTCACATGATGAGTGTGACTATTCTATATTTGTTTGTCTATGATGTAAAGATATCCCTAAGAGACATATACTTCCTTCATAAAAGGCAGCATGTCCAGTAACCCAAAAATTAAAAAGAAGGAGGATAAGGAGAAAAAAGGAAGAGGAAGAAGGAGGAGGAGGAGGAGGAGGCAGTTAGTTTTCTCAAGAAACTAGCCTCATGGAGGGGGAAAGGCAAGGCTGGGGCAGGTCTGGTTTCAAGTCCTACCATTATGAAACTTTGATTACATGACACTTCAGTTTCCTCGTTAGGATATGACGGGAAGAATACATGCTTCATATGGTCATTGTGAGGGTTAAGCAATCATCGAGAAATGTCTGGCACAGACATTCTGAAAACTGAGATGCCTTGTGCTAATGGAGAAGCTCCTTGACGATAGGCACTCTGCATTTATCTCTTTGAGACAGTTGAAACTCACTACTGAACTGGTGCTATGGCATTTAATTATCTATTCATTCGCTTGCTCCACCTTTCCTGGCTACCTGCTACTTAGTGCCAGCATTGTGCTGGGCACCAAAGAGCCCCTAGTGGGAAAGAACCCCCGACTCGGGAGCTGTAGGCTGGAGAAGGGGCGAACAACAGGCAGGTTAACATAGTGTGTTAACACAAGAAAGCACAGGGTGCTATGGCACATATTGAGGGGATACCTAGCTCAGTCCTGGGTGTTTGGGAGAAGGGTCTAACTTTGCCTTGATTCTCTTTTCATACCCTTAGATCTGCACCCGAGGCAGTTTCTTCACATTTCCAGGTTTTAAAAATTATTATTTATAAGAGGTAGAGCGTCTAAAAGAGCATAGCAGTAGTTCATGTTTTAGCTTAAAAAAATGGCTTGTGGAAAAAAAAATAAGCTAATGGCCAATCCCAGTAACCAATCCATCTTCCCACAATGCACTGATCCTGATGAGCCTCCCAAGAAGCTCTAAAAAGATCCAAGTCCTAATTAAACCCAACCTTCACCTATGAGTCATTAACTTAGGGTAAGCCAGTTGGGAGACATTTATCTTTTAAGACCAGGGTGAGCACCCACGTGATAGGTGTGACCATGAGGCACCAGAAGTAATTAGGGTGGCATGGTACCCTGGCTGACCAGATGTGGCTGCTCTTGTCTTCTCAGTCTCTTTATTTCTCTGTCTGGTTCCTTGACTTTCTCCTTTCCCCCCCCCTCCCCCTCTCCCTCATCTATGCCAAAGCCTGCAAATGGTACCAAAGGGTACCAACCATTCTCTTAGCACTCATATCCAAACAGGTTGTTGATGTCTGCCTTAAAATATGACAGCCTTGGGGCGCCTGGGTGGCGCAGTCGGTTAAGCGTCCGACTTCAGCCAGGTCACGATCTCGTGGTCCCTGAGTTCGAGCCCCACATCGGGCTCTGGGCTGATGGCTCAGAGCCTGGAGCCTGTTTCTGATTCTGTGTCTCCCTCTCTCTCTGCCCCTCCCCCGTTCATGCTCTGTCTCTCTCTGTCCCAAAAAAAAAAAAAAATATGACAGCCTTTCTCAGTAAAGATGGCGCCTAGAAACCGTTGGTGCAATGCCAGCAAATAGAACAATGAGGACAGTGCAGACCCATTTTCTTTGACGAAAAGAAAATGCACATGGCCTGAGATCTGGCCCCATTGGACTTAAAAGCAAGAGCATTATTAACACACAACATTCATTCAACAAACATCTCATTGAGCGTTTGTTTGCCCAGTCTTTTCTGGGCCCTTGGGATGCAGATAAATTAAACACAGCCCCCAGCCTGGTGGGGAGAAAGACATAAAAATAAATAATTAAGATGCGAAATATTAATAACTAAATCCAACCGGGCTGAATCCCTTTAGGAAACAGGAAGTAGATCAAGTGGTATTCTGGAATCATTTCTTCAAAGTCACTTCCACTGATTTCTTACGTGGCCCTGGATAATTTACTTAAAATTGTGCTCCTATAAAATATAGGCAATAATAACTAGTCATAGCTGGGTTATGGGAATTGCTATGAGAATGATATGAAAATAAGTTGTTAGGAGGAAAATGCCATATAAATCCAAGATATCACTATTGTTGCTATGATGTCAATTTGTAAAAACTGATTTATCCGTAGAGTTCAGGTGTAACTTCAAGTATCTTAGCACACAGGTAGCTTCTCTTTTCCGTCTGCTACCCATGACGTCAGCTTAGAGAACCCTCCTATCAACATGTGGGAAGTGAGGATGTCCTGTGTGCTCCACGTTCTGGTAGGCCCTGGGAATAAAGTAGGGAATGAGGTAGATGCAGTGTTCATAAAAGGAATGTCTCTTTCTCAGCTATGAATTGTAGACCTCCTTGTTTGTATTATGTTGTATTTTCTTTCGGATTTTGTGTTTTTCTTTGAAAAAGTCTGTTTGGGGCTGCAGTGCAGAGTCAAGGAAAGCCTGAAGGCATGCAGGTCTGGGACTGGCCTTCCCCTGAGTAAGAGACTGTGAGGAATCCAAGCTGAGCTGAGGGCTTGGGAAATGTATTCATGACTGAGAGTTGGGTCTTATCTTTGGGGGCAGGGCATGCGCCCTTGTAGGTTGTGGTGGGATTTCCCCTGAAAGAAATGGACAGTCCACTGGGAATCACTCTGGGACGAGTTGTAGCCTGGGACAGGAAATGAAAACTCAGGGGGCAGGGCTCACAAGGGATCAGGAGAAAAATACCCTCCTTGTTCTACAGGCTGAGGACCTGTGGGGTAGAGGCCGGTGGACCTCAAGGCCCACTCGCAGCAGGGCCTGTGGTTGTAGCACAGGCAGGACCGTTAGTGGACCCGGAGGATGGATTACTGCCTATGCCATGGCTCCAGTGCCCTCTCTGCCCCCAAATCTACAGGAAAATCTCATTCCCTGCCTTCGGCCCATAGGGAATGATGGGCAAGAGATATTGTGGGAAATTAAAGGAAAGTGTGTGTCCACCATAGGAGACAGACTGGCCAAGGGGAGGGCAGTGGTCACCTGTGGAGACTGACTGTGCCCTGGTGGGGTCGGTTCCTCAAGTGTGATGATGCTGATGCCTGGTGCACACTCAAGCCACACCCTGAAATACAAGGGACACTGACGAGGGGAGAGCAAGCAGAAGTTCGCAAAGTTGTAATTGAAATTACACAGATAATATCTAACAAATTATGGTAAAAATGATCAGCAAACCAACCTAATGTACAATAAATAAATAGATAGACGGATAGATAAAGATGGGGAGCTTTTGCTCCACATCTAGGGAAGTTTCCAGAAGGAGATGGACCTAAGGAGAAGCTGTGAGGGAGGGGCAGGGAAGGTGTGGTGGGGAGCTATGAGCAGGAAGGACTGGGGATGGGGAGAACAGAATAATATGGGCCACGGGCAGGATCCCACATGGAAGCTGGTATGGAAGCTGGCCCAGGCGAGAGGCTGGGGTTGGTGGTGGTGGGTGGGGGGGCGGCTGCAGAGAGAGAGGCGGTGGGAAACTGAGGGAGAGATGGTGTTGAATATGCAGCAGGGGCCAGCCTTTTAAACTGAGGTGATGGTCCCAGCACCCTATCTCCCCTAGACTGTCTGGTTAGAGACAGGGCAGTGCGAGGAGGACCCAGTTTCCAGGGGATTTGATCTACAAAGAAAGCCAATCAGAAACATTCAACCTCTTCAGAAACTCCACTTACTCTTCCTTAACAGGGTTTTGGGTTTGAATTATGTGGATAATTGCCTTAACTCTTCACTTCATTTTGCCTGCAGATACTCACCCTCAGAGGGGTGTTTTGAGGATAAATGAGATACAGGCAGAGCACTTTGAACTCCTTCCGTGAAAGGTAGCATATCAATACAGGCCCCATATAATTAAGATGCTTTCAAATTGCCAATACATGTATATTTATAACACCCACTATAATCTTTTCTTTCCTTTTTTATTTTTTACAAGAAGGCAGGAAAATCTAATTTTTTTCTTACCACCCTGCTTTTGTGCGCTTAACATTAACCTTTCCTTCCAAATGTCATTAGCTGCTAATTAAGATGTTGATTTGCAGATTGTATATCTTGCAATAGAAGTGATTTGTGGATGCCTACTAGGTGTTTATCAACCTGCACCACTCATATTGGTTTAGCAAGAGCCTGGTGCATTTTAATTTACTGAGCAGTTCCCCAACTCTCCACTTATTTCTGCATGTGCATAATGAGAGAAAAATGATAAGAGGAAAAATGGGAAATACTATAAATAGTTGCTAAAGAAAAATGCCAGAGGAAAGAGTTATGGCTCTAAGTAGGTGTTAAAAGAGCGAACATATTGAACGTATTTTCTCTTTTTAATGGAGTATTTTAAGAAATAGAATCTGTACGTCGGTTAGGTGAGCAGGTGTCCACATGTAGCTGTGTGCACAGATGCACAAGCCATAGAGAGCCTGCAAAAGGAAAATGATGATTGGACTGTCTGAATTTTCTGGAATATGCATGCTCTTGGTTTCCAAGGCCGGCCTGCTCCTTTGCCAGTCTCATGCCTTTAAGTTTCCCAAAGAAACTTCTTGTTTCTAAAACCACCCGTAAATCAAAGAAATAAAAGGATTGTTCCATTACTGCGAAGGATTCTGCAACATAGGGGACATTTCCACAGGACTTTTTAATATAATTTATGAATATTTGCTAGCAACATAATTGTCTTTTCTGCTGACATTTTCAAAGCAACACTGTGATTTGTTGGGTCTCTGGAGAGTCCAACTACAAAACTGATAATTATATTAAATATACATAGACAATAAAGAGTGTGTTTACATAACTGTGCCCATAAATATCTGATTGAACAGTCATTGTTCTCAAACCCCTTTTAGGCAGCTCTCCAAGGATTCCAGTTCTAATGACATGATGGTTTAAAAGATGTTGCTCAGTCTTGTTCCATATTTAATTAACTTTCCTTTTTTAAACTTGTGATGGCAGAGACAATAACAAACAGCTCTGAAAAGAGGCAGCGCTTTGAAACATGGGCAAGACCTTGTCAGGCTTTGTGCCGCACAGACAGGAGGAACAGGCAATGAGCGGGGGCTGGCCTGGGACCTGTGGGACCTCCGGCCCTCCCCTGGGATTCTATTAGGAGGACATTCAGCGCACTCCAGTTCTGCACACCTTCCCTTGCACACTCATGTCTGCGGAGTGGCCTTGTGCACATGCTCTTGCATGCATGAAGCTGCATCTCTAATGACTTCTTCCTCTGGAAAAGAAGACGAAAGCAAATTGGAAAACAAACTAAGCCTTGGGAGGCAGAAGCAGGGAATGTCATGGCAAGAACAGGGGGCTGGGGTGTCCGGATGCTCAGATTCTGTCCTTGGCTCTGCCATTGCTGTTTGACCCTGGGTAAGCGTATTAGTTTCCGATTGCTGCTGTAACAAATTACAGACTCTGTGGCTTAAAACACAATAAACTAATTATCTTGCAGTTCTGGAGGTCAGATGTAGGTCTCACAGGGCTAAAGACAAGGTGGTGAAGGCTCTAGCAGAGCATGTGCTTCCTTGCTCTTTCCAGCTTCTGGTGGCCGCCCACACTCCTTGGCCTATGGCCCCTTCCTCCATCTGCAAAGCCAGCGATGGCCAGTGGAGTCTTTCTTGTGCTGTGCCACTCTGACGCTGACTGTCTTGCCTTCCTTTTATAAGGACCTGTGATTATATTGAACCAATGTGGATAGTCCAGACTAATCCCCTCACCTCAAGACCCTTAACTTCATCACATCACATTCCCTTGTAAATGAATATATTCACACCTTCCAGGGATTCGGATGGAAGACATCTGTGGGGGCCGTTATTCTGAAACCGTGCCCCAGAGGATTAATGAGGTTAAAAAACTAGCAGAAAGTTTAAAACTTGTTTATCAGTGAACTGTTTCTCCCTCATCAGTTATTATGTCTTTTTTGACCCCACTAACAAATTTATTAGCTGTCTCTGCAGAAGCCTGGACTCAAGGTCAACTGATATGAACCGACCCCATGAACAAGCAAGGTCCTGCATTCCTTACCTGACATAACGAGCCCAAGAACCTGTCCAATTTATACTGGCTCTCTAAGCATGCCCATAGCCCCTTCTTCTGTTCTAAGATAACCTCCTGACATCAGGGGCTAAGTTTCGTCTTGTTCTCATGTTAAGTCTCCACCCCAAAATGAACATGGGATGTATGTTACATGTACATTTACTCAATGTGCATCCTCTGTCTTTCCTCACGAATAGTCATAAATTCCTGCTTTTTTCAACAATATGTACATAATCTCAACCCTTCTGATTATAAAAAACTTGTTCTCTCCCCCTTGGGGGAGACAGAAGTGAGGCTTGCCCTCTCATCTCCTTGTTTGGCTATTGCTAGAATAAACTCTTTCCTTGCTGCAAACCTGATGTCTCAGTGATTGGCTTTGCTGAGCATTGGGCAGACGGACTTGAGTTCAGTTATAGTTCTGCCTACCACAGACAGTCAGCTAACATTATCTGTTAATGAGGGAGCTGGTGTGAACTAGATTCATTCATCCAACAAATTAAGGTCCAGGTGACACAATAATAAACACCTTAAGCTCAGTCCCCATCTTCTGCAGAGCTTTCAGTATGGAGGGAAAGATAAGCATTCACCAGAAAAATGGGACACAAGTTTTCAGCTGTGTTAAGGGCTATAAAAGGAAGGATAGAGTGTAAGGTGAATGTTTGGCAAAGCCAATCAGCCTGGGCTATCGGGAAGGGGGTGGAACAGTCCAAGAAGGCTTCCCTGAGAAGGTGACAGTAAAGCAGAGACCAAACAAATGGCTGGGAGTTACCCAGCAACATGAGTGGGAGGGCAGGACTGGAGCTAAGACTCATGGGGATTTCCAGTCAGAGGGAATAGCCCGCCCTGTGTGTAGACCCTGGAGTGGGGGCTGGGGGGCACTGAGAGGCAGCCCTTGGGGCTAAGAGCAAAGGGTCTGCAAGGAGAGGGTTTGCCAGGTGCTGAGAGAGGCAATGAGAAGAGCAGTTCCCACTTAGCAAGGGATGAGTAACTTACAAGTAAATAATAAGAAGTAAGTGATGAGTAACTAGTGTTCATATGGTCGATACTATTATGGTTTCCTTTTGTAGATGATGAAACTGAGGGTCAGAGAAGCTAACTGACCTCCCCGAGGTCATGCATCTGGTAGCACCATGGCTTGCACCAGAGTCTGCTCTCGTCACTACACAAGACTGCCTCTTAGGCAGGACTGTAGGACCTTGATATTGAACCCTTTTGCTAAGAGCAATTGGGAGCCATAGAAGAATCTTAAGCACTTCAGAAAAATGATTCTAGGTAACTGTGGGCATCAGGCCAAGGGGAAAGCAATAGCTCTCAGGCAAAACAACGTTGGCTCAGTTTGAAATGAGACTGGGGGTAGTGAGAAATGGAGAGAAGTCAGTAAATCCCGTGAAAGTAACGTTGAGAAGTCTTGCTGGTTGATGTGGTGTGAAAGAGAGAGGCAAGTGTCCAAGATGATGACTGTGCTTCTGCCAGATCATCTAGAAGGACCCATCAGGTCTTTCCTCCTAAAACAAGGGGCTCGTGCAGAGCTGTGGGCCAGAAAATAAACATACATCAAAGCCCTAAAACCCCGAAGGCCTTCATACATTAGTAAGAAAATAAGCTATGAATGAACAGGTTTCAATGGATTTTAAGTTCTCAATAAAAAATTCAGCAGAATTTCTCCATGGCAATTCTCCCCTTGTAAGAGATGAACCCTGCTTGCCATCACTGCTGTGATTCTGTGTTTGTGCTGAACTCCTTCTAATTGTCATCAATTATGATTCATTTACTTTTAGGTGTCTTGCCTGTCATAATATTATCATTTGTAAGTCTTTCCCTTTGCAGACTGTGAGAATCTGTTGTGACATCTCAATAAAGCAGGATTCAATCAAGGTGTGAATGAATTGTTAATCTTGTTATAAATAGAAGGTACCATATGTCAGTATGTAAGGGATGTCTCCCTCTTTGTTGAAAACAATGTTAGTGAAACAAAACAAAAGAAGTTTCCGAAAGAGCTGGTTCAGCTCACCAAGCTTCCAATTATATTATAGCCAACAATTCTCTGCGGCTGACTCAGATTTCTGGGACTAGTATTCACACGGATTTATTTAGAATTACCATTTGAAAGAGAAAAATGAGTGTCAGGTTTGGCCACCAGAACCCCAGGTGTACCCGTTCCTCCTGATTTTGACCATGGAGATCACCTTACAACTCTGACTGTGTCTTCAGAGGCACATCGTATGAACCATTTGATCAAAACATCTTTTTCCTTCTTCTTTGCATTTCTAGATGGCATGCAGATTTTAAAAAATATGGCTCAATTGGCCTGGCTCCAGCTCAAACTAGTTCATGAAAAATATACCCTGAATCTTTTCCTACACGTGCACTCTCTCAGCAGTGAGGGCTCTGGCCCATTCTACCCTTGATAGCACATCCTAAATGTGATGCTAAGGCACCTGCGGCAGTGTGTTTTCTGAGGAAAGCCTGCATGTGCTCCGAGGTCCAGCAAACGCCAGAACCAATAAAGCTTAAATTAGCATCCCATAATCTAGAGCTATTTCCCCTCTGCTCTTCCGGAGCCCTCCCCAGCACCTCCCCTCCCCCCCAGTTCCTAAGCCAATCAAAATGTGCTGCTACCTTGTTCCATTTCTTTAGGGCCTTGCTAAGTGACTAGCTTGTTAGTTCAAAATAAAGTTAATGGCTAATAATGGCTCTCCCCCAGTGCCCAGTGGCATTGCCACAGAGAATCAGCGCAGAAGAGTGGAAAGAGCTTGGATTTTGGAATGAGCCACTTTTGGGTTCAAGTCCTGGTCGTTCTGTTCGCTTGCTGAGTGTCCTGGGCAAGTCGTGCTTATGTTTTTTGAGATTATAGCCTCACCTGTAAAATAGAGATTCACACATCAGGAGGCTGCTACGAGGATTAAAGAAGATAACGTATTGTTCCGCAGTGAGTATAGAAACTGGCCTATTGATTGACAATTGGGTAGAGGCCAGATGCAGCCCCCTAGAGATCCCGACTAATGATCGATCCCCACTAATTATATAGACACCATGATTTTCATTTCCTACCTGTCTCCAGCTCTCACTCCTTCCCTTCTTTTCTTCCTTCATTTTCTCCTCTCTTTCCCAATGATGTGTTGAGCCCTTGCTAAGTTCAAAATCCTCTGTCTCTTTATTTTTCACTATTTCCAACACAGGGTACAAAGGGCCTTGACTGTGGCACGTGACAGGAGAAAAGTAGGTGGTGGGGAAGCACCAAGCCTGATAAAGAGCCATTTAGAACAATGACCCTCCTGCCCTGTCCCTCCAAAATTCACTGTTAACTTGTTTCACAATAGTCATTAGAGACACAAAGGAAGTGTTGATAAGCTCCATGATTCATTCAAGGACCAAGGTTAATTTTTATTTATTCCCAGGTCATCACAAACAGAGGCAGATGGTGGTGGCATTTCCTTCTTGCCGGGAGCTCAGATATTATCTGGATAGATGTCAGCGGGCTTTGTCCATTGCCTCTCAGTGCCGGCAGCTTTCCTGGATAGAGCCCCAGCCACCCAAATTGCAGATGGATTTGATTTAACTCCGATGACTTGTGGTAAATAATTGAGGTCACTTGGGCCCGGCTGGAGGCAAGCCAGTATCGCCAAGGAGAAAGGTTGGTATCGTTTATCCTTTAGCAGCTCTTCTTTTGGAGGATTTATTTTTGGTGACCCATTTAGGGGGTAGCTTACTAGACCATGGCTATCGGTTTATTGAAAAGTCACTTTCTCTCAAATTTAATCGTATCAGATGACTTTGGGATGGCTTAAAGTAGTGGCCAATGGAATCTACTTACAGAGCACTATAGAAATGATCACAAAGGGTCACGAATGGGTTCTCTGTTTCTGGAGTGTCCAGTGAGCTAACTGGATGAAAGACGGTATCTTCTTCAAGCCTGCAATGCTAGTGTCTTGCACGGCAGCAGATTTAAAAAAAGAAATGATGGTAATTAGCCATTGTTCCTCAAACTCTTGGCTGCTCCCAGGCTAAAGGGATACTCTGCTAATAATGAATAGGAACTACATTTTATTTGGCACCAACTAGGTGGCAGACATTGTGCTGGGTGTTTTATATTTGTGTCCAATTTAATCTTCATAATAGTCTTGGGCGATAGGGACCATTTCGCTCATTTTAGAAATAAAGCAACTAAAGCCCAGAGAGCTTGTTCCGTGTCCGAAATCGTGCAGCAGGTTTGGAGCCTAGGACTTCACCCCATTGCCTCCTAGGCATCATTAACTCACCAGCTAAGTCCCCACATAGCTTCCCTCGGAGCTTGCAAGGCCCTGAACCGCCTTTCTCATATGAAGGGTCCCCCAAAGATCTCCCACATTGGCTGTACCCACGGGGAAAAATCCATTTCGGTGTACTTAGGGAAAGGACAACCGGGTGAATTATAAAGTGGGCACTGCTACGTCTACACACCTATTGATAACTAAAGCATATGGTTGCTTAAGCGGAGGTATTCCCTTTGGCTTATTACACTCATTACTTCCTGTCAGTTAGCGTTCACCTGCTTCAATTTTACTGGAATGTGTGAATTGCATATTTCATATATTACTTAGCAGGAGCCCGTGGTGAGTCCATTTTTTTTTTCTTTTCGCAGAATGATAGTTATAGGGCAGTCAAGAGATCTTATTTGGTCTTATAAATGATTATCTTTCTCAATGGATTGCCAAGTAGGATGCTAATTAATAAATGTTTAGAGTTATTCCGCATTTAGGGACATAACTAAGTTTGGTCTTTAGCTAATGCATAAAGATGTGTCACACAAATACATACCTCTACCTTCTTTTCCTTTTGGTCTCACATATATTCCTTGATTTTGAATCATGCCTCTACTTGTCCATGAGACCCCTGGGTAAGTTGCCTTACCTTTTTTCCTCACTTATTAAATAGGGATACTATATTTTCCATGGTTGTATGGATTCAGGGAGGTGCATAGGTAGTTTGCATGCAAAATTTGTTGTTTAAACACCTAGCACCAGAGTTTCTCACAGGGAGAGACTTTGAGGATGCTTTGCTAAGCCTCGTGGAGGAGAGACTCAGAGGGCAAACACATCTGCAAAAGGCAAAGCAACGCACATGGGTGTGGATATGCTGTCCTTGGGCAAGTTAAGAGAACTTGCTTTTGCTCAAATGAGGGGAAGAGAAAGGAGGGTGGAAAGGGTGAAGGGGAGAGAAGGTGGGGGGTGGTGTGAGGTGGGGTGCTCTGCAAGAAGCAGCCATGAACCTCCCAGGCAGCTGGCTAAGGACACCTTGGGAGCTCTTGTCATGTCAAATGTCCACTGGAAGCTGAGCAGCTGGAGTATCAGCATCACCTCTGTCATCCAACCCACACTTTGAGTATGTCTATTCTTCTCAGAAGTGCTTTCCTGAAAGTGCCGTTTGGTGTGGGGGATCCAGATGCCAGCCGGCCCTCGTTCTCCACCTCCTATCTCTGTGTCTGTTTTCACCTGTCATGGGGCAGAGACAGGACCCGCCTGTGGTTGAGCTGTTCTTGGAGAATCCACTCACCCTGAAGCACTGGTGAGCAGCGTGTCTTAATGGAGGATTTTGTGGAGACGATGACAGAGATAGGTTGACCTTGCTCAGTCTTCAACAACCAAACCAAACCAACAAACTAAAACTTGGGAATATGCATTAGGCACTTCTGGTCTCTATAGTTTTACTTGTCAGCCACACAACTGGGCTTGTTGCCTACTCTGGCCCTTCCTTCTCTAATGCAGAGTCTAGTCTTTCTGGTTCCTCCTCAAGAAAAATGCAGATTCCTTGTCTTATCTTATGTCCAGAAATCTAATTATCATCTTTTGCTATATGGGTAGACTTTTGGACCCTCGATCTCCAACCCAAGTAGCTTATCAAAGATTTCTTGCTCTAAAACGCAGCATTCTCTGGTACATTGAAATTTCCTTGACTGATTTACCATGAGATTGCAAAGCAGAGCTGACTTTTGTGTCATTGGTATAACATGCTTCAGAGAGACAGCCTGCATTAAGGTGGGACCCCAGGGCCAGAGGTGGCAATGTTGGCCTGAGAACGTAAGGCCTGCTCTCTACCATCTTCTTCTTACCTTGGATTTCCTGACCGCTGAAGCAAGGAGAGAATGGGAGAGGTCAGAGTTGAACTTCCTGTGGGCATGGCCAACGTGATCTTCTCTCCATCTTAAGAGGCCAAGAGGTCTAATTTGATAAGACACCATTATAGTGCCCGGGGCCATGGTAGGTACTCAATAAAAATATCTCCATTTCCCCCCAGTCACAATGGACATTGCCTTCACTCTCCACAACCCTGATCAAATGTTAGCCAAGACAACAAGAAACCTGTGGTCAAGCTCGTTCTCCAGGGGCATCCACACTTTGCCATCCCGTGGTCAAAGAAACCCCCTTGGAATGAGATTGGCATATACAGAAAGCCTTGGGTACATTTCGCTTTCACAAAATAACACTCACCCTCTTGTTTCTCCGAGCTAAATGGCATGATGATTCTCAATGGGATCCTTACAATTCTCTCTGGGAAATTTGAATGCCTCTTGTAATTTAGTTAAACAGCTTTTAGGTATCACAGAGAAACTTGTTACTCAGGCAGGGAAAGTGGATCCCCATCCTCGATACTGTGGAACCTCTTACTGTCCATCTGGGGCTTCTTGTAGCCACATGACTTGGTCTTTCACCAAACTGCAGTGAAGGGACAATCAATACATGAGCTCTCACACCATTTGCTGCTGCTCTGTTTACTGTTCCTTTATTTACATAACTAGAGATTCAACATCCTAACATGTTTTGCAAGCTGTCATGACATGAGAAGCTAGTAATCTGCTATGTTTTGCTTGCTAACATATTTTTGACATATTTTAGCTTTTGATTATAAGATTGCATCTTTGCCTGCTACCATCTGTCTCGACTCAATGGAACTCTGGCATTTACAAAAACAGTGGGGTGTAGTATTTCTTATATACTTGAACTCTACCAGAAACATGCTATTTTCAGTTTTAACCAATATGTCATGCTTTCACACGCGAGGTCTGAAATGTTCTCTATCTTGCAAGATCTGCCAGCGATAAGGAACAAATCTTCGCATCCAATTTGGCTGAGATGAGAACTATATTAATGAGGCGAAGGAAGCGGTATCCAGCTTCTAAACAGAGGTGGCTTTTTATGTGGTTTATATCCTCTCAACTAGGCTTATCCCTTTATCAGCATGATTAAGATCTTCTGTGGAAATACATCTTCTTTTGGACTTTGTAACCTCCCAGTGCCTGACATTCTTGAGGCATATATTTCAGTGTGAAATAGTTATCCCACATTTGGCAATAAGGCATTTTACTACATGGAGTCCTTTTCTGATTCTTATCTTTACTCATTAGGGAAAATTACTCTGGGTTTGACCCAAAGGATTAGCTCGGTTCCTGCCTCTGCTGACAACACTAGACTGTGCAACACACAGAAACGTGACATTGTATTCAAACAATGTGTTGGAGTAAAGGCAAAAAAAAAAAAAATGCACAGGACTAACATGCATTTATTCAACACCAAGCTTAAATGAATTTATTATGCTCCTGGATTATACCCCATAGGCCAAGAAGCTGTCAACTATTGACATTTTCTTTTCTCTCCATGTTCTGAGTTGAGTGTAAATATATTTGTCAAGGGAATATAGTGCATGCTCAGTATATGCCCATTTCATCAGAAGGAAAGCTCTTATTATCCGTAATCACAGTCAACATCTTTGTTGCTTTAAGGAAGGAATGGGCTGTGGCTTGGATTTGCATATGGATCTGGTACTTTTCAGATGCAGCTCGGAATGCTGTTTTCCCTTTCCCTTTGAATGTGCATAGATTAGCTGTTTCTAGTGCAAGACTCCAATAATGATAGAGAAATGATTTGGGTCAGTCTGGCGTGGACCACGTCTAGTTGATTTTCTGCCTTTCAGCATGCTGCTGATTGTCCAGGAGCAGCTGACTGTAGGATTTTGGAGCTAAACACATCAACTGGGATCATTGTCATTGAAGAGATCAAAGAGGAAGGCATTTTGGACACTCAACTCCAATGTCTTGTAGCTACAAATCAAGTCCAGCCAGGGTCCTGGATGCCCTTCCTTATTTAGTTAATGAGGATGGTGGCCATTGCTGAACTAAGAAGCAAGGCTGAGATGGAGTATCCAGGTAATTGTTATAGTAGGTTTCTGGGGAGCAGGGATCTTGTCTTTCCCCCTCATCCTCTGTGCCTGGCACAGAGTGGGCAAACAGCAAGGGTGGATATGTCAAACTAAGATGGACCGAGCACTCCAGTCAAGCTATTAACTCATCCACATGTGCTTAACTGAACTTCTGTGAGGTGGCTTCACTGAGGATGGGTAAAAAAAAAAAAAAAATAGAGAGCAGATTCCTTGTCCTTGGAAGACTTCTGCTCCAGCTCGGAAGACAAAACTGGTTTTCAAGGAAGACATTAATTGCTAAGGTAGGTTGTAAGTGCAATAGGAATTTCTGGAAAGGAAGTGATGGTACAGTTTGGGGTGGGATTCATGGAGGAAGAGGGTGTTGGGTTTGTGACCAGAAGACTGCACAGAGTTTGGTAGGTGGGGAGGAAGTAGGAAGAGCGTGTGAGGGGATGGAATATATAGAAGTGAATAATAAAAGAAAGGAACGATCTAGACGTGCAAAGGAAAATGCTTTGACTTGACTCACTGAAACCAGTTGAAGCTGGATGGGAAAGACTGCTGGGTAGTTGGGCAAGGTTAAAACACTCTTGAAGGCCAAAGGAATATGTATCTTTTGTGGAGGATAATAGACCATTACTCCAGGGCTTCATAAACAGGACACATGGTCAAAGTGGTGCATTTTAGAAAGACTGTGAAGGAGTAGTGATGTGATGGACTCAGAGGGTCAAGAGGTGCAATGGAGAAAAAGCAGTGATTCTAGAATCAACATAAAAAGAGCCTATCTTAAATAAAGATAATATTTAAAGCAGCAACTTTCTTATACAGGGCATCTAACATACTTTAGGTATTTTTAGCCACTGATAGTCACAGTGGCAAAAATTCTACAAAAACTTGTAAAGATTCAAATTAAAGAAGGAAATAAGTGGGCGCCTGGTTGGCTCAGTCGGTTGAGCGTCCGACTTCAGCTCAGGTCATGATCTCACGGTTCATGAGTTCGAGCCCCGCATCAGGCTCTGTGCTGACAGCTCGGAGCCTGGAGCCTGCTTTGGATTCTGTGTCTCCCTCTCTCTCTGCCCCTCCCCTGCTCATGCTCTGTCTCTCTTTCTGTCAAAAATAAACATTAAAATTAAAAAAAAAAGAAGGAAATAAGTTTCAGAAAAGCAAAGTAAGTTGTTCTGGGTTACATAGCTAGCAAGTGGCAGGAAAAGATTCACATTCTATCAAAACTGTGCCCTTTTTCACTACTTTACTCTGGGGACCATCGGTATTTGTTGAATGAGAAAATGATGTGAAGCAAATGTTTTATAAAGACTAACATGGCGGCCACATACAAGAAGGGACTCGTACGGGGGGCGAGGTCAGAGGTATGTAGACAAGAAGGGTCTCCCTAGGGTCTTGTCGTTGGAAATAGAAAGGAGAGGATAAACATGAGAAATCTTGCCAAGCAGGAACGTGGCACCATGTGACTGATGTTTAAATTACTGAAAGGCAGGGGAGAATGGGGACTGGGTGGGGGGTGGCAGAAAGAAGGACACTAGTGACCTTGGGAACACATTTTCAGTAAAAGGATATTGATGGAAGACAGCCTGGCAGGTGAGGAAGGAGTGAGTCAGTGGTCAGGAAATGGAGGCCACAGATTTGAGAAATTTGGAAGAAAATGAAGGAAATAAATAGAACAGTCTTGTGAGGAAGCCTCAGGGTCAAGAAGAAAAAGGTTTGTTTTTTTCTTTTTAAGAGAGGAATCCTGTGTGCATTTGAAGAAAAGAGGAAGGTATGCAGATAGGAGGCAGATATTAAAGGAACTAGAGGAAGAGGGGCTTCTGTATGTGAAAGGGTTCAGAAGAGCTGGAGTGGGGTGGGGGTGAGACTCATGGGATTGCCTGATAGAACTTTCCACCATGAGAAGAATGTGCCACATCTGTGCTGTTCCACACAGCAGCCACCAGCCCCATATTGGCCACTGAACACTTGAAATGCTCCTAGAGAGGCTGAGAAACTTGAATTTTAAGTATTAATTTAAATTAGTTTAAATCTAAAAAGCCACATATTTAAATAGCTAGTGGCTACTCTGTTGGACGGCGCATGACCCTTAGCGAACCAAAGATTTTTGTCTCCTGTAGAAGAGAACTAAAATCTTCCTCTGGTTCAGGAAAGGAGGGCAGGGAGGGAGACAAACCAGGGATGTTTCACATGCAGGGGGAGAAAAAATAACTTTGCTTCTGCCAGGCAAGCTTGACTTTCTTGCTTATGCCTTGGTGATAGCCACATTATTAGCTCGTTAGATCAGGTGAGACCGCCTGAGTTTTGAAGCATTTGAAATTCACATCCCCATGTAGATGTCGTGCTCGGAATTGTAGTCTGCACTGACCAGATGAATTGAAGAATTGCTAAATCTCCCATGGTACTACCAATATTCACTCTCAGTCTGGCTGTGTATCTTGATCAAGATGCTCCCCGTTCATGTGAGACAGAGATGGAGAAGACTCTAGTAAGTTCCTTGGGTTGAAGGCCATTTTTTGGATAGGTTTTCCTGGTGTCTGAGTAACAACAAAGCCATTCTCTGATTTCCTAGTGCCCATTCTGCTTCCACATCTCATGGTCTCTTTCAATCTGGATATTTTAAAGCCCAAAGGAGGTGATTCCCCTCAGAATGATTTCACTTACACTTAGCAGAAGTTTTCTTGAAGAATTTCCCATCTAGAGAATGGGGTGTATGTCCTATCCTGTATTCTGCAGGTAAACAAAGAGAGAGCCCCAAACTGGCATCCATTGTTGCCCTGAGATAGCATAGCCATTATCATTTCACCGGTGTGCTCTCCCCTAGATCGTGGTGTGTGTTGTTTGGGCTGCTTTTCATAGCCTCCGCAGCTGGGAATTCAAGATGCTATACTTAGGCAGAAGTCCATGAAGGAATTAATTGATATGAGCCAGAAGTTGATTGCCATTTAAGTACTCAGCCTCCACCATTGCCAAGTTTTCCTCTTTGCAGAAAGAACTGAGCTTGCCTGCAAACTGGCTCATTCAGGATGTGAGCATAAGATGGAATTCAACCTTTAATATGCTGCAACACCTGTTTGGAAATAAAGGGGCTCTGTGCTTTTCCCCCCAAGGAGTTGACAGCTGACTTCATTACCAAGGAATCTGGCGGAGATGGTCATGGCTACTCCTCAGCCTCCAGAGGCTCTCACCCAGGAATGCAGTGCCAGCCAGACCTGAGTGTTGGGAACCTTCCAGAAACCCATGCTGGGTCATTTTGCCCTAAATCATCCCTCTTCCTTGGACTCCAGGAGTTTTCAGTATGTCTGGTAGAGCTCCCTCCACACAAGGGAGATGGTGAGAGGCTCTGGCCTGCCGGAGCAGAGTGGAGAAGCATTTGCAGGTGTTCTCTAGTGGGATCTGGATTTCCAAACTTCCTTTCTCAAGGGTTCTGCAATGTCGCACCCCCAAAGGCAGAGCTGCCATGCTCTATAGAGTGGAACTTGAGGGTTCATTGGAGTCCTTGTCCAGGTTCTGGAACAGACCCAGTGCTGCTCCAAGGAGCCTAATAAGTCTGTGGCGGGGGGGATCCCCAAAGGCTGCCTCTGATGCCACTTCCTTCCATTTGGGCTGGAACCCTGACTACACTTATCAGCTTTCAGTGTAGAATGTCAACCCATTTATTTGCACGATCCCCAAAGCACATTAATCTGGCCTCCATTAACAACACAGAATATAGCATCATCTGACTCACAACAGAGAATTTTGTACTTTCTGCTATTTGTTATCCATCATCATTTTTAAAAAATCTGTTTGAAATCTAAATGTCCAGGAATGGGAGTAGACTTACAGAGAGCACATCCATTCAGGAGACTGCTGCTCAGCCTGACCGCATAAATGTGGAGGCTGCAGAGAAGCTTTGAAAGTGCATGCGATACCAATTTCAAACAAAGCATAACTCAAACTCTTATATACCAAAACCACACAGTTATTTTAAAACAGACATTTTAAATAGTTGGGGATGACAATAATTAGAAAAAAAGAATCATCGATGCCAAAGGTCAAAATCGGCCATCCAAGAGCCAGACCTGGCCTGAAAAGTGTGTCTCATATGGCCCACACAGTGGGGGGGGCAGCAGAGTTTGAGTAAAAAATGGAGTAGGTTGCCAACGTTTAGAAACTGGCACATGGCACTCACCCACCCGGATTGCTGGCTTCTCCTGAGACATTGGGCAATCTGGCCTCACAGGCTGCTTTCCCTCCAGGCGACAGTTGGGGCAGGTGATGGGGCATTTGCTCTCCAGGTCATCAGAGTCCCCACTGGGCCCGATCTCTCTCTCTCTCTCTCTCTCTCTCTCTCTCACACTGTGTTTGCAATCCTGGACCAGGTGTAAGGGTGGTGAGGTTCTGCGTCGTTTCCCCCTTTTCCCTAAACTCAGTATTGGTTATTATGTTACTTTGGAGTTCAAATCATCATTACAGGCCCAGTTATAAAAGGTAATGTTGAGGGAAGAGAGTCTGAGACCCATGCTACTTCTCTACTCCTTGCATGTTCTTTTCAAATTTCTGGTCCTGGATCCAGCACACTGGCCTGAGAATGTTAGCTCGGCCCAGGGGTTCTCAACCGTGGCTGTGCTAGAGTTGTCTGGGGCACTTCTGATGCCCGGGTTGCATTCTGGACCAATTGAGTCAGACTCTCCGGGAGTGCAATTCAGGCAGTGGAGCTTTTTGAAGTCCCCTAGGTGATTGCAATGTAAAAGGTCCTTGAGAAATCATAGGAAACTTCACATTAGAGCAGTTTCCCAACCTTAGCACTATTGATTGACATTTTGGGGTGGATGATTCTTCGTTCTGGGGCCGCTGTGCTGTGGATTGTGGCATGTTTAGTAGTGTCTCTAGCCTCTACCCATAGACCCAGTAGCATTCTTCCAGATGAGAACCATGGCATTAGATCATAAAATTATAGTCAGGAAGAGTGGCTTTTATACTGGCCCCTGCTGGTACATCAGGTCTTCCAGAAACTTCTTTGGAAATGAAGTACTAGGGGACAAAAATCTCTCTTAAGAAGCTGGTATAGGGGTGCCTGGGTGGTTCAGTCGGTTAGGCATCTGACTTCAGCTCAGGTCATGATCTCACAGTCCGTGAGTTCAAGCCCCATGTCAGTCTCTGTGCTGACAGCTCAGGGCCTGGAGCCTGCTTCAGATTCTGTGTCTCCCTCCCTCTCTGCCCCTCCCTGTCGTGTTCTTTCTCTCTCAAAAATAAATAAACATTAAAAAAGATTTTTTTTTTCAAAGAAGCTGATATATTCCTGCCTTTCTGTTCATTTTTTTTCTCCCTTTACTACTAGGAAGGTCAATGTCAATACTAAAACACATTCAAAACCAAAACTGAAGCACAAAAAAGGTAACTACTTAGTGTATTTCCTCCTCTCTGCCTGACTCTGATTTTCCTGATAACATTTTGTTAATCTTTAAGCTGACTTATATTCTTCGGAATGAAGTAGGAAATAAGGCACCAAGCACCACACACTGCTTAGTAGTCATGACCCAATGAACCATTGGTTGTAAGGAAGGACCTACTACACTTTTTTAAAGTTTATTTATTTTTGAGAGAGAGAGCGCAGACACTAATGGGGGAGGGGCAGAGGGAGGGAGACAGAGGATCCAAAGCAGGTTCTGTGCTGACAGCCCAGCCCCAGGTGGGGCTTGAACCCACGAACCGTGAGATCATGACCTGAGCTGAAGTTGGACGCTTAACCAGCTGAGCCACCCAGGGTGCCCCAGGACCTGCTACATTTGAATGACCTTGTACTCACCAGAGGATCAAGCATGTGGAGCAAGGAAGGGTCAGCTCCTTTGGCCTCGAGCTTTGTCGGGGAAGAGGCTGAACTGTGCGTGTTGGAGGAGCCCAGTGGCCAGCCGTGTGACAGCCTCTAGGAGAATGAACACCAGCCTCTGCTGTTTACTAGAAAGTCTGGGAAGTCCCTTAGAAGCAAGGCTGTGAAAGGTAACTTGGGATCCATCCCTGGGATAATACCATCACCTGCTTTCCATGAATGAAGAGCAGCTTACTTTTAGTGAAATATAACCCACTCGTTAATAACCAGCAGTTTTAAAGCCTTTAAAAAATCATTATTAAGTGTGGCTATTTCATTTTAAATGCAAAATCCTTGAATAGACCAGAGATCTTAATTTTTTTTAAATATAGCTGAGTATTTTAATTATGAATGTACTTGCATATTCTCAGCATACTTCATTATTTATGGAGCTGGTGAAAAAGCTTTTTAATTAAATAGCATGCTGGCAATCCATTGTGAAATGTATAGATGTAGGTTTTCCTAGCATTAAGAAACTAAATACACACATGAAACACTGGCCAGCACACATACTTTCACACCATGAGGTATTTGTTTCTGAATGATCTTAAAGTTTGACCAATTTTTTTTCTTTATTGGTAACAAAATAAATGGTATAATTTTCCAGCACTCTGCATGGTTATTCACGTTCCATGCACTCAATTAATTTGGAAATGGGGTAGAGCAGTGGTTCTCAAAGTGGGGCCCCCACACCTGGAGCAGAAGCATCACCTGGGAACCTCCTGGAATTGCACGATTTGGAGCCCCACCTCAGGCCTACTAAATCAGCAATTCTGGGCATCAGGTGGGCGCCCTGTGATGTAACAAGCCCTCCAGATGATCCTGATGCAGGCTACGGTTTGAGAATGGTGGGGTGAGCAGTCTGGGTTTCATGCATGGGGGCCCTCGCTGACAGAATAGAGTAAATCGGGCCGTGCATCAGTCTCCCCATCAAAAAAGTACTGTTGAGGATTCTCTCTTAAGGTTTAAAGGTCTGCTTGAGGTCCTCAGAGTTTCAAAGAGGTTAAAAGAGTCATAGTAAGTGAAATATCTGAAGCACGATGTGGTTGAAAGTTGCCCATCAATATCAGGTATATACTTACCAATTTTGACTCAACGTGTATCAGGGCTCAACTCACCCATGGCCATTCTCTCCTTTCCCCAAACAAAAAGGCTCTGACATTGGAGCTGCTGCTCATTCCCCATTTTGTTGCAGGCTGTGAGGCCAGCTCTCTTCCAGAGGCACCCCATGCCTGTGTCAAGGCCGATGAGCAGGCTGTGTTACTTCCCCTGGCCAGGGGAGCCAAGGCCAGAAGGCGGAGCGATTTGGAGAAGGCCACACCGGGAGTCAGTGCCAGAGCTCGAACCAACAGCCGCCTGGCTCCCTGCTCTGTGCTTTGTCTTCTGAATGAACAAAGCTGCTTCTTAAGTACACATAAGCCAAACTGCCTTTCAAATTGCAGCCATCTACTTCGAGTTCAGATTTGCACAGCATGACATGAATTGGGCTGCAAATTATGCAGAAAACAGCCATCACATCCATCTGTGATGTCAGAATCCTCCAGTACAATGTGACCTGGTAGTATCTGAGGGAGGAGGAGTATATTGGGTCTGATTCTTTCCTGATGCAGTATGATGAATCTCCTCGCGGCTGCATTTGGCCCAGTGTGAAAAGGTTAAATATGATCGAGGTTATCCTGTGATATGTTCAAGAGCAGATTTCACCTCCAAGGGTGCAGGCGATTAGATTTTTTTAATGGTAGAGTAACTGGAAAAAGAAAACACACAAATACGCTCATACCTAATGGTAAACTGAATTTATTTCCTCTTGGAAAACAATTCCAGTAATCTCCAGGTTCAGACCGCAGAGTAAACATTAATAACAGTAACATACAGGTTAGTTCAACTGATTCAAGAATTTGGCTGTGTGAAATCATTAAGGAAAACCTTGAACACTCAAAGCTTCAAATGTATCCAGGAAAAAAAAATCTTTGACAGTCTACATAACAACTATTGCATATATAGTGATGCTACCTGTCACATTGCAAGGCTTACAAATATATATACGGGCCTTATCCAGCTGTGGGGTTCTGTTTTGTGAGAACATCTCTTCGTGGTTTGCAAGAATCTTCAGCAATAAAAAATAGTCTTGGATTTAACCGTTGATATACCAAAAGAGAAATTCTAGGCTTAAGTGTAAATAAAAGGAAGTCCAAACATAGTCTCATTTGTAAGTTGTTTTAATCTGTCTTCCTCGAAAATACTTTCTCTTAAGCCGTTTTGCTCACATTTTTTTTTTTAAATCCTGCCTGAACAGGGCCCAAGTCCGCTTGTCTTTATAAGACCATTTTAGTATCAGACGACATAATACATGTGCAACACTTTATATACAAGGAGTCTATCCGGTGCTCAAAAGTTCAAACACATGAACATCCAACAGTTTGATAATACAAGTTTTATGGTACAATACAATGTTTCTGAATATTATACATTAACAATGAAAGTTTCGTGCAAAGAGTAAAACATGTTCCCTTTTTGTGCCACAAAAGTAATTCTCCTTGAGAGACGGAACTTGCACTAACTGCTGTGTTGGGTCATCGTATGATTCTGTAAAGAAAAAGGAAAAGGGAAAAAAACACTTAAGCGATCTTATTGTCATCAGACCAAGTAGCTATATGTGCCGGTGGATTGAGAATGACGTGAACTGTGTTTCTGCACGCTGCTGGATAGGTGCTTGCCGGGCCCTGACCCCTCGCTGCTCCCAGTGGGTACCATGGCGGGGAGAGGCAGGGCCAGCGGCCTGTGGGAGGTGAGATGGTTGGCCCATGCCTTTCCTCTTCTCTGCCTCTGCCAGGCCTTCCCAGAAGACCCTCCCACCTGCCGTCCCTTCTTACCAAAATAAGACCTGCTTTTCAAAGACCAGGATAGTACTGTTTTAACAGTTTTATTTATCTGTGCATTATTTCCATTACAGATGCTTTTGTTCTCATCACTCTTAGGTGGGAACGTCTTGACAGCAGAGGCTCTATCTGTCCCTGAATATGGCCTATACAGGCAAGGGCTGCCTGGCCAACAACACACAGAGGGGGCAGGAAGCTTCCCCAGCTCCTCTCCTGGGGGGTGGGCTTGGGGCTGTCACAACATGGCTCAGGAGCACATCATAGCAGCTGCACCCACCCCCAACCCCCACGGAAGCAGCCTTTGCTGTACTTTGGTTGTCTCCTCTCCATCCACACGGTGCGTTCCCTTTCTGAGAGAACAACCTCCTCCTCCACTGGGGGACAGCCCCAGACCAGGGACATTCATTCGGAGCATAAGTCTGCAGAGGGCCTGATTTCCACCTTTCCTCCTCTGCACTGTCCCTGAGCCATGATGTCCCATCTCTGAGCTTACACACCCTCCCCTGACGCATCTCTTCTGCTCAGAACCTTGACGTCTAGCTCGAGATACAACCACTTCCATGCTCCTCTCATCTAAAACCAATTTCTCCCTCCTCTGATCTCCTCCTGCATTTGCAGCGCTCATAGAGTACATATCTGAGGTCTTGTCTTGGGTTATTTGTAGGCCTGGCTCTCTCCCTGTGTCAGAAATTCTGGTATTCATTCATTCATTCATTCCTTCACAAACATCTGTTGAACACTTGTATCACCACCTGGCGCAGCCCACAGCATTGCAGTCATCGTAAAGACGCGGCCAAGTGAATGACTAGCTAGCCAAGGGCTACTGAAGGGAATGGGATGGTCCCTGCCTTCGTGCCTTCCAAGTGCTCACAGTCTAAAGAAGAAAGTCGCACGGGCACAAGATGGCAGAGCAATATGGAAGAACTGTACCAGAAATGAACACAGAAATGCCATGATCACACCTAATATTGCTTAGCCTTTGGAGTAACGTGTGTAACGTGACATTTGAGTTGATGCTGGAAACATGAAAGGACATTGGGAATATACGGAGGGCACTCTGGGCCACCAGGCTCCCATAACTGAAGGCAATGAAGCGAGAATACACAAGGTATGTTCGTGGACCTGTCGTTCAGATTGGATGGAGTCTCCTACAGTGTCCTGAACCAAGAGTACTGATGAGAAGGGAAGTTGGACGGTAGTTTGGGGCCTGGTTACGGAGAGCCTTCTGCACCTTGCTGAGGAGTTCAGGCTGGGTCCTGGAGGTGAACAGGTGCTATGGAAGTTTTTAAAGCAGAGTTTGTAAGCCTTACAGATCTTTGCTATCTCTTCATCCCCCATGATTAGCAAATTGCCTGCTCTGTGAATACTACTGAATGACCAGACACTTGCCCGGTGGGGGCCCAGAGCACCAGGCTTCCCCTTCTCCATTTCAAACTTAGTGCATTTTTGAAGCCTGGCAACCAGTAATGATGAGGAACCTTATTTCACTCTCCCTTATTGAAAGCATACCTATTATTAATGCAGTGGAAGATAAGCCTGGATCTTTTTTCCTACTCAGTAGCACTAGCCTAACAGTGCATACAGGAACAGATGATTTTTATGCCAAGCCTTTTTTTCTTTGTATTGATTCTAAATACTTCTGAAAATTATTTTTCACCAATAGGTAGACAGAAAGAGTAATCAAAATACCGAGGAGACTAAAAAACTTTCCTATTTCCTTAAAAATGAACACAGTGATGATCAGAGTTTATAAACAATACAAAAGTTCATATGTTCAAAATACCCTATCTAAGCCTTTTGTTGTCTCAAAGGGTCAAGTCTGATCGGGTTTTTCATTTATGACAAAAGTTACCTAAATGATAGGACACCGATGGGCAATGGATTTTTTAAACCAAAGTTAAACAAACAAACAAATTGAATAAGATTTTTAAATGTTTAAGTGCTTACAAGAGACATTCCATATTTGATAGGATTCTGGAGGTTAATAAAGGAAGATATATTGCAATCACTCCAGTGTTTTGGTACGCGCCTCTATTCAGATACTGCAAGACGAAAACCTAACATGAATTGGCTGTAACAGTTGGCAATAGTTGTGTCTCAGATGCTTTCATCCTAAACCAAAGCCATAGAAGCCTCTTCAGAGGTGCAGAGAAATGAACAAATACATGTGAATTACTTATTACAACAGACTGAAGTTGCTGCTATAAAGGATTTATGCTTTTCATATGACCAGAGAAGAAGATAGATCATTTGAGAGGAAGACAAGATGACGGCTTGGGAAATTCAAGCTTACACAAAAATAAAGAGCCCTAATACAAATAATGTGTAACTGGGAAATCTGGCATGGGACACGGTAAAGGCAGCAAGTTCTCTTGGTGTAGAGATGCCTGCATATGATTGACATGAGTTATTGTCATTTTTTTCCTTCCTTTTTTTTTTTTTTTTGGCTCCCGCTCAACTGAGGGTGAAGTTAAGACAGGCTCCCGTAGTCCCGTGTCCACCACTAGTAGTGACTGTCAGGATGGGAAGTGGGAATTCTGGTAGGCAGTCTTGGGTAAGGCATATTTGCACTGAAAACAAAAGAAACCCAGTCCTCAAAGGCTTTCCCCCACCACCTTCAAGGAACCCTGGGCCGTGTCTGTCCCCTCACCCCTACGCTTTATTCTGAGTCACTGAAGATAGAAATGGCCCCATTTCATTTTCTGAAGGAAGGAATGGGTGTCTGAACTGCATAGGTTGGGCTGACTTTAAGGACTGGAGAAAAAAGGCTCAGAGTGTGAGTCTCCAGACTTCACTGAAGATCCTGTGTTAAGAGAAACAAGAAGTTGCTTCATGGGAGCCTTCTTTTTATTTATTTATTAACAAGTGTTCTTTAAGTTTATTTATCTTGAGAGATACAGAGACAGTGTGAGTGGGGGAGGGGCAGAGAGAGAGGCAGAGGGACAGAATGCCCAGCAGGCTCCACGCTGAGCATGACGCAGAGCTCGAACCCACGGAACAGTGAGATAGATCATGACCTGAGCCGTTATCAAGAGTTGGATGCTTAACTGCCTGAGCCACCCAGGTGCCCCGAATTTTTTTAAGATCAGTGACACGGTTTCTTTAGAAAGGGAGAACCGGGAACAAGTGGGAAAGATGAACAGTGGGCAAGAGAGGCACTAAGCAGGAAGAGACGGCGGGCCACGGGCCCGGCTCCCTCTTGCTCTGGCTCCGTCCAGGACACTGGTCCCGAGTCGCAGCGGTACAACCGTGGATGCCCAGCAAGGAGGCTGTCAGCAAGCAGCCTTCTTCCACCTGAGAGTTTCGCGGCTCTTTGGGTCCAGAGGAAACACTATACTCGAACAAAGCAGTGGGTCGTATCACTGCTTTTACACAGCAATTCACGGTCCCCAAAGTACTTTAATGCAATGACAGTTTATGGGGAAAAAGATCTGTTCCAATGAAGGGAAAGCGTTTTACATAATCGAGGAGAACACCAGCGCAAAGCGACGGGGGCATGTGAGGGGGTGACGACAGAAAAGGAAGTAGGAAGAGAAGAAAACTTCTGAAATCCCACAGAGAGCCATATTCTACTCTGCAAAAAGCCATCTCTTGGAGACCCCATGTCTAAGTAACTGAAAATTGCAAACCATTAATCCCAGTTATGAACAGGTGTTTTACACGAGGGGGGTTTGTGTTAAGGAAAAAAACCCCCAAAAAACAAAAACAAAAACCAAATCCACAGCACACCTTAACGTTTAAAAGAAGATCCATCTAGGTATGATACCTTAATAGCCAGGTTTCAAAAACCCACTCTCCTTACGGTAAAGGGCCCCATTTGGGAGGAGTGTGGTTTTTTCCCCCCTATAAATGTGAAATTAAACTTGGAAAGCTAAAAACCAGACAAGGACCTTCAAAATTCCCTACTAGCACCGTGCATGCATCTCTTTTAAAATATGAGATGCCTTTCATTTTACAAGACTGGAATTCTCATCTTGGGCTTTGGCACGCTAACAAATGATTAATTCAGCCTCCTCCTTTCTGAGAGCTGACCACATTTACTGGTCAAACGGCTTAATCCTATTTAAAATGCAATCCAAGCAAAATATTTTTAAATAAAAAATAAAACCCCATGATCTCCTGAAACTGTTCACCTTGGCCAAGTTACCCCATTTTCCTGCGATCTTGAGGTGAATCTGAATATTCGCACCAACAAGGATGAAGTTAAGCTTTGGAGGAAAGCCCAGGGGGAATCTACCTTCCCAGGGAGGAGAGTTTGAGTGCCCACCCCCAAAAGTTGTGGCCACAGATTGCCCTCACTTGTCCAAAATTTTGGCAGAGGTCACGTCTCGTCTGGCTTTGTAACTCTCTTGTTGCCATCAGTAAAATGTTAAGTAGTGATGGTAATAAAAATAAAAACTGCGTTTGAATGGAAGTTTTGTGAGATCTGTTGATTCAAATATGTTAATCATTTTTACCATGACTTGCCTATTTATAGCCCTTTGTCTCAAACAAATTCTGACAAGCTTTTAAAAGTAAGAAAAAGAGCCAGCATGCTATTTGAAAAAGGAATGAAAAAAAAAAAAAAGAAATAACAAGCTTTCCACTAATTCACCATGCCATCAGGATCCTGAATTTAAACGGCAGTTGTATTCAATTTAAATGAGATGTTTTCCAACCAGATGAAATAGGAGGCAATTGTGGCTCTGTAACAATGCAAGGCGGGAAGAAATAAAAGAAATATAAAGATTAAGTGTGGCTGTTTCTTTCAACAGATGGTGACAGCACCATGGCGGCGTGTTGTTTTTTCTTTAGTTGAAGAATGCAAACATCCGTAATCAATCATCACTGATTAACTAATTATATTAGCCTTCCTTTTATCACTAGGGTTGGACCTTTATCTGTAAACACTATGGATAATCTGTACGCTCGTATTTTTTCCAGAGGCATATTTCAGCACACATACAGTTACGGGCTGCACACAGAATTCTACATTACCGTCCACCTTTAAGCCCTACTGCTTTTTTTATTTTTTATTTTATTTTTTTTAAACAAAAGCAATTGGTTTCCAACAGGCTGGATAATAAGTCTTTTGACCTGCATTCTTCTTTGACCCATTAAGGTCACCCCTGTGCTCGGGCATATAGCTGACTTAGGAAATGCCTGCAAGTCCTACATTTCATCTCCTGCCCACTCAAAATAAAGCTTTCTTTAAATGTGTCTGTACGGGTCCCTGAAGGCCAAAGAGGCATCCCTGTAGTGGGCAATGGAGGGACAGAAGCTTCTGCCTTTATTAATGAATGCAGACCATTATGAGTCTGGCTGGCTCCTTCCCTGTTCCCAGAAGCATATACTGTACGTGACTTAAAATGCTAGAATATTGACACAAAGCGAGCCGGGCACCCCTAAGGAAAATTACTCCTTGGATATAATGTAGGCTCGTAACAGCTATTAGAGTACAAAATAAAACCCTCCGGGATCAAACTGACATATACCGCATTCCACCTAGTCCTCAAACATTAGAAGAATTTCTTTGTGAAGGCATTCTCAAGGACAGCATTAAACTGACTTTTGTAGCAATCTGCAACAGCTTTTTGGCTCAGAGCTTTTAGTACTAAATCTCTGGTTTGAATCAATACAAGTACTATATCTTCTACATTAATCAATACATTTGGTTCAATACATGTTCTATTAAATTATACTTTCTAATCAAGATTTTTACATTTCCACCCTCTCTCTTTTTCACCCCCAACTTCTTTTGCTAGCAAAATAGTTTTAAAAGTGTAGGCACCTCATGACGACAGGATACTGGGGTTTATTCCCCCCACACGCTAGAGAAAAACTATGGCGAAGGGCAGCCTTTAAACGCCTTAATAAGGTTAATGGGATGTGAATGTAATAAATGAACATTTTCAAAGTCCAAACAACTACAGAAGTACTCAGGGTTTTAAATTAATTAAAACTGAAACTGCTACAGTGCTAGAAGTACCATTAGTAATGTTCTAAAAATTACACGGAAGACCCAAATCATCCAAAAGTACCAATTAGACCCCATTTTGCCACCCCAGAGTTTCCACTCTCCACAATCCATGTAATTCCTGGCTGGAGAAATTTTGGGTAATTGTGTTTCACGAACTTTACCCAGGAACCCGCAGGAACATATACATGGGTATGTGCAATTTTATAAGATATGTTATATTTTAATGAATAGTCCTTAAAAGATAAATAATATTTCCCAAAGTGTTTTGGGAATCTGAAAACATAAATAGCCATTTTCATAGCCAGGAAAGCTGACTCATAATTTTTACTTTGGTAGAATTTACTAAAATGGGGTCCTACTCTTTTGTGTTGACAACAGCAATGGCATTTCAGAAACTGTCATATGCTTTTGCCCCTCTCTTTAATGCCATGAATGTTGCATTTATGATCATGTTTGCACTGACAGAATTTCCCTTTGTATTTTTTCACATGGTAATACCATCGCCATGAACTTACAGAGACACGGGTGCATTTTCTTTTGACATTTAACAGTTCACATGGGCTTGGCCTGACATCTCAAAGCATTTTCTGGATGACACCAAGTCATATTAAAGCAAAATGTGAAAGGGTGTCATCAGAAGTGACCAGAAAAATACAAGATCTTAACGATAGAAAAGGACCATTAAGTTATTTAGTCGGTCCCCTTGCTACAACAGAATTGTTTTATAAAGTTCGTACTCCAGGCTAATTTTAAGTGGTTCTGGCAATGACGTTTCCATCACATCTCCCATAAGAAATGATTTCACATTCTAGTAAATTTCACTGAATTACATTTTTATTGTTGCTCTTTGAACATTCATGCTAAATAAGCCCAGAAAAGGATGGTCTGAGATAACCTTGAAGCATGCGGACATTGGCATGTTCATGAGTTTATGTTTAGAAGTCTTGGCCATATATTTGCAGCATTAAGCTCTTCTCTCTCATCCAAAGGAAACCAAAAGACAATCCAAGAAGCCATTTCTTAGTCATTACACAAAATGTGTCACTCAATTGCTTTGTTCTAGAGAGAAGCCTACAAATTAAATAGATTCTAGAAGGCCAGTGGGACTTGCCTTTCAACAGTCAACCCCAACACTATTGACATGTTGGGGTGGACAATTCTTTGCTTGGCGGGGGGTGGGGCGGGGGTTGTCCTCTGCACTGTGGGATGTTCAGCAGCATCTCTGGCCTCTATCAAAAACATGCCTGTTGTCGCAACCATAACTGTCTCTAGACATTGCCACGTATTCCCTGGTGGGGAAAACAATCACCCCCAATTGACGATCACTGTTTTACAGTGTTTTGAAAACACAATGAGTTTGCTGTGCCATGCTTGAGCATGCTGCTTAGCCTTCAGTCCAAGAGGTATCTCCTCCGCTAAATTTAAAAACAAACAAAAAGGATAGCAAAAGGGACACATACACTGCATGGGGCTATATCACATACCATCTTCAAATATACTCAATGGGTGAGAGTGGGCGATTGTTGAGAACTTTTGGAAAGGATACGTAATATCCTTTGAGATATATCATAAATGGCATTGCTTGTATGAAGAATCGAGTGTCTCCAAAAATGTCCACTCATTCAGCAATGTGACATCCATGTACCATCAGTGAACAAAGGTAGTACATTTTCGTGGCAATTAATCAATGCTGTTTTGGGAATATTTGCAATCTAACAAAGGATCGATATTAAACTTAGAATTCATATATAAGGTATGAATAGTTGCACTATCTACTTTGAACAAACAGAAGAGCTGTCATCCTTAATTTGCTGATCCAGATTTAATAGCAGGCATCAATTATATGTGTAAGTAACGAATACGTCAGAGAACCAAAGAAATGATTTCAGAGCTGGGAGGGTCCTAGCAGCACCTGTTCTGATATCTCATTTTATAGATAAAGAAATTAAGACCCAGAGAGTAGAAGCCAGCTTTCAAGGTCTTCTAGCTACTCCGGTGGCTCAGCTGGCTTTTGGGTGTGAAGCAATTGCTGAGTGGCACCGGTTGATGTGTTCTAATCTCTGGGCGGGGCCGGCAGCAGAGATGACGGACACCCACCTCCACGGCACTCGCCAGCTACATCGAGGACGGGATGCTACGGGCCACAGAGAAAGGACACCTCACCTCTTGTGAGAGACAGTCGACTTAGTTCTCAGAGGAGTCACATTTGCCTGGTGCTGGAGTGATGAGGAGGTTAGAAGGGAATGACGGGCACCAGAGGGAGAGTAAGCGTGAATCGGGCTGAGAATCGGGGGAGAGGGTGTAGACCATTCAGGACGGGAAGTCATCTGTAGGGCAGGAGATTGTTCAGGCTGGGCAGAGACGTGGGGAGCCCCTTCAAAAAGAGGCTCTTTTCGTTACAGGCGCTCTTTCTCACAACATCAAACCAAGTTGGGAAAGCCTATGGTGGTTGACACTGTCCCAAGAATACCCACCTACTTACCTTAGCCTTGGTCTAGGATGAGTCTTCTCAAGCCTAAGCAAGGACTAATTTTCGAAATAATGCCATGCCCAAATTGCTAATGTAGAACAATTTTCTAGAATTTGGACAGTTAAACATCAGAGAAATAAAACAAGCCACTCTGACCCACCAGTTTCAAAAGGGCAGCACTGCTGATGGGTCACACATGGGAAACGCTAACATCGTCATAATTTCATTTTTCATTGAAATCTTAGAAACGACAGTAAAATTTCAGTTGCTAGCTGACCCTTATCCGCTTCACCTACCTGCCAGGCTTACATCTTCCCACTTTGGAACTGGCAATAGCACACAGTATCTACTATGTTAAGGGGGAAAAAAAGGTGCCAAACTGGAAGCCTAGACTAAAAAGAGCACAGCAGCCGCTGGGAAATACAAGTATAAAGTTTATTTTTTAAACAGAACAGTGAGTTGAACTACTTGTTTACATGCAAGGAGCCAAAAGAAAATTTAAATCAAACTATACAAAGCCAGCAAAAGTGAAAGTGAGGCTGAAGCCAAAAGATGCTGCTCGGATTCTACAAGTGCAGGATCCCAGCGTATTATGGGACAGAAGGCTTTGATAGGCAATACAGTCTAATAAGATATTCAGGGATTAAGTCAGTGCTTCACGGACAGATGTGTCCATGTGCCAGTTGTTGCTAAGCTTTAATTTTTCCCCCTGCAATGTTTAATTTATCACACTGGCGCTTTCTAAACTAGAACATCTGTAAACAAGGTTAAGAATGACCTCCTTCCAATTTTACATCGGTGAACAGTGCCCTTCTCCGTGCTCTAATTTTAGATACCTTAAAGATAAATAAATCTGCGGGAGGAAGAAAAAAAAAAGAAGGCTTGTCTGACACTGTAATGTGTTCATCTTGGGCGAATACAAATTTCCTTTCCGCCCAGCTCTTGATGAACACAACCGACTCTTGCTGCCCAACCCATATTCAGGCACCCCCTTCCCAGTCAAACGCAATTAAAGAAACTTCTGCTAAATATTTAACAGCCTCGTGTAGTAATTAGCGGCAAATAATAGGAGCTTAAATTGATAATTGCTCAGAACTGTGCTCTTGCCAACACGACAAGTTTCCTGCTCCTCCCTTTTCTCTTAGATTTTGAATCCCGGAAGGTTTTGTTTTTAAAGGACTTAGTGAGATTACCCTTGGTCACTTTACTTGGCCCAAGACCTTGCAGTCAACTTGGGCGAGTTTTGCCATCAGCTGCAAGATTCTACCCGCATCACTTATTTCATTTGTGTTTTTGAAATCCATTGAAATTTAAAGTTACATACCTGAAAGCTGCTGGAACAGGGCATTGATTTAAAAACTGACTGGCAGGCTTAGGATTTAAACTCTGGTCCACTAGATTCAAAAGGTCATCTGATTAGAATGAGAGACGCACAAGGCTTGTAATTTATATTCAAAGGGTAACCTTTGTAGGGAGAAGGAGGGAGCAAGGAAGGACTCTTTCTGCTTTTCCGCTTGATACGGACAAGGATTCCCTTCAACCAAATTCCAACCATTATGAAAAATCGTTTATTGAACTTGGGCAAAAAGCGAAAGAAATGCCACTTCCTTGCAGTGTATTACTTCTTTTATTAAAAACACCGCCACACTCTCTAGGAGGTGAAGTCGTATTAAGAGTAAGTCAAACGCATTATAAATCATTAAGAGTAACAGCAAAAAGTCTTTCCTCATCACAAGCAACCAGATGCTTGTCTACTAGAGCATTTGCTTTAGTACATAAAACGGATAAAAGTATAAAGGGACATTTGACTTGCATCATTTACACGATTAAACTGCCTAAGTGTAAGCGTGCATGTGCACATCCACGCTAGAGTTGGATGTTGCATGAGCATGTGCCGTGTGTGTGTGTGTGGGGGGGGGAATGTTATATCCGTGCATGGGTTCTACAGGGTAAAATCCTTGGTGTTTGCCTCCGATCTTTCTGTCCCTCATTGCTCATATATTCCTCCATGGAGAATGCAATTAGAAGGAGCCCACAGTAGCCTCGCTTTAAATTCTTTTTTTTTTTAAGTTTACTTATTTATTTTGAGAGAGAGCACATGCACACGAGCAGGGGAAGGGCAGAGAGAGAGGAGGAGAGAGAGAACCTCAAGCAGGCTCCACACTGTCAGCACAGAGCCCGATGTGGGGCTTGAATTCATGAACCGCGAGATCATGACCTGAGCTGAAATCAAGAGTCAGACACTTAACTGACTGAGCCCCCAGGCGCCCCTGCCCTTGTTTTAAATTCTAAGAAAGTCTTTTTAACATGCAAGTATTTCACAAATTCAAGTCTATTTGGGTGTCCCTCACTTTAAAGTAAAACAAAAACAACCCAAAAACTCTGGTTTGGAGAGAGGAGAAATAATGTCACACTCGAGGTGGGTGCTTGTTTTCTTGCTCGCTCTTTCCTCTCCTTTTTCCTCTGTGTGTTTTTGTGTACTGTAGAAAGTTTCCAGTCCCCTTTCTCTAATAATCTCCTGCCTCCTCATTCCCTGAAATTACCCCTGTTTATTAGCCAGTTCACACAGGCAGGCACGAAGAGAGGAAATCGGGAATGCTTAGTTCACTGAGCCTCGTCAGGTCTTCAGGTTTATTCGTATTTTCTCCTGTCCATCATCTACTCTTGTCTCGGGATCTTTCGGGCCTTACAATGGCGGAGCTTTCCCCAGCTTTCCATCCGGCCAAGAAGAGCTTCCGTTTCCTTTAGAAACCCCCACATTAAACTCCCATTCTCCTCCCACGTCCTGGGCACCTTTTCTGGAACTGCTTCCAGGTCTCTGCGGGACAGTTTCCTCCCCTCTCAGGGTACACAGAGCTTCTAGAGGGACAGCCTCTTGCTCCCCCCGCACAAAGATGTGCTGTAACTATGGTGAGAGCAATCTATAACCCTCCCGTCCTTATATAATTTGCTACTCCAAGTTAATTTTAATTCATTACAATAAAGCAATATAATTAAAAAAATAACTCTTTAAAGTGAAGTATTTAACATGATCCTGGAAGAAAGACAGCTCTAACAGAGGGCCAGGCAGCAGGCACGGTGCACACTCATGCAAATTCAAAGGTGAGCTGTAAACCAGTACATGCAGCAACACTGCTATGCATAAAGGGCCTGGCAACGGGAGGCCTCATTCTAATCAGTCCTCAAAGGAACCTGCCATACAGAAGTGGCACTTATTCTAATTTAAAGCCCTCATGCTTTGCTTCAGTGTTGCAAAATTTATAAAAGAATAACTTCATTAAACCGCCTGGCACTTCAAACACAAATGCAAACCAGCCACAACACAGAAGGAGCTGGACAAGAGGAAGAGAAATATTCCCAGAGAGTTGTTAACTCGGATATTAAAATGAAGTCTGCGTTTGGGCGCTTCTCTCGCTGATGACCGGGTTTGACGCGCAACTTTCCTTCACCAAGGAGTGCTGCCACGCGGCTCTTTACTTCTGTCATGAGGCCTGTTACTCCTCTGAGTCTGCCTAATAACACTGGAAATCATTCAAAGCGGTTCGGCAAGCCACATCACATGCAGAAATACGTCTGGCAGTACATAAATGAGGGCTATTCAATGTCCCTTTCCTGGTCTGCAGAGAGGAGACTGATTCTGAATACACACTATTATAGTTTCCATTCGCCAGGGTATATATTTCAGACTCTCCTAAGTTGTTGAAAAACTAATGTAAAAAAAAAATTCCCCCCCTTAACCTCCGTCTTCAAGAAAGAAAGCAGTAATAAGGGCTAAGTAGAAACAATCTGCCCAACCCATGCCCAGCACTGGAGAAAAGTTATTGTCACATCCTAAAACACATGCTTTCAAGGAAAATTCTGTTTCTCCCTGGAATCAAAGAATCAAAGATATGCTACAGTAAAATAACTTCAGGCTAGATTTCTAAGCTACGATGCAGTTTGTGTCAGAACACACATCATTTCGTGCTGTCAGCATATTTCTCCAAATCATTTCATTTATTTATTTTTGGGGGGGGGATGCAATGCAAAGACAAAGCTAGAAGCCTGTTGAAAAACTCCAACCCTCTGAGACAGTGCGTGTCACATACAAGCTGTATTATGCTGAGATCTTGAGAGATCCCAGTAATAAAGGGCCCCTCTCCCGTTCGGTGTTTCTCAATACCCGCATCCAAATTTGGGCTGAGATTCTGTGACAATGAGAATAGAGCAAGCATTCGAAACTCTTGAAAATGATAACCCATGGATGGAGAAGAGGTAATGACCTCAGGGTAAATCCCCGAAGGTGAATCTCTCCAAAGGCGCATAACAGAAGATGTTTATTCCAGCTACCTTTCAGAACTGGGCGGTGGGGTCTTGCTCTTGTTATCGGATACTCATGCCGGCTGAGCAGCGGACAGATGGACACCATGGATGTGAACACTGGTGATCGCCAAAACCAAAAAAGCCCCCAAACCAAAAAACAACAATGCAGTGTCATGTGATTCAGTTCATCCCTAGGATAAACAAATACTGACGTTAATGCTCTACATCTTTAGGAAGATGTTTTACAGTGCCGAAGGCTCTTTTCCATTCACATAAGGCAATATAGCGGTGAAGGTAGGTTTCTATTATTTTTCTTCTCCATGAATAAAATAGGGCTAATCAGATGGAATGAATGAGCTAATTCAATTACAGGCAGCCTTTATTGTGCAATAAAATATGGATTATTGATCTTGTGGAGTTGGCAACGCATGATGCAAATTCAGTGCATGGGACCTGAAGATGGGAGTTTGACTGTTCTTATTCATGATAAAACCAGCGAAACAACGCTAACTAATTAAACCCAGTGCTTCAAAAGGGGACGGATGAGAGGTCACCTCACAGGGCTGGAACAGGAGCCTGAGGAGACCCTGTTAGCAAGGGAGCCATCTCTTGTTAGATTCCTACAACGAAGGAAGGGGGCATGGCTGGGCTCCTCAGGCCCATCTGTGGAGAGGAAAGCGAAAACTTGTTGGGTGGACTGAAATTTACTTGATAGGCACCTTGCTACAAATCCAATTTGGTCCCGTCCTAAGAACAAATGTATTGTTGCAGCTTTGCACTCATTTGAAATACAGCGCCGGACTGTTTTAGCAGAATCCTTTGGTCCTTTATCTCTTAAAAAAAAAATGCAATAATCAACGCTGTTAGAAAGAAAGCAGCTCTGAGTATGAGGGTCACGTGGAAAGGAAAGCGTATGCAGTCAACACTAAAGGGAAAAAAGAAGGTGAGCTCTGATATTCGATGTATATTTACACACCTCAGTTCTGCTTTCCCATTTCCCCTTATAAATCTGCCCCCAGATACTGTGGCCTGCTGATTGCTGTTTGTACTCTGCTACAGAGCGCACACCAGACTATCTCTGTATTCCTTATAAACTTCTCCCTGCCTTCCCTGCAAAGCTGGCATTCTTCCTTTTGACCAGGTTCATCCAGTCTACCTTTCTACGGGCCACAGCCGAGCCCGCCCACCCCCCCCTCCCCCGCCCGCCGCAGCACAGAAATATGCTCTTTTCTCCCCTAATTTTTCTTTTTGAAGAGTCAAAATGGGTTCCGTGTTTTGGTAGGCATCCCTCCAAAGCATAGGTAAGCTTACATGTGGCATGTTTTCGAAAAAGACTCCGGCGGAAGGGAGGAATCAGAGATGCTAAACAACGCCGCGCAAAGTTGCAGACTGTTCGGCTACAGTCCAGAAAATGAATCCAATTTTTCATTCTGTCGTTATAAATATTTCATCGCAAATGGTACTGATTTTCTGCAACTGTGGTTAAGCAAAGGGCCTCTGTGTGAATATTTAAGAAAAAAAAAAAAAGAGGAGGAAGACAACGAAGAAGAAGGAGGGGGAATGGAAGATTAGCCACCAATTAATTTCTTACTTTAAATGTAAAAGATTCTGGGAGAAATTCAACAGTGATGTAGTGTGTGACTCAAAGAAGGAGAAGAAAAAAAACATTTACTCTGCTCTTCTTCTGACAGTTTCTCATAAAATATCTGCAGCCCATCTATCTTTTAGTACTCCAGGCTCCTCTGGAGAGCAGAAAATGGTGGTTTAAAGCTCACTTCAGTGCCAGTCTGCGGGAGATTGCTTTCCACAGGACCCCCGCTGATGGAGGCCTAGGGGAAGAGGCCCAGGAGTTATTCAATCAGCCCGAGACTCTGGGGCGGCTGGGGGTCCTTTGAGGGCTGATTATAAAGCTGCCCTCCTGTTGCCTGCCTCGGAACAGAATGAAATGAGCAGCCTCTTGCTGAGCAGATACTGCAAGAAGGAATTTCACCTGTCATGGAGTTTGTCAGAATTTCAGGATTTATCTTGGTGCAAAATTAATAAAATACCAACCAGGATTTCAGGCTGACTACTCAGCTGTGTCATCTCAAAGTGATCTTTCACCCAGGAAAACCTGGACAGTGAGTACAGCCACTCTTGCCTTACTTTCCCTTCGGAGGGTGAGCGAGACGATGTAATACCACCCAGACATCGGGATGAGATTTTGAACCAATTACACACAAGGCCGAATTGCGTGTGGGTGCTACTGTCTTAATGTGTGACCTCTCACCCCGCTGCTGTAGTTCTAAAGCCTCTTTGGAATAAGCCCAAGTCTGAGGCATAAAAAGGCCATTTCTGCAGCTTATAACACAGTAGGTCCCCTATGGCATCACATCTGTTAAATTCATACACTGGTATTTCAGGCCTGAATTTGATTTATCTTTTAAAAAGGAGTACGAACAACAGACGATGTTAAGAGCACAGATTGTGAAACATTACCAATTAATCCTGGGTCCGCCGTGAACCGGGAGGGGCAGTATCATCTTTCGTTTTAACAGGCTTTGCCCTCCTGTCCGGTCACCCTCTGGGCTCCCCGCAGAGTGTGGGAGTGGGGAGTGGGGCGGAGGCCCCCTGAGGAGATGGGACAGGCAGGGAACAAGTCTCCCTGCCAGCTCTGGGGCTCTGGGCTGCAGCCAGTTTTGGAGCTGGGCGTCTCTGCTCATTCTACTTCAGAAGGTGGCTTGCACCACGCAGATCACCAGAGTGTGTAAGAGGGTTTCTGCGAAGCCCGGGGTTAGGGCGTTTTGAGCAGAGGCCTGCGGAGCCCCGAGGCAATTAGCAATGGTCCTCAGAGTTGGGGGGGGGGCGTCACATTGCAGATGGGGCAGCATGTGGGGGAACCGGGTTGGCGCTCACGCCACCGGCTGACCTGAGCCACGGGACAGAGGGCATGCACGTTTCTCAGATCCAACTCTGGACTCTGAACTCAGGTTCAGGACGGATGTGACTCCAATCGCAACGCACACCTTGTCTGCTGTCCCCGGCCTCCTGTCGCGCTCAGACCATGGGTGCCCCTTACTAATCGGAGATTGGCAGCACATCCCCGGCTCCCAAAGTCAGCGATTGGTTTAAGGCCATTGCCGCCTGTCCGTGTTCTACGTGAGACATTAAACGACACTGTAATTCGTCCCTTCCAGCTCTTAGTTCCAGGACAGTCCCGTTTTGGAGCGCCACCTTTAACAAAGCAGTAGTGGCCCGACAACGTTTCTGAGATCTCAGGAAAAAGTGAGAAAGAGAGAGGGAAAGCTTGCAAGCGAAGGCACAGATGGTGGGCGGAGATGCAGGGTGCTCTCAGCAGGCTTCAGTGGAGATGCATTAACTCCACAGAGGGATGAGGGCTTCCCACCAGTACCATCATGAATTATAACTGAGTATGGGAGTGAGGTCTTAGCGCCTGGCTCACAGCAAATAGACTGTTCTAGTTTCCTGCCCAATCACCTTTCACCCTTATAAACTCAAAGCACAGCAAAGCTCACTGCTGCTATTTAATGGTATCCCGGTAGCCTTTTATGTGTCTAGAAGGCACACAAACTTAGCAGATGTGCCCAGTGGTGTAAGTCAGATAATTACAAAATTAAGTTTTGGCGATGTCAGAAAAGGAAACCTTTCACGGGTGATTCGGGTTTCCAGTGAGAGGTGGTCTTCTGTCAGCCGGGGAACGGAATCAAAGCAGGAGGGGGCGGGCGCGAAAGAAAGATGCCCACCTCTCAGACACCCTGGGTACCCGGGAAGAGCCTCCCTTTCGCGCACTTTCTCCTCCCCTTACGGGAAGGCAGTTCCTGCCCAGTTGGTTAGTTCTCCCACTCGCGCATTCGATGAAGTTATCAATGAAGGAGGTCTGTTATTTTAGGCAGTTTAAAATTTCACCGCTTTTAAAGGACTCGTTTACCCTGCCTTTCACTCCCGTTTAAAGCCTTGGAGTTGCTGTTCTAAATGACAGCACCGCGAGCGAGCACTGCTTTTAAGCACTATTCATCTCACCCGCCACATCTCAGGCTTTTACAGAACACTGCTCTCTCTCTCCAATAAGGGGAACTTACTCTTTCATAGCTGCAGGGCAGAGCCTGTTCCGAGCTGTAGATTCGCTGCAAATATAACAATAAAGGATACAAATGTGAATTCCTCTTAAAATACACGCTTGGCTCTGAAGCTGCCTTGCCTTAGCAAACTCGATCAAGAGCAGCCTATCAATCTTTCTCCAAATGCACAGCAACAGCTCATTTCGCGCGGCTGTCCGATGGATCGCCACATCGATGGATCAGAAGGCGCGGGAATGAATTCTTTGCTCATTTCAGGGGATTTATAGTTGAAGTCCATGATTACCATCTCTCTTTCTCTAATTGTCACAACAGTTGGATATGGGGGTGGTGTTTTCCAATAGTCGGGTAAAAGTTTGTAAACACAAAGGCTCTATTCTTGGCATTTTGTCTCCGCTAATGTGAGGAAGCTGATCCGTGTGTGGAGCAAACATCTAAAATAGGAACATATGTGGGAATTTAACGTGCCTCTCCGGATTGCAGAATGTTCTAGAAATTTGGATTTCCAGGTCTCTCCAAAGGATCTGACTGCAAACGTGGTGAGACAGAGCTCTGTCTTTACAGGACAATCATGCCCGCAGTTTCTCGTTCCTAAAGGAGGCAGATCTTCTGGCGCTGCGGCAGCAGGCTGTCTTGGCGACATACAAGGTGGCAGGGCCAGCAAAGCCCAGCCAAGGCAGAATGTGGCAGAGGTGATGAACATTTCCAGGGGGTGGGGAGGGAGGGGGCTGTGGAACTGGCCACAGTGCTCTTCAGTACACCCTAGCTGGATGCTCCATAAAGTCGCACTGATGGCAGTTCGGAGATGGCCATCTGTCGTCAACTCTGGGCCAGACAAAAAAATAATGTAATGGCAGATCGCTAACAACAGGGCTGTTGGAGGAGGGAATGACTCCTAGAACGAGGAGGTGGTGCTCCATCTTTTAATAGCGAAAACCAGCCATCGATATGAACATCAAGAAATTAATGGATGGAGAATTTTTAAAAACTGAGCTGGGGTGTTGTAGAGACGACTCGGATGTAAATAAAGTGGCTTTGGCTTATTGCTATCACCTCTGCTGCCCCTACTTCGGTCATATTAACCACTTGATTCTTGAGCATTTGACTAGCAGGACACATGGTGAAGCAGTGAGGGCCAAATTTAGAAAAAGGTGAGCCCACGTTGTGCCTCCAAGCATGCACACGCAGATTAGGCATTTATTGGTACAAAACGGGTAATTGAAAATGCATTTACTCATTTAGTCCAAATGAGTTCATTGTGACAATCATGCTTCTCTATCTTTCCGTACGCTTGCTTAATTTCTAGAAGCAGTTTTATAAAAGAGCAAAATAAAGCTACCTCGTCTTTAGATGCATTGTGAATGCTATAAAATTTTAAACTCCCTTCTTTGCTCAAGAAAAACCTTAGCTTTGTGCTACTGCATAGATGATAGGAAGAGAGAGGGGGTGGGGAAGGGGGAAGGGAGGGACGGAGGGAGGGAAGGAGGGAGAGAGAGGGAGAGGGAGAGAGAATGAATAACAGTCAAACTGAGGTTAGCTGTGTCCTATTTCTTTGTCCTATATGATTAACTTTCTGCCTTCAATGGTAAGGCCAATCAATCCTGATTGAATTATCCAATATTAACAGCTGAAAGTGATCAAAAGTAATGGTGAAAACATAGCACCAATCAATAAATCAATGCAAATGATTCAGTTCCTGGAGATTCGATCAAATAAAAGAGATAGATCAATTTAACCACTGAGCAAATTAAGTGGAAGTTGGTGTAGCACCAATTTACTTCAAAAGCCCCGCAGGCCCACAAACCAGAGAAATGAGGTGGTGGAGAAACAGACCAGTTCCAGACCCACATGCTCACTTGACACAATTTATGCTCCTGAGATCCCTGAGGCTATGTGGTGTGTTTAGGGGCTGTGATTTCAGCCCCGAGAACAAGAGACACGCAGAGGTCCAAAGGATCTGAGGAACTGGAGAGCTAAGGTACCAGGAAGCATGAACCACCCAGGAAGAGGCAGGAAGTACGCCCCCCACATCGGCTGTCCTCCCAGAGGACCACTCTGGAGCCCAGCGCTGGAGTCCACCCAGACACGGTAACGGGCAAATCTTCTAGTCTGGGGTTCCTAAAGGAAGGCCGTACGATGAGAAGCAAGGCAGGACAGGGTGTTGAGTCTTAGAGTTGGAGTGGGGATAGTGAAAGCAATCTCAAACTCCGTTAGAAATAAAAACAGGACAACTGAAAAATACGGAACGGTTTGTGAGGAGTATCCGGGGCAAAATAGTTTTAGGGCACTTCTTACAGCTTTAAACGCACACTTTTCCATTCTTCCTGTTTGCAGTAGAGGATCGGCCTTACTCAGAGAAAAATATGACAACGAGCTAGAGCAAACACTCACCCCCCCCCCCCCCGCCACATCACATCCAGACCCCACCTTGTCTTTGATGGAGGGAGCAAGATAAAACTTTTGTTTCCGCTACACGTCCTTCATTTGAGGTATATGGAGAGAAGGGTCAGGTTGTTTTGAAACACATTTCTGAAAGCAAACGTAAATGTTTTGTTTTACGGTTATATGCTAAAAGGAAAAAGGGAAAGAAAAAAGCCCAAGATTCTTTAATCCTGTGAAAAAGATGAATGTTTAAAAATGAGAATTTTTACCTGGAAACCAATTAACATGAAACTATGTCAAGGTATGATTAACTGGGAAATTATTCTCGTAGAACTAGAGCAGAGAACTAAGGAAAATTCTGACGTGTTTGAGGTAGACATTTTATTTCTGAGTGATGATGACTCCCGATTAGGTTTACTTAGGTCAGCATTAGCGAGCAGGGAGAGAGGGTCAGGGGGCCAATGTCCGCCCAGTGCCTGTCTTCCTCCACACCCTGCACGGAGTGTTCTGTGTCGCCTACTCAGCTGCACTCTCACCACGATCCTGAGAGTTAGGTGTGAGGCCTTGTTGTTGCCTATGGGCCCATTGTACAGAGGATAAAACTGAAGCACACAGTCAATAATAGCTTGTAAGTGACGGTGACCCTGTCAATCAAACTCTGGTGATTTTTCTCCGTAACTCATGCTTTTTCCCTTGTACTAAGCTGCCTATAGGGAATTGGTAGCAAATTAAAACAAATGAAAAAAAAGAACTAATGAAAACTATTTTTTAAACTACTAACCGCTGGAGACTTTATGGGTGGCTAAGTCTCCCATAATCACAGATATCAGAATCATTTCCATCCTTCAGAACCAGCTTGAACACCTCCCACATGAGGTCTTTCTTGAGTCTCCCAGCTGGAGAATAAGCATCTTCTTTTGGAATACTTATAACCATTGACTACATATTAGCTCATATAATGTTTAATCATCTGCATTGTCTTATCTTTTCTAGGAGACTATAAATGTGATATATTTCTAATTACTTTTTATATGTCATAGAGTGATTGGGACCATGGTCGATTTAAAATGATGACGTGGTAATTTTACAAATATTTGAATTAATAAATATGCTCCTTAATTAACAATGGCACTGGGACAATAGTAGTAAATAGCATAGGGCTTGTGATTTTGACTATGACTCCTAAATGTCTCATCATGTATTATTTAATAACTTGAGACACAGATTTGTATTAAATTGATTAAAAGCCTAGTTTAAGGAAACAGCTAAGTTAGCAAGTGACCCAGTGACTGGCTCAGCAGCCACATGGCCACGCTGTACTGTTGTCTTTTACAGCTCATCCTATGTGCGCTGCATCATTTTCTTTCAGAAATATGACCGTAAAACTTGAGCACCAGTTAAGCTGCGGTGTGAAAAAAAGGCATCCAGATGAGGTGATCTGGTGGGAAAGAGGAGAAAAACAGCTGAAGAGACAATTACATACTGAAAAAGAAGTGATACCCGAAAATCATGGTGTATCCCTCAGAATGTCAGCTGCATTTTGAATGTGGAAAACACGGCATTCGTGAGCTTAAGGAGGGAAGGGCTGCGTATCAAAATAACCTTTGATTCAAAAGGAATTCAAATACCAGAATCTCAGAGCCTGAAGTTCACCCAGGCCAATTCCGTCTCTCCCTCCTGCTGAAATTCCCTCAACATTCATTACGTTCGTAACATGGTGCCTGATGGAACTTTCTACGAGACACGTTGGAAGGGAATGATTTGATCACTGCTATTGAATTGTAGCTTGTCTAGAGGCACCAATTAAACAGTAATTAGTATATTGAAAGAAAGTGGCCTATTCAGCAGCATTTTTACAAACACACCACTTGCTCACACCTGTATAAACCACTTTGGATACAAATATGCATTGTAGGATATTATTCTTGGACCAGACCATCCCTCGCTCAAAGCAGCTTCCTTAAGTGCTGCAGAAAAAGTTGTGAGGTCTATTAGGAAAACACGTGAAACATTCAATATATTCATTTGCTTTTAAAATAACAAAATGTTCATTTAGTTCCAATAATACACTTTTATTCCAAAGCACATCTTCCCTACCGGCATGCAAGATACGAATAGATTAGAATTGCTTGCAAAAGTGAGGGAAAACTCTGGGGCGCCTGGGTGGCGCAGTCGGTTAAGCGGCCGACTTCAGCCAGGTCACGATCTCACGGACCATGAGTTCGAGCCCCGCGTCAGGCTCTGGGCTGATGGCTCAGAACCTGGAGCCTGTTTCCGATTCTGTGTCTCCCTCTCTCTCTGACCCTCCCCCTTTCATGCTTTGTCTCTCTCTGTCCCAAAAATAAATAAACGTTGAAAAAACAAAAAAAAAAAATTTAAAAAAAAAAAAAAAAAGTGAGGGAAAACTCTACCAAAGAAGAAAGACTACCTTGCCAATAATTGCACATTATATATCTCTAAACTGGAATGAGTACTTTGGGTAAGAAAGGTTTAGGGGTCGTGTGAAGAGTATAGCTTCCATACTGGCAAAAGGTGTGTCTTAGGGGCACCTGGGTGGCGCAGTCGGTTAAGCGTCCGACTTCAGCCAGGTCACGATCTCGTGGCCCGTGAGTTCAAGCCCCGCGTCGGGCTCTGGGCTGATGGCTCAGAGCCTGGAGCCTGTTTCCGATTCTGTGTCTCCCTCTCTCTCTGCCCCCCCCCCCCCCGTTCATGCTCTGTCTCTCTCTGTCCCAAAAATAAATAAATGTTGAAAAAAAAAATTTAAAAAGGTGTGTCTTAGATTGAGTGTTCCATAGAAGTAGAGGTTTTGTCTCATTTAATTCTAAAAGGAATTGTGGTCTGTGATGTCCAAAAGATGATGTCTGAATCATTGGTGTCCTGAGGATGGACAGTGCATAATAAGGAATTATCTGAGTTCTGACTGGCGTTGTAGGCAAATATCAATGAAAATAACATACTCCCGTGTGTGTGTGTGTGTGTGTGTGTGTTGGGTATATAATTTTATACCCAACAAAGCACTTCTATTCACACACACACAAAAAATGGTTTCACATTTTTAACTGGGCATAAGTAGTGAAAGAAACGTAAATTAATTGTATGCTCATGAAATCATTTATGCACCACACCACTGGAAGACATACCATCGTTATATTATGAGGCAATTTTGAAATGCTCACCCTTGACTTGCCCTAGTATTCTCACTCTGACAGAAGAATCAAATAAACTATATGCTTTCAATCTTCCATTGGATTTCAGTTTGTGGGCGTTTCGTTTCATAACCTCTTACGAAAAGCCTGCCTTTCTGAACTTCAGCGGCATAAACAAACAGATGACTTCAAGCGGTATTTTTGATATATGTCAATTTTAAAACTTGCACCTATCTTACTTACCACAGTGTGAACTACAGTGAGCTGATAAAATGGCTTCATTTGTCATTTTTCTATTCTTATTATTTTGGTTACCGATCTTATTTTCTATTGTTACCTTAATTTCAGTCAATTTTCCCCTTCCTTCTAGAAATTAACAAAACTATTATGGTTTTGGTACACTTACCATGCCCACTTTTCATGCAGGAAATAAAAGAAATCAATCTTTAAAAATTACATTAATTCCATCCTCTAAGCCCAGGTGTAAAGCTAATTTGGGTAATGAAAGCAAATGTACAGGACTGTGAACCCCTGAGGGTAAAGCATAAAAATCCAAATACTCTCAACACGAGAAAAAGTAAACTCTGATCCATTTTTCTTAATGTATGGAAACCAAAAGCCACTGTTAGTACTCAGGACTTTAGAAAATAGACGTACATAGATATTTCAGTGATGGTTGATATTAGCTTTGTAAAAATGATCACATACTAACTATAAAAAAAACTTTTATCTAAGGGATGATGCGTATATTGAACCTGGGTATTCATATCAAGACCATGTTTGATTCTGGGTAATGGGATTGGAAAAAGAGCGCTCACAGCTTTGGATTGTGGAATAAGTCTTCTTGTGACCCAGATCACAATCTGAATCAATGAGTCAGGAATATTTTGAGACATGTTTGACCTTCTAAGATCCTAAAGACTCAGGAAGAGTTGTATGTTTTGTATTGTATCTTTCATACCAACAGTTCTCAAAGTGTGGCTCAGGGACTTCTGGGGTCTCCTGGATCCTCTCCAGGGGTCTGTTATGTCAAGACTATTTTCACAGTAGCATTAAGACATCATTTGCCCTTTACACCCTCATCATCTCATGAGCGCAGAGTAGAGTTTCCTACAGGTGACTTGACAAGGGATAAGTGGTGACATCATCTCTCTGACAGCTAGTAGAATCGCAGGTGTGTATATTCTTGTGTTTAAAACTTCTCTCAAGTTTGATTTCTAATACGGAAATATCAATAGATAGTAAGCTGCACAAATCATAGGCCCTTGTGGTCATTGATCATTTTAAGTGTAAAGACATCCTGAGCTCAAGGAGTTTGAAAACCACAGGTCTAGACTAATTGTAGAACAGAATGAATACCGTATGTTTCACGAAACCCTAAAGTATACTATAAAAGAAACCTGGAGTCCTGAAGGATGTGGATAATTGCTCAGCTTTGTGCTATGGAGAGGTACAGGCTACTACGGCCATAGTGTCGGGTTCTTTTAATGAAAGACACCCACCAAAGTCTCACCAACAGGTTAGCTGTATTAGAAATCTACTAATAACAGTACAAAAGTGCAAATTTGTTGCAAACTTTTTTCAAGAACATGAGAGAGAAGTCAGTCTCTATAGAATCTCTACAACTTTGATTTTAAGCTATTATTAATTCTGCTCCACAGTTTACATGCTAAGTATCACTAGGTATATTGGCCATACCCTTTACAGAGTCCTAAAAACCCAAAGGACTTATCTTTTCAAACATCTGGCAATAAGAATATATTTTGAAACAGAAATTTAGGTTGTAGTAAGAAGATACACTTTCTGACAACAGTCTGTGTCAGAGTAGATATCCCAAACAGATGTGACAGAGTAGATAGCTATTGAGAAGCGATAGAAAGTAAGATAGCAACTTTAATTTCAGTCCACTGACACCACTATGACGATGGGCTCACCCATTCTTTCATAGATTTTTTTATTTCACCTCCTTAATTTGTTATTTGTTTACTTATAGAACAACAGATGATAAACTGTAAATTTCTTATTTTGACACATAGTTCACATTAGTCTGGCTTCCCCAGAGCCCAAAGAGGTACAAAGCTGTCTCAGGGTCTAGAGTGTACGATGAAAAACTAAGGAGTGTGTGTGTGTGTGGGGGGGTGGGGGAATGGGCAGGGGGGAGGGTGGGTTCCTGCTTAACCAGACCTGGTTTAAGAGATTCAATGCGAAAAATAATTACCCCCCCCCCCAGTTCAGGCTAAATAACTTTATTGTTAATCATTGTTTATAATAATGCTCATAATAATAAAATAATTTTAAGTTCAAACTCATCCTCCTCCAAGGGCACCAGTAAAATTTAACAAAAACACGTGACTCCTAGCGTTTTGTCAGAAAAATAAGGGTAGGTATTATGCCCATTTTTCAGGTGAAGTAGCAGAAAAAAAAAAACTTCTTTTCCTTTCACAATAAGTAACATTTCTAGGATAGAATCCAGGTCTCTTACCCATATTTTAACTACTAGTCTATTGCTAAGAGTAATAAAACCAACCAAACATTTGCATTATATTTTATAGTTGGTACCTTAGATTCAGACCTATTACTTCATGTTACCTAACAACAACCCCATAAGTGTTACACCCGTCTGTCATTTCTTCATATCCAAGTTTCAGAGACATTATGGACCAGTGCAAAGTCATATACCTAGCAAGTGGGACACTCAAGGCTAAACCTGATGTCTTTGGATGCCAAAATTTTAACTACGAGGCTGTTCCTAAGTAATAATTATTCTCTTCCATTATGTGGAAGAAACATACTGGACAAGAGTACAGCTTCTTTCTTCTCTTCCCCTCTCCCTTCCGATTTCAAGCCCCTCAGGATAACAATGACTTGGACATCCATCCAGCTTGGAGTCCATTGGGAACAGAACATGAATAAAACAGGATTGGGGAGAATGGGCCATAACAGCGAGGTGAATGATCCCATAGTCCAATAAACCTGACCTCTAAGCCTATCACACTGGGTCAGAAGGTCCAATTATAGGTCTGTTCTAGTTCTTTTTATGATTGACAGCAGCCAGAGGCAAAATTACTTTGGTGTCTGTTAATCCAGCCTCTAATTCTCCCTTTGCCCCAATACGCACAGAGCATCATGGTGGCCCAGGGTGAGTGATACTGTGAATCCAGATTTAAAATGCCCTTGTTTCCTATAAGAAGAGCAACTGAGTTCAATCCCGGTTCTCCTCGTGGGGACATTACCTGCAGCTCTGTTTGGAAGAAAAACTTCTGTGGACATTGTGTGCAGTCATAGATCTTGTCTTCTTGTCCATGGGCAGAGAAAATATGCTGCTGCAACTTGTTTGCTTGAACAAACACTGAAATGATAAAAGGATGGTGAACCTTGGGTTATTTTCTTTCTGAAATGCCCTCAGTCAATGACTCCCTGTGAACAGACCCAGGCTGAGCGGACTGAATGCCGCACCTTCTGGGTGTGACCACTGCCAGGCCCCTGGGGAGGGCTGAGTCACATCTGCTCATGCTTGGGTCCCCGGCTTTTGTTAAGATGCACTCTACCAAGCACCCAATTCAGCCCAAACAGCTCCAAAGTAAAGGTTTATCGAGGCCCTGCTCCCTATAAATCTTTTAAAAATAAAGCTGAAAATTGTCAAATGCACAGCCCTGTCTGAACAGAAATGACTCTTATTTCTCAGCAACCCACAGGTTAAGAAATCATAGATGCCAAAACCCTGCTTATTGTATTTGCCTAAAGTTACAGCTGGCAAACAGTTCTCTATTTAAATGTGTTAATGCTAAAAATTATATCCCACAGCTACTCTGGGGCACTGTCTATAAATGTGAAACAGAACGGCAGGTAAATTCTCTTTGGATACTTTAAGATCAACTCAGCCTACACACTGAATGCAAGGGTTTCAATAATATAAACATGTTCAATTTTAATGACTACAAAACAAGGCCCTAAGACTGTGTAACAGTTTACCTAGGAGACATACTATTAATAATTAAATTGTATATGCCAGAGGCAGTGTTTGGGTTGGCAGAACTGACTTCTGATGGATGCCTGGTGCACTGTGACCTAAAAAAGTTTGCATCTACAATATTAATCTGTATAGGCAGGGAGAGGATTTATTAAAGATGTTGGCATTTGACTTTGACTCCACTCTAATCATTAAAATTATTCTAATTGCCAGCCAACCTAAAATATTAGAATATTGTTCTTGTGAGTCATACATTTTAATCACATTTCTCATTACCTTAAAAAACTACTCAGATTTCTTCGCTCCCACCTAACATGCTTTATATTGGAAGTTCTTTTTTTTTTAATTGTTATTTCTAAAATTACTTCAAGATACACTGAAACAATTCAGGTCTGTCAGCACAGAAAATGCAGACGACTCATGATTAATGCATTTTTGTCTCTTACCTACATCAACAAAAAGAAATGGGGTTTTTATACAGATTTGCAACTGATCTCCATATAACTTAGCACATGTTATGAGGCTTCTGGCTACAACATGAAATAACTATTTTATTAGGGGTCTCAGTCATGAGATCTATGACCCAGTCTTCCTTATGAAGACTTACCACGAGCTTTTATAAAGAACCCAGACTCCTGACTCATTGTATCTTAAGATAAATACTGTGTTGTGGTAAAAATATAACAATATATTTTATCTTAATTGCTGAGAACAAATTGGTGGTTACCAGAGGGGAAGCAGGTCGGGGGATGGGCTAGATGGGTGATGGGGATTAAGGCGTTCATTTGTTGTGATGAGTGCTGGGTGACGTATGTAAATGCTGAATCGCTAAATTGTACACCTGAAACTAATATTACACTGTATGTTAACTGGAATTTAAATAAAAACTTAAAAAGATAAATTTTAAAAAGCACCCCCCAAGCCCAATATATATTTTAAAATATGAATCGAAAGCACAAGAACAACAACAACGAAACAGTTCCAAAAGAAGGAGTGGCTGATGGAATTATTGAAAGAAGGAGGCTCACAGGCAAATGTCATTAACACATTCAAGTACTACTCGCAGTAACTGTATAATGAACATGGCCCCTCTCTTCTTTTGTTACAGGACAGAAATCTACAGGCTGAATGTAGTAAAGGTTAATAATCAATGCCTGGGATCTTGCTCTGCAAACAAAGAAGTCAATTTTGAGAGAAGGATATATTTTTGTTGTGTTTTGGTATTTTTTTTTTTTTTTTTTTTGACAAGTAAGAAGGGAACATAGCCTTGAGGGGCTTGACCACTGAGTTCAAGACATATGCAAAACAATCACAAAGGACTTTCCAAAATAACTTTGTCACTGTTGGGGGGAGTACCAGAAATACGTGTGATCATATCTCAACCCCATGGGCTTCAAATTATAGATTCGGATTTACATTTTTGTTTTTTTGCTGCTGCTGCAAACTATAGAGCCAAAACATCCAGTGAAAGTTTCTTCTTAAAAGTGTAAATTTATATTAAAAATCCATCCAATTTCCTAGGAAATAAACACCTCACCTAATCTGTTCATCTAATCTGTTTTCTAGCTCCAGGAATTTGGGAGGGTTTTAATGCTACCTTTTTATTTCTTATGGGAAATGTTAGAAAACTCTCCAAGTTTAAGTAACAGACATAGGCTGGCAACACGGCTGCACTTGTAGTCAGACGTCTTGTGATTAAGAAGCAGCTTCGTGCAGGCACTCTTGCCTTGGTAACCTTTTCACACCGAGAGGAGAAAAGGGAACAAAACATGGATGTCGTTTTCCAAATGGAAAAGTGCAAACTTCTGAGAGAACTTGAAATGCCATTTGTTCATCCTGACAGTTAACCTTCCTGCCCATTTGAGCCTTTAAGTGGGCGGCAATCAATAATGCTAATAAGCAGAAATCAAACATCTTCTCCCCAAATTGAACAGAAGTCCTATCTGTAAAAGGCCATTGCGGTGGGAATATGCTTTGGTAGGAAAGCCATGAACTGGCCATGAAGCTCTCTAGAGTTTCCTACCTGTAAAGCAGACGGGGCACTTGAAGGTACCTCCCATCCCTTCGAAGCTGTGCTCTATCAGATGGCACTGGAGTTTGGCAGGGGAGTCGAAGGTCTGGCTGCAGAGCTTACATTCATGGTTCAGTCCTTCATCTGTGAAGAATACATGAACAGAAAAGTTGAAACACATCATATCTTTTTAAAAATTTTTTCTACACGTTTTATTTATTTTTGAGAGAGCACAAGCAGGGGAGGGGCAGAGAGAGAGGAGGACAGAGGATACAAAGCGGGCTCTGCGCTGACACCAGAGAGCCTGAGGTGGGGCTTGGACTCATGAACGGTGAGATCGTGACCTGAGCTGAAGTCAGATGCTCAGTCGACTGAGCCACCCAGGTGCCCCCACATCATATCTTTAACGGACAAGTGTAATTGCATCTGTTAAACTACTTCCATCACCAAATATAAATATATAGTAGCATATATGGTTGTGGGTTCTTATTTCACATTACCTACGAATTTGTATCAACGTAAAACATTTCTGGAATTTAAACTCCAAAGAGAATCAGAAGGCAGTATTTATCTTCCGGGTGAAGCATTTTGTTAAGCTTTTAAGGTATCATTAGGATGTCACTGATAAGGCATCTCTTTTTCACTATCATGATTTTATGGCTGTGTATTTCCAAAGTCCTAAAATAATGGACCCAAGGAAAATGGACAGCTTCTTCCTTAAGTCTCTCCTCTGGTTTTCCTAGAATGTTCTACAAATTCATATTTCTTTTTTTTTTTTTTAAGATTATTAATTTATTTGGAGAGAGAGAGAGAGCAAGAGCCAGTATGAGTGGTGGAGAGGCAGAGAAAGAGAGGGAGAGAGAGAGAATTCCAAGAAGGTTCCATGCTGTCAGCACAGCACGAACTGTGAGATCATGACCTGAGCCGAAATCAAGAATCGAATGCTTAAACGACTGAGCCACCTGGGCGCCCCTACACATTTCTATTTCTAACTATAAGGTTTTTAGTGATACTCCCATTGACACAAACTTTCTTTTTCTATTCCCAAGACTTCTGGGCAATTTTGAAATATTATTAATGCTTACAGTTTATCCTACAAGTGCTATTTTTATGCAGGGTACTCCCGGTTCTCCATATCTTCTCAGTTCATTGCTCCTTCTACTTTGTAAGATAGTTTCAATTTTACCCAGTGATCTAGACTCTGTCTTTCTCCGAAGGAATTTCTACGAGCTCCATGCTCAGTTTTGACTAGTCCTGGATTTTTCTTTGACATCTTAGGAACAAGATGGTAGAAAAATATTTCAACGTAATAATAATTGCTATATAATGTGAAGAGTTTCTGTTGTCGATAGACGCCATTATTTTTAGGTTGCCTATTTCCTCATTAAAATGTTTCTGAAACTTAAAATTTAAGGATTAGTCCAACTTATTTCAATTTGCAATTATAAGAAACAAAAACCAGTAGCACTGGAATGAACAACCCAACACTTCTGGAGTGTTTTCTGCATTTCGGACACTGCTCTTCTAAGGGCCCAGATATAAATTCATTAATTTAACAGCTACTATTAGCCCCATTTTACAGATGAGGAAAATGAGGCCCAGAGACTGTAAGTGATTTTTACCCTGAGTCACAGGGTCAATATTTGGTGGAGCCAGAACTTAACTCCAGGCATCCGGGCCTCAAGGTCCATGATCTTAGCAAATAGGCTATGACATTCACCAACTACTCCCAAATGACTTATCGGAGTAAGGGCAGAGAGGTTGCAATTTAACCTGGCTTGTTATCAACTTATACTCTTACCTTCTCCTATTTGCAGTGATAAAAAATGTTACTAAGGATCATTAGTGAATGATCTAGGGAATGTGAAAGACGTATTCGTACCATGTGGGCAACAAGTCTATACTCCAAAGGTATTTCCTTCCATGCAACACAACATGCATGTGTAAGTCCTTCTCCAGCTGATATTACTGGCAACACAAAGGCTCAATTACAAAGTGAATTATTATTAGCTAACTAGGAGTAAAAATCACTCTATTTGTATTCCTAATCTTTCTTCTCACATAAGTATGAGTCTTTAGAAGCAGAGGATTGGAATTTGTAAAAAGAGAAGCAAAGCACTAATTAAGCCACCCAGTACTGTCTACATTTCACAAGAGATAAAAACCTACTCTGTATTTGGGTGGCACAGTAAATTCCTTGATTATAATTATGTAAGAAGGAGTTTAATTGTGCATACTGACATGACAAGGGGTTATACAAAAAGCTTTAGGGATTATATAAGATCAAGGGGTTTTCATCTGTTCTTTTCTCTCTTTCTTTTTTTAATCCTAAAGTCACCAAAAATTTTCCGAATTTTAGATATTAAGAAATATAAGAAACACCACTGTAGGGAATTGGGTCAGTAAGTTGATCATCAGAAATACTTGGCAAATTTAAATGTTTCCTCGATGCCGCAGACCTTACTTTGGTGGTAAGAAGGTAACCAGGAGTCTTTATTCCATCTTTAAATTACGTGTTTTGCACAAGAACCAAGACGCAGCCTATGGGTGTGAGCAGGTATACACATTTGTTCCGGAATTCTTAAACTCGCAATATTTGTGAAGTAATATATGTAAGCCTGGCTGGCTTCCTTGGGGATAATGACTGTTGCATGAGCACAAAGTGAATTATGCAAGTTAGAATGGTCTTTAATGTGATGTTTTTTCTTGACTATGAGTATTTTGTTTGAAAAAATAATAGAAAGGAAGAAAGATATATGTGTATGAATACAAGGAAAACGTCTTCATCGATTTTTATTTATTTCCTATCCTAAGAACAGAGTCATTCCATCACAAAACATTACATAATCCAAATTTAGTCAGGTGAATTCACAAAATTATAAGGCATTTACGCATGATTAGTGCAGACTTAGTTGCCCTGAACCCCATACCCGGTGAAGGCACTAAGGGATACCAATGATCATAACAATAGCTTCTGGCATTTTCAGAACTGTTTACAGTTTAAAGCACATTTTTTTAATATGAAAAAAAAAAGATGCTGGGGGTTCTACCTGCCTTTCATTTCTAAGTTACATTTGAGCTTTTTTTTTCCAACTACTGACTTTTCCCAGCTATTTGAGTAGGATAGAAAATATATTTGAATTATTACACAGCAAATGATAGATAAGCAAAAGCTAGTGTGCTCCGAGCTACAAGTGAACACATCTAGACATTTCTCCCACTTTTATTAACTTCCCTACTCACTTTCTCCCTGCTCCTACTTGCTTATTTCCACAGGGTCAAATGGATAATGAGTGAGTGATAGGGGGACCCAGAACGCTTTTACCACTGGTTAACAGAACCCATTTTATACTGTTCAACTGAAGAACAGGGTAGAGATAGTATTGGGAAACTAAGACAACATATTTATAATATGAATTCACAAGTTTATCCTTATTCAGAGTCTCTGTTTAACTCAGCTCCCATATATTCTCTATTTGCATTGTGTGGCTAAGAGCAGTGTGTTAGTTTTCAAACAATTTTCTAAAAAATCCTTAGTACTGGGGGATCTACCTTAGGTAAGCCCTGTTTCCTTCCAAAAGTGAGTTTCTCTCCTTTCTTCTTGCTATCTGGTATGAGGTAGTAAGGAGCTGTAAAGTGACACTGTGGTTTTAATTTCAAGTTGATGTTCATGGGGAGGCACTATCAACACCTCTGAATGCAGGTGAACTTAAGCCTTAGACTCAGGATTTTGCCGAAGAAGCCACAACTTGCACCTTGTCTTTTTATCTCCCTTCTTCGTAAAGGTGCCAAAAGCCTAAAAATTCAATCAAAGTGACCATTTCTGCTCTCCGGAAAGGTAGCAGCTGACAGTAATTGGATAATACAGTCTGACTCATTTATTAAAAAGAGATTCTGAGTCAATTGATTTAATAACCATTACAATATTCCATTAAGGATATAATAGGCTAGTGCAGCCCTATTTTTTTTTATTAAGTTATGGATGAGATCTACGGATGAAATTTCTAGATTTTTCTTCCCTTTTCTGCCTATCCATAGTCTCTAGATTTTCCACAGGGAGCAAAATTTGCCTTTGTAGGTGACTTTGGAAGTTAAAGACTAAAACTGCTACCCTTTCCATACGCTACGAATAAAGATTGACGGCCACACTGCAATTCTGATTGTCAAAAAGTTACATAGCAAATAAGCAATATTATGCAGTACAGAAAAACTCCAGTTCTAAACACTAGGCTGAAAAGTATTCTAACAAATACATGGGAGAGCAGAAATTAGCACAAGGAAAGGGAGAAAGAAACACCAGAGCGCGATTAGTCAATTGAACGAGAAGACCATGGACCTTCCAGGATAAACCCTCATCTTTCCAGAAAACCCCTGTGTGTTATGTACTGGTGGAGGGAAGCATGCGTGTGGCCAGCACTATGGGTCGAAGGTCAGGAAAGGCACGAGTGAAGCTCTCACCACTGAGAACATGTTGGAGGCCAGCGACTTCCTGTCCTGGTCAACCGCTTTAAAGCATGACCAATGACGGTGTGGGCATAATTGAGAAATGATTTCACATGTATATAAATTTCAGCTAAAATAATTACTTCCATTTGTTAATCTTCATTTAAGCGCGAACATAAATGTTAACAGGAATCAAGTCCACACAGAAGACACTGATGCTAATGTAAATATTTACTCCACTCTTCAATGTTTCAAAGGAAATGAGTCTGAATACATAATTGCAATACCACCTCAATGTAGGGAACGTGATAATCATTTACAAAACTTTGTGCTGTAAGAACAAAATCTGTTTGTCTGAGGCCAGTTCAGAGGGGAATGATAATTTCTCTCTCTCCAATTTATAAAACCTGGACCAACACAACTATTCATCAGTCCATGTTGTAAGAGAAAAAAATAACAGCTACCATTTGGATGTTCAAGCACAACTCAAATTATAAGCTCCGACATGGCAATTGTTAGACACTGACATTTCAATATAAGCTTTAAACAAGAGAAACCCTTTAAGCAGCCTCCAGACTGTGTGTCCCATGTTTATACTCCTTTTCCTTCAATAAAAACAAAAATCTAGAGCAGCTACAAGCAAATGTTCAGTGGTTGACTTACATGCAGCTGTTATCCCAGGAATCACTGGGGGCCCCCTTATATCGTCTGATCAACACGGCAGCCATTACTGAGGACCAATTTGTAACAGTTTATAAGTAGAACTCCTTCTCTTATTTACCCTCGAGACTGGCCAGAAGGGTCCTCCAGCTTCTTCCACTGCATAAATCTATAGGCTAAAGTCCAAAGATACAAACCCCTCTCGGTGCATCATCGTGTGGCCGGGGCCATACTTAAAAGCTCTGATCTGAGTGGGAGTAAACTCTGCCCTTGGAATCCAAACAGAGGAATCAAATGCCCTGCAGTTGTAATTTTTCCAGTTCGAACATGTATACCACTATATCCTTATATATATTTTTAAATCCAACAAAACTATGCCCTAAACCAATTCCCAACCCCCAACCCTTTACTCTGCTTCTCCTCTTCCCTGAGTTCATTTCCAAGCACACATTTATAAGCTAGGGGTCTGAGGAGTAACAAAGAAAAGTCATACATGACAAAACTCACCCCTCGGCTACATTGGCTCACCCTAGAAACCAGGAGTAGAAAAATAGGCAGACTGTACTGTGATTTGCCACACGCACAGCCACATCTCTCGAGCTCTTTCCAGGGCTCAGGCCACTGTAATTTGTTGTATTATATACTGCACATATTTCACAACTGTAACGTAAACACACTGAGGTGCTAATTTGGCAACGGAGAATATTACTTAGGCCTCAAAGTCTGCCAGTAGATTAGTCATTAAGCCCCCAAAGTAAGGCAGAATTTGAGAGTGCTGAATATTATGTGAACCTTTTCTTCACTGGTTAAAAAGCTCTGCTCTGTTCTTTTGAACAATTCAACACGAAAACGAACATTGCCTGAAGACTGACGCCAGCACCTTCTTGGATTTTCTCACTGGCAATATGGCAATGTCTGCCACTGTCAGTGTTTCTATGCCACACAAGAGAGGAATACAGGATACAAGCATAAGACTCACAATAAGAGAGAAAGGGCATTGGGGACAGTAGGAGCAAATGAGCACCAGGTGCCTCGACTCTGACTATCCACACGTGCCACCCTTAGGTATCTCGAGAAAAGCAAAATGATATGCACCCCACGTGTCTCCGCCAGAATTTTATTTCAAGGAGCCCTACAAGGTGCAAGTCTGCATTTAACTCCGTTACTACCTGTTTTTGGCCAATGGTCTTAAGGGCTACGGTGCTTTTGGACTTTATAAGCAAAGCCACTGATATTGACACTGTTATTTCCTGTCTTGAACTTCTCATTATCAGCAGGGCTGGAGCAGGAAATGATTCAACTGGGGTAGGCTGCATTGTACCCAGCAGATTTTAAAGAGCCCAGGGGCTGCCTGGAGCCCCATAAACATCAGCAGCTTGGAAACTAGCAGGAGGTCCAGGTGGGCCGGGATGGGAGAGGCAGGCAGTGGGATTTTAGATGCTCTGAGATGCAGTATTGTCCAATTCCTTGGCTATTATTATCGGTTGTGGGTATAGTTATTTGAATATTCTCATGTAGGAGAGAATGCTGGAATGCTGTTCAAACAATAAACAATAAAACAAACAACCCACTGAAAAAAGTGGCTTCCCTTCACCTGTGGGGACTCAGCAGCGATATTTTGGCACACATTTGAAAATAAGGATGAGCAGGTAGACGAAAAGATATCTTTCAAACCTGACCAGTATTTTGGTACCTCCAGGTCGTCAGCCTTTTCTTCTCTACTTTCCTAATTTAAACATGAGCCCACAGTGGAAGTCTCAGAGAAAGCATACAGTGCCAGCAAATAGCTTTAAAGGTAAAAACCTGGGCTCCAAATGTTTTCATTTAAAAAAAAATGAGTTTTTGGTAATGCACTGATAAAATCACTTTGAGCTCCACTCCCCACCTCCCCCCAAGAAAAAGCATTTTAACTACGAAAAGAAGAAATACTGTTAGCCCTGAAAAAGGCAAGGGTGGCAACAGAGTTAGGAGTGAGGACTGAGACCAGCTAAGTCTGAAATATATCCTTTAGATCTGCTCCGGTAGAAAACAGCGTGGCTTCCAAAAATTAGCTTGTCGCATAAAGCTTTAACTTGCGTATATGCGGCTGTATTGCATCGGAAAGGGTCCACTTTACTTGACACTCAATTTTCCCCCTTATATATGCTTGCTTGAATGCATGAAGGTAACCTTTGTTCTTTTACAAAGTTTTCACCACCTAATCCTTAGTGCTGCAATGTTCTCTACCGTGACAGCAAAGTTTCTGAGCACACAAGACACTATAAAAATTTACTTCCCTTTTGCATAATAAATTAGACACACAATATGATTGGAAACAGCATGCTTCCAATTCAGTAATGCATTTCAGCTCTTGCCTTGCCTATTAAAGAGTGGTGGATGGCAGCCCAGGATATCTCTGAACGAGGGCGTGCCAAGCACTAAGTTTGGGGTTATTCATCAATTTGTGCCACAAGGCAAGTTTCAGGAGGGCAAGGACATTTGTCTGTTTTGTGCATTGATGTGCGCCAGCACCTAAAACAGTACACGGCTCATAGCTGGGACTCAATAAATATTTATTGAATTTATGGGAAATATGCATTTTGCTGGTCCTACATGTAATTTCAATCAGAAGAAAAGGCTGCGACTAACACCAAAACGATATTAATTATTTACCAATTGTTTAAAAAGTTTGCTCCATTCCCTTGTACATTAAGCCCTATGTGATGACACGTTTGGACTAACCAAAATTTACCTTATTCTGCCTGCCTTTGCTATTTCCTGAAATGAGAGGAAAATGCTCTGGCAAATAAAGCATTCACAAAGTAACTGCCCTTATTTGCCAGTTTAACTCTGGCAAGAAACTGAGGAGCCCAAACTTATCTCCTGTTTCAAGAGGGGAAGTGTGACAATGGAATACTACGTGGCAATGAGAAAGAATGAGATACGGCCCTTTGCAGCAACGTGGATGGAAATGGAGAGTGTGATGCTAAGTGAAATAAGCCATACAGAGAAAGACAGATACCATATGTTTTCACTCTTATGTGGATCCTGAGAAACTGAACAGAAGACCAGGGGGGAGGGGAAGAAAAAAAAAAAAAGAGGTTAGAGAGGGAGGGAGCCAAAGCATAAGACACTCTTAAAAACTGAGAACAAACTGAGGGTTGATGGCGGGTGGGGGAGGGGGAGGGAGGGGAGGGTGGGTGATGGGCATCGAGGAGGGCACCTGTTGGGATGAGCACTGGGTGCGGTATGGAAACCAATGTGACAATAAATTTCATATAAAAAATAATAAAAAAAAGAGGGGAAGTGTGATCATGCATTTTATACCTGAAATACAAAAACAGAACCATGTGAAAGAAGGGATATTCACCTTTTATTTGCCCTCAGTCATAGAGAAACCTCTACTTCACACATATTTTTAAACAATTTTTATTAATAGTTATGTATTCTGATATTACAAAGCTCCATTCTTTTAACTAACTGGTTTAATCAGATGTATGCATCGATTGCACCCTTTGCTTAAAATTTCTCCTGTTTGGTATTAAATACATACTATTAATGCCTCACGTCTGGGAGTAGTGGCCCAGGTAGAAGTGCAGGGATTTACCTTCAAGTACTGTACAAAAAACCAAACAAACCATAAATTGGTAAAATCGAAAGAAACTAAATGTAACCTGCTTTAAAGTTAAATCCATCAAGAAAACATCTTGGAGTACTGAGACAGTGCAACAGTCAATATTAATTCCGCACAGCAGTGGGCCAGCCATGGGAGCCACATGCTGGACACGGTTCTCATCAGGTATGTGTTCGTGTTACTGTGCTGGCTTTATGGCAAGGGTCAGGGCCTTTTCTTTTGTTTACCTTCTTCTTCTTGGCATAAAGCCACGAGTTATTTGAAGGAGAAAGTCTCCAAACACTGAAAAGCTGTTTATCTTTGCTAGAAAGCATAGCCTGCTATCGCTGATGATTTTAAAACAAAATAAAAAAAAAAACCCAGCAAAACAAAACAAACAAAAGAAATGGAATGAGGTTCACCAGCTTCTGCAAATATTATGGATCTCAACAACCATGGGCACTAGGTTCCAGACAAGAAACTAGTCAGGCATTTCCAAAGCTAATTATCTAAGAAACTTATGTTATTGATGACTTTTTGCAAAGTCATCTGACCTGCGGTGTTCAGAATCGGGGTTCAGCACCAAAGCACAAGTTAACTCTGTGACAGGTGGGGCACGAAGGTATAAGAGGGGCAAGAATCTCATATTTCCAAGGGACCATATCTTCCTTTTACTTTGTGGCAATACTAAGAAAATCCTAAGCAGCAATGCAAAAATCACAATACTGCACGCTATTTGCAAATGACTCACATTTTTATTGTTCTATTGGTGTGACCTTAGAAACTTGGCCTTGAAGAATAAAAAAAGGTAATGGTGCAATAAATGCAATAAGATTTCTAAAAACAGTTTATTGGAAATGTGCTGTGAAACTTGAATTCTTCTAATCAAACGATGCCACCCCTTAGAGAAATTTTCCTGTGCATTATTAAAGTGATATACTGCAGTACTAGTTAGAGCTCCATAACCTTTAAATTGCCTGATTGTAATTAAGGCCACTAGTTTTATTTAGGAAGGTTCAAGGAGGCTCAATTTAAGTTGGCTTAACTAGTGTGAATTTAATGTCATGCTGCCAGAAGGCACAGGAACTCTCTGGCCTGGCTGTTCTGTGGCACATACAGCTGTGGGGTCATGAATTCTAAATTAAGCCCACATTTAAAGAAACTACAGATATCAGGAAGTAGCTGGCTGTGTGCAAGTACACATCCCCATGGTTGTATATGTATATCATTCATTCATTCATTCATTCACTGATTCATTCTACTGGCAGTTTCCTAATTTGGGAATCGAAATATATCTGATTATTTATAGTGTGAGTAGAAGCGGTATATAGTTACTCTTAAAGGCATAACGATCACTTTCATTGAAAGGTGGGGCTTAAGACAACGTCCAATCAGCATTACTGATTTAAAATAAAAGGTGCTTGTAACAAAATCGTAAAGGCAGGAATGTTATTCACATTCTAAAGGAAATTCTAAGAAGGAAAATTTACAGTTAGGTATTTGAGGAGGAAATAAAGGGTACGGTTTGGACAGGCCACTAAATGGAGTGCTGAGAATAACATAAACTTCACTGAAGGGGCAGCAAATCTAGGACTGAAAACAAAAGAGAAGAGAAAATGAAGGTACTCGATGCAGAGACCAGCAGAAGCAAAGGGTAGCAGCAGAAAGAAAAACACTTAAGGATTTGACCCATGTTCAAAATTTTACTGGATGTGAGCTCAAAAACATTCATCTCTGGATAGAGTGCTGGCACTTTTCTGTAGCTCCAACGGCAATAATGATAAATGAATTTCCTTACAGCCAAGTGGCTCAAGCAGCCAACTACGATACCACTATATAATTAATAACAATAAGCAATTAAAGAGAACAGCAGGTTACAACTATAAGGTGTCAAAATACATTAGCAAAGGAAAAACACTGCAGCAACACAAAAGAAAAATAAATATACAGCGTTGGAACCTATATACAGCTGCCTCTTCCATACCATATTTTAGATAAAGCTTTTATGCTTAAAGAAAAATAGAGGATGGCATAAAACTACCATAAGGTGATTAACGTCCCTCCAAAAGCAAATAATGCTCCCTAGGCTTAGAGAAATCTGAAAAGTGATATGGGAAACCTGATTGTGAAGGCACAGGAGAGTTGGCTGACCATGATTTGGCGTTATCCTTTTACTAAGAAATATTCTAATAAATACCTCCCTAAACTGTATTTGTTGGCTCAAGTATTTTCAAAGATCCCAGGACATTGTGCTTTTTTTTTTTTAAATGTAAAATGAAGAAGCAATAAACCAGGAATGCATAGGAAAAAAAATGAAAGGGTAAGTGTTATGTAATTGGCTAAATGCTGGGATGTTAGACAAAGTTAGGAATGTCCATGGAGACAATATAATTAACTATAGACTTGTTTAAAAGATGAGAAAATGGAGACTAGATCTAGTAACTGACACACTTATGACGGCAAAGTGTATGGTCACGGCCGGTGCCAGAATTCAGCGTTCCCGAATCCAACACCACACTGTCCCACCAAACCCTCACTTTAAAAATTTTTTTTTCAACATTTATTTATTTTGGGGACAGAGAGAGACAGAGCATGAGCGGGGGAGGGGCAGAGAGAGAGGGAGACACAGAATCGGAAACAGGCTCCAGGCTCTGAGCCATCAGCCCAGAGCCCGACGCGGGGCTCGAACTCCCGGACCGCGAGATCGTGACCTGGCTGAAGTCGGACGCTTAACCGACTGCGCCACCCAGGCGCCCCCAAACCCTCACTTTAAAAAAGTTTCCTCCCTCTTAAATACAAAGACTCAAGTTGATAGTTAAGCAAAGTAAGTTACTGTCTTTCTAGATCTTTTGGTAATGTGCAATGAGTTATTTCTATTTCCATGCTGCCTGGTCACTCCTTTGCTCCCCGACAAGACAAAGCCCAAATTTATTTCAATCCACTTCATCCCCTATTTCCTGACCAACTATGGTTAGAGTTTCTCTTGCCCTTGTGAGAGCGCTCCTCTCTCTTCAGAAGCAAAGTGAAGCCTTAACTCATATGCAGCCCCTGTTGGTATTGAAAGTTAAATTCCCTATATCTCCAGATTCTGCAGAGAAGCGAGGGAACACCATTCTCAGTAAAGTGCTTTGGCCTGAGCTGTCCATGTGAAGGAAACACTCATGATGATACAACTCACCCATGGCAGAATATTGATGCTTAACTCTCAATGGCAATAACCTATTGATTTGGTTAAATTGCCACCTAAAATCCTGTGGAGACCGGACTTGAGCTTTTCTTTATGGAATCATAATTGTTCAGAAACAAAGACTGATTTCTTAATTCTAGCCTGCCTGTAGCGAATTCTTCATCTTTGAGTTCCTGAACCATTCCCTGATATGGTACTAAATTGAGTATTTGGGAAGAAACTGAGACTGCATGTATATTCTAAGTGTGTGGCTTACCAAAAAGGAAATGCCATACTTATGTATGGAAAATAGGTTAGCTCAATATGTTCCTAACCTACTTTTCTCTCTTGGGCATCATTCTGGATACACCAGCACATCTAGGCACTTTATGCTGAAGCCAAGATGTTACTGGCATACCAATGAATCACACTCATTTCTATTTCCTTCTGTCTGTTTCCTGTCAGTCAAGAGCAACCTAAGTGAGAGAGTTATTATCTGTTGAGATGGGAAAAAGAGAAGGAAGAGGAGGGGGAGGGAGGGAGGGAGCAAGGAAGGAAGGAAAGAAGGAAGGAAGGAAGGAGGGGAGGAAGGGAGGGAGGGAGGGAGGAAGGAAGACAGTCCAAAAGATTTATGTTGTAACAAAGATTTCTTATTTCTACTTAGCTTGGAAGTATGAAAAGTACATATTCTTGGGTGTTTTGTTAGGTCAAAAACCAAAGCTAAAGATGAGGAAATGGACCTAACAAAAACCATAGATTAGTTACTAAGTGTATCGGTTAAATGAAGAATGAGACATAATAATTAAGGATTGCTCTTTCTTAGATAGCAATTCCTTGTATTACCTTCTGCAAAGCTATTAAATATTCCTAAGACTATAATGCCAAATTGTAAAGATGCTTTGGGCACAATAAATTTTTAATCCCCTATCTTTATGACAATTTTTCTAAAACCTGAACCAGTTCATTCAAGATCTGTTCTAAAAATTTAAATATTGTACACTGTGTCAATATAAAGAAGGCTGATAATTTTTAACACAAAAAGAAATCTATTGGAAAAAAATCACTAAAATATCTATCAATTACTTTAAACATTTTATATGTTTTTTTTTATTTTTTAAAAATGTGTATTATTTATTTTTGAGTGAGAGAGAGCACAAGTGTGAGAGGGGCCGAGAGAGAGAGAATGAGAGAGAGAGGGGATCCCAAACAGGCTCCAAGCTGTCAGCGCAGAGCCCGACACAGGGTTCAATCTTGCAGATCGTGACCTGAGCCGGAAAGAGTTGGACCCTTAATTGACAGAGCCACTCAGGAGCCCCAACATTTTATATATTTAAAAGGTCTGCTTTGTCCCTGCATGATGTGATGCAATCAGCAGAGAATTCCAAAGCTGTCTTGAACAATCTAAGTAGAAATTTGATATTCAACTGTAAAATTTATGTCCTTTCTGAAAATTTATGTCCATCTCAAAATCATATTTAGCTCAGTTATCAATTTCATTGTTAGTAAATAAAAATATGAGAGTCCAGGATAAAAGGTGGCCCACGGTGATGTCTTGGCCTTCTACTCTTCCTTTGCTTCCGAAAAGCAGAAGCAATGTTTGGTTTCTTAAAGACAGAGATTAGCATGAGAGTTTTTATATCTGACAATCTCAAGAAAAGTAAATAGTTTTTATAATATTGTAGGATAGTAAGTGTTGAATGAGAGAGGAGGCAAACAGTCTGACATGAACCAACAATGAAAACTTCTTATTTTCTGAATATTGGAGGAAAGACGTTTCAGAAATATAAACGAGGGTGTGAAATAGAGTAGCATTATATGGCTGTGCACAAAAGAATTAAGGGCAGGAAATATTTTTAGAATATTTTCAACCAAGCACAATAACCAACCATGTATACATAACTTATATGAGAAAAATGCCCAGTGACAAAATAAATTGCATTCCTTGGGATGGGAAGAGAAGTTTTCTTAATTAACTATTGGTCCAGCTACTTGAACTAAATAAAAAAAAAAAAACTTTAGAGAATTAGACACACCTAAGACTGTCACAATACCCTTATGTGTAAGCAAGTGACTGATGAGGAAGCGACCAATGGGCATCCTGTCTGACTAATGCATTCTGAGGCTCTTTCTACCTATTGGCACCCATGATACAGGTGGACACCCCCGCAAAAGGGAACAGCACAAGAAACAAGAAGAACAATGCAATCGAGTGACACCCAGAGGACCTAGAATCTGGGCATCTATCTTTTGAAATGGATATTAGAAATTCGGTCTTAAAGTGATAACAGCAGGGAAATTCCAAATCAAAGTAGTCACTGTGGCCTTAACTCACCCGATTAGGTCTGCATATTACCTCATTTACTGCAAAAGATCATACTTTGTGCTCAGGCCAACATGACTTTTAAGCACAAGAAGTTGAATGAAGTGTCTATACAATTTCAAACTCTGCTCCCACCCCCTTTTCAGAGTCCTTTAAGACGGAGGCTCTTACCAATGCTAATACTATTGCAAGGGTACATTTTCCTCTCATTACTCCTACCTGAGGACGGTTATAAATGTATTACCTCCCATATATTTATATAGCATTTTGTAATTTTCAAAGTATGTGGTGTGGGTTTATACACATTGATTCCCTGTTAATCCGCTTAACACATGGATTGGTCTATGTCACCCAAATCCCAGGAAGAGCTTAACTAATTGGCTCAAAGTCACAGGGTAGTTACTGTCAGAAGGGGGCTCAAACCTGAGTCTAGGATCCCGATTACGAGGAGGAAAAATAGCTGAATTTCAATGCGTAACCAAGTTTTTAATGAATCCATCTATGATACTTAGTTAACTAGGTCCCTATGCTCAGGAAGGCAGGAGATGGCCAGCAGCTTGTGTTGATAATGTGTGTTCAGTTAAGGCAATGAATCACAGCAGGGAGAAAAATTCAAAAAAATGTACCTTCAGGGGCACCTGGGTAGTTCAGTCGGTTAATCTCCTGACTTCAGCTCAGATCATGATCTTGCAGTCTGTGAGTTCAAGCCCCATGTCGGGCTCTGTGCTGACAACTCAGAGCCTGGAGCCTGCTTCGGATTCTGTGTCTCCCTCCCTCTCTGCCCTCCCCCACTCACGCTCTGTCTCTCTGTCTCTCTCTCTCTCTCTCTCAAAAATAAATAAACATTTAAAAAAGTTAAAAAGAAATGTACCCTCAGCAGAGACCTTTCTGATTATCTTAATGGTTTATCTTAGTGCCCTTTTAAGGTTTAAGGCCAAACATCTGATGCTTTTTTCCTTTTAGGTTATTTTCAAATTCATCAAGATTGAGTTCAAAACTTGGCATTCAAAAATCTGACTAATTCTTGAAGAAATAACATATTTCAATTTTGCCGGTATGGGTTGGAAACCCGAGATGATTCATTTTTATTAAGTAAATCTGTTTTTGAAAACCAAAAAAAGTGATTATTTTCAAACTGTGTGAAGCAAGGCAGAATCATTTGTTTCTCAACAAATGGTACCACTTATAAAGGCTGTTTTCTCTTCCTCATGCGGAGATTTTCACATAGACTGTTAAATAGAACTTACTGAGTTGATTTGGAAAATACCAAGAAAACCATATACTGTGCAGCTCAAATGATTGGAGTTAACAAAAACAAACAAACCCTCCCTGGCCCCCAGAAATGTAAATAAAAAGTTAGATTTCCCTGTACTACATTTGATTGCATTAATTGATGTGTAAAAAAAAAAATCTGTTGAAAATAAAGCCCAGCAGTAGCATTTTTCTTTCCTAAATCACAATAGCAGCACATTACAAACATTACCAAAAGGTCCCCTGGTACAATTGTAAAGTTCCACTCTGGCAGTAAATGTATCTACTGTGTGTTCTCCGTTTTCATCTCTACCCTCCCAAATATGCGAGAAAGCAGGTCACAAATGCAATTGAGCCTCTTTGCACATTGATTAAATATTAATTTCTGATGAATCCTCAGAAACTGAATGGTCAGCCACTGGATCCTGTTTAATTTATAAAAAACAAAATCTTATCCTGAAATAGGGTTTGAGCTCTGATAGCAGGCGGATCACTACTGCTGAATCCAGTTTGTAATCCATCATTGTTCTATGGTCAGGAGAGTTGCTTCCACAGGGAAAGGAAAATTCTTGAGCCACGTGGCACACACTTGGCGGGCCTCACTTGTTAGCAAACACAGACCTCTACTAGAGGCTTACCCTGACTTACACTGTAGTAGGTAAAGGAGACGGTATTGATAAAAGTCATCGTAGACATTATCTGAAAAGCCTTTCTTCCCCTGCACCATGGTGGAGTGAGTTGAAAAAGTCTGACTTTGGAATCTCTTGGTAGTGGGTAAGCTGCCCAACCCTGTACTGTCACCTACATTATCTAATCTTGCCTTAGCCAAATCATGTGTCCAATGGGGCTATCTAGTACCTACATCACAGGGCTGAGAGGGGAGACTCCAATGACATCATCTCTACCAAGTGTCTAGCACAATGCCTGGTCTATAGTAAGTACTCTGCAAATATCCATTATTTCTATTACAGGGCATCAAAATGTTTGCTCCACTTGTTGAAATATCTTATATAAAGTGTTTTAACTCTTTAGACTTTGTTGATTGATTTTGTTCCTCTGTATTTCTCCTCCACCCCTCTGCAGCAGAAAAAGAAAGAGGGAAGAAGAAGAATCAAGAAAGGGGGTGAAGGGCAGAGAGGAGCATGTGTGTGTGTGTGTGTGTGTGTGTGTGTGTGTGTGTAGATAGGAGAGAGAGGGGACGTCAGAGTTCCAGAGAAGTTGCCTTCTCCTCTGTGGTCAGTTCCGTTAGCAACCCCAAAGCAGTTCTGGGTCTTATAGGACTTGAGCAGTAGAACTGAAACAGTGGCTATAAGGACAGAGACACTGAGAAGGCTCAACAGAGCGCTATCAGTGGGACTGGGGAAGTCAGCATGGCCTGGGGAACCATGGGACTTGCCTTCTGGGCCTTGCCTGCTCCTGGAAGTTAGCGGGGCTGTCAAGAGCATGGGTAGCACTGGTCAGGCATCTAGGCATGTGGGATTCTTTGGGCAGATCAGCAGAGACCCTCTGTTTCCTAATTTAACCCAGACATGTATTTGGAAATCTCAGCATATGGTAATGATAAACTTTAAAACAATGCCCAGAAGATGTTAATGCTGTTAAATTCTCCACTTTTGAAAACCTCTTCCTTCCCTTTTGAAAACAATAATGGTTATTGGTTTTCTCCCTCATCCTCCTCATCTTCTTCTCCTCGGCCCAATTGTGTATGTGGTGGGGGTGGGGTGGGGAGTAATGTTTTAGATCATCTATCAGTGTATTTGTTGGGGTGACAGCAAATTAGTTCCCAAATGAGGAAGAACAGCATAGCTTATGTGGAAAAAAACCGTCGCACCATTTGCTGGTTCTCAGGCCTGAGTCCCTAGCCAAGTCTCTTCCTTTCTCCCTCAGAATTAATTTCTCCTATAAACTCCTACCTTACTTCATAGGATTCTTAGGGCATTTATCATATTCTCCCTCATAGCATAAACACATACCATATTTTCCCTACAAAATACATTCCTTCTCGACTATCCTCCTTATCACTTACTAGGTTTCTTCTCAAGGCAACTGTGTTTTCATTGTTGTTCAATGACAAATGGAAGGTAGGAGACAAGAAAGGAAGGGAGAGATTGAGGGAGGGAGGAAAGAGACAGACGTGGGAAGCCGTTATGCCATAAAGGACTTTGAGTCCACCTATGGACCAGGTAGGAGTAGATGGCTGGCTCTTCTTCGTATCCCCAAACAATTCAACACATAGCCAAAGAGATCTCTTCAAATTCATACCAGTCCTCTACCAGTGACATGCCTCTTGCCTAGCTTTCTCCCTTTTGATGAGCCCAAAAAGTTAAAAAATAAAAGCAACTGCATGTTTAAACCCTCTCCTCTGTACTTATTTCTATCTAGAACATAATAATATTTCCCCCTTTCTAGCAGGGCCTACTTATTGCCTGCTAGAGTGCCGGTACACTTCGTTTTCTCTTGACAAGCGGAAAAATGATGATCGGGCGCTGCCCTATGCATTCGAGGGCTGCTACCATCTTCTAGGTGTGGTCCTCTACTGCGTCCTCCCTAGAAAATATTCTGTCAAAGTCAAGAATGGAACAAACAGAATGATCTTAATAAATACTGTCAATGTTACTGCATTCCACTTAAGCTACGCAGTCCCTACTAATCTGCGGGCAATCCCAATTTTCCTTCTTTAGAATGCTACCTCATCATAACCTCTAGGGATCAGAACACATCAGATGTCACCGAGTTTAAAAAAAGTTCCGAGGACTAGTCTGAATTTGAAAACCGAATTAATAGCTGCTAGGGAAAACACATTTCAAAACTTGAGTGTGAAACATTCACACTGGGTATGTGTACTATGCTCCTCTCTCAAGACCTTCACCCTCTTACCCAAGTGCTGTAAGGTGTGACCAGCTGTGCTCAGTAAAAGGTACAGCTGTGGTCAGTTGGTGAACAAGCAGCGGAGACGAAGGAGGTGCATAGCACCTTGTGTGCCAACAACGATGCTTTCCCCCAATTTCAGGGGCTAACCTCCCCATTCATTAGCCTTTACAACTCCTACTTTCCAAAGGACCGGCTTGGTCTTCTCATTAGCAAAGAATTCCCTGCTTCTGGGAGGAGCACAGATGTCAGGCGAGCCTGACCCAATATCTAGCTGATCAGCTGCTGTTTACTTTCCTAAGCCCGAGGTTTTAGTGCATCTTGAGACAAGGCGGTGGGATTCTTCTCCAGCCCTCCTATTTGGGAGGAAGCAATGGAATCCACAAAAGGCCCACGAATGGCCAGAGCCTCCAGCCACAAATCTGTGTTTGGCGAGGGCGGCTGCTTTCCATGGGAAGCCTCCCTAAAGGACAAAGGGTCCAGACTGCTTCTCTGCAAACAAAATGTGCAAGGGGCTCTGGTCTCCTGAAACAGCCGGGCAAACCTTGGCACATCCAGCCCAGGGCAAATGGCCCACTCTCCTGTCCTCTTCAGAAAACGGGTCTTTGTATGGAATTAAATAAGTGCATGCATGCATGCATGCATATGTCTGTGCATACATACATACAAATATGAAATGAATCTCTTTAATAATTTGAAGAAATCATCTCAGCTCATATATGAGGCAGTCGTTAGGGGCCTGTGACAAAGAGGCCTTTGGGTTTTCTCTTTACCTTTGATCTACATTATAAAATGTTAATGTCCACCTCAGCAGAGCCCCTTCCAGAAACACACCCTTCCTCGAAAGGCTCACCCCTGCCCACTGCAACTTCCACTCAGGTTCTCCATTTCTGGTTAAGTGCTGACTTTGAGCTCATGCCCAGAAGCGCTGATGTTTTTAAACAGGGCTGAGCTAAACTGCTAACTAGAATGCACTGATGATAAAGAGCACAGCTGAGATTAAATTGTGGCAGTTTAAGAATAAACACAATCCTATCCTATGCGTCTTGACATTACGCATATACTTAACGTATGAAACTTAACTCCAAGTGTTTTGTCTATAGTAGGTAATACGGGGTGGGGGGGAGTGTCCATAGAATCTATAATTTTGTGTTGATTAGGTGGGAAACAACCACAAGCACATATTTTGATATCTCTATTAACAGCCTGTTCATGTCTAACTGCAAAACTTGGTTGTACTTCTTTTACCATCTTTGCCCAAGACAGACCAGTAAACACAATTCCTCTCTCTATAATTAGCCTTTTCTCGGAGGGCCCTGAAGTAAGTCTGCATGCCGTAGATTTAATATCCAGTGCTATATCCATATGTGCTGCCCTTGCCTGGTCCCAGAGCATATAAACTCCCCTATTAGCAGCCTTGACTGCTTAATTATGCAGATTTTTTTTGTACCCGCCTGCCTGTAAAATTACTGTGTCTAACCTTTTTTTTTTTTTTTTTCCTCTTTGCACCATGCTGGCCATTCTAATGAAATCGGCATAGGGGAAAGGGCCTGATTTGCAGTTATGGAGGCTGGATCGCACTGGCAATCTGTCCTTAGTGGGAGTTACAAAAGAAGTCAAATGCCTTCATCTGGTTCTACCCTATCATCCCCAAGGTGATTGAGTTCACTTCCCGATGCTTCCCAAGTTTTCCTCAGGCTGTCCAATCAGCACGTCCACCAGGGAGCCCAGCCTAGCTTGCAACAGTCTCTGTATCTAGTTACAGCCCCACCAGGGACAGTCAACCATCCACCCCCAAGCCTTCAGATGAAAACCTTTTCTAACAAGGCCGCCCAGCGCCAATGAAATAACACACATCTGCATATCCACTGGGTCCCATGTTTCTTGTGCTCATGGATTATGTATCTTGCAGCCTCTAATAAAGAAATGCAGTTCTTTGTTTAATGTTTATCTTGTGCTTGTTAAGCAAATGCTAATGTTGTATCAGAATGCTTTAGTGCTATTTGGGTTTTTGGTGATTTACTACAAGACAATCTGCTGTGAAGTAAATTTAGAGAGAGGGAGAAAAGGGGAAAAATCATTCTGGTTGAAAGGGATTAAAAGAAAAAGCCTTGACAGAAAAATCAAGGAAAAAGGAATGAGACTGTGTGGGGAGAATGAGGAAGTGAGACTGTACTCAGGAGACAGAGCAAAGCCTGAGACAGAGAGACAGGCGGCGGAGGGACAGACACACACATACACATACGTGGGGGTCCAGAAGGTGGGGGGAGAGAGCAGGGCCTCACAGAAATCCCCTAGCCCCAGGCTGACATACCCACTTGATCACTGGACAGTCTCAGACTCGAAGCTAGAGAATAAACCGAGTACAATTTCCAAAAGGGATGAGATGATAACTTCCCCTTCAGTGATAAGGTAAACAGTGTCCTGAAGGGTAAACAAAAAATTAAAAAAAGCCTTTTTTTGTTGTCTGCCTTTGTGCCCTGATGGTTAGCACTGTGCACTGTTATTCACAGACCACAGGGAAGCCCTAAATTTAATTGTTCATGCCTAGCTCTGCTAGAAATAGGCAAAAATAATCAGAACCTCCCTCCTCCCAATTTCAGGGAGAGGTGGGGGCTGGGGGAAAAGAAAAGAGGGTGGCAGCTTGAAAGCTGATGAATGAATGCCCTTTATTTATCCTTTGGCAAGATGGGATATGGATATCCACAGTGCAAACCTTTCCCGCCTGCTTTCCAATGCTTGCAATCCTGTTAGGAAAGAGAATGTCATTTTTATACTGAGAGATCACACATTTCCACCCTACTCACATTTTTGATAGGAGAGATCAAAGTGCAATTCACTAAAAGTAAAATTGGGATTTCTATATATTTTATAATTACAGTTATTTTAATTTGTTGCGAAGTTGTGAGGTTAATGAGGTCTTAGGTTTCTGTGTTTCATAATATACAAAGACTAATTGATAAGAGACGATTATCTTGCAATGCACACAAATATTATGCATTGTGTTGTATACCTGGAATTAATATAATGATACATGTCAATTACATCTCAATAAAAAATAGGGGCAATGATGGAGAGGATAGCAAGGTGGATAAGATAAATACTTTGCTCAGGAAGTATACTTGTCACAAATCACAGCCTTTTCCTTTCTCTTCTCTCCGCATTTCACAAAATAAATCAATAAATTTCCAAAAGGATGAAAGACTCTAAGTGGATAAATGAAAAGCAAACACCTACCATTCGAATACACACTCTGTCAAGTGAAAATTACATCCGCACAGAAGAATGCCATGTTAGCTTTCTTCTTGGGTAAACATTTCTATCCTTAACACACTATAGAAGCTGAGGATAAATTTAGTCTTCATGATTAATACAATTAATTATAAGTACTCTGGTTCTCTAGGAATACCTCAGTGATGGCACAGAAGTTTCCATTAAAAGTGTTAGCTACTGCTTCAGAAAATGTATGTATAATATACCTTACTCTTTGCGGAAGACATTTTTTAAAGGCTTGTTTTATTTTTCCTCTGAATGTTATTTTCCTTGATAAATTTGCTGCCTTCTAATGGTGCTCTATTGATACAGAAAGGCTGAACTCAAAGCCCTAGGTAGGCCAATGGAAGGCAGTAGAGTAGACAGTGAGAGCATCCATTTGCTATATGAGTAACTGGGAATCTAACGTCTGGGATTCTCAAAACGACTGCCTCTTAGGTCATGTAGGGCTCTCTGTAGAGAGTGAAGTTTAATTACTACCAGTGGGCATGATTTGGGGATGTGACACTTGTGCTCTAGGGTCCGACCAGAAGGAATCAACTTCCTTCCATGAATTCATTTCACTAAATAACATGATCACGACAGACTTCATTTAGGCTCAAAGTAAAACCTACTGCTGAAAGGTCTCTCTTCCCATTGTCTTAGCCACTTGGTCCCCATTGGGGGCTATTATTAGAATTGGAATTTAATGTATCTCTTTTCCCCTTTAAATTTAACAGAGGGTCAAAAAAGACAGAAAAAGGAAATCAATGGCACATTTCATTAGCTGGTTCCTATAGCTGTGGCAGACTGTGAATCATGGGGCTTTGCTGTTCATAAAGTATCACAAAAGCTCTCCAAATAATAAATAAAAGCAAAATGTGCATGTTTGGATCTGTCCTCTAAGTGACTTATAGGACATCTCATTCTCATATCACTTAATTCAAATTATACTCCCAGGAGGTAGCTGTGCCCTGTGCATTATACTCACCATCATATACTTAAGAAGACAGAAGTCCTAAATACTGAAAAATGTCCCTCAAAAATGAATGTTTAATTCCATATCCCTTGCCTTCCCCAGGGTGTGGAGTTGGGAAGAACTCGGGCTGCTCAAGAGCCCAGTACCTATATGGTCACAGCTCTCTTTGAGGAAGAGCTGGACTCCAGGGGATTTTCAAAGGGCTTCAACTCACTTTCTCTGCCACAGCAACCTCAGCAATGCTCTTATCTAGACACCCAAGTATTCTATGCAGTACGTTTTCAGAGATAAGCACTTAGGATTTAGGTGGTGAAAAGACCAAAACCTTGGATACAACTATATTTTCACTATGGAACGTTAGTGACCATGGTGACTCAAGGGCAATGGGTGACTGGGGAGATGTGACACTGTGTGGTATTTTCCAGCAGCACCAGAGCACTGCAGACCCAGATGTTAAGGCTTTTAGGCATTTCATGGAGAACAGGATGCTGTGGTAGTGGCATCATCCAGAGCCATCTTAAATGATCCTGGAGCCCTCGGAAATGCTGGTGGAACAGAATTCAGGGTGAGAATAAGACAATGGGTTGCTTGCGGGAGGTGGGCTAGAATAAGAAAATGACAGGATGGTAATTAGACTTAGAAAATAGGTTGAAGGGGGGTTTAGAGAGAGTCCAGTTGTGTAAACTTCTGAGAACTACTTTATTAAACACACACACACACACACACGTGCGCGCACACACACACACACAACTCACAAAGAACAACCAAAAAACAAAAGGTAACCCTTGAGACTTAATTTAGAATGATAGAATACATTACAAACTGTATTTTCAGGAACCACCCTAAATCAAATTTTCTAAGATTTGTGGGATGGGGAGGGGGGTTCCACTTTGAACTGGCATAATAATCTCTCACTAGAATAAACTTCCTGCAGATAGCAACTATAAATTCTGGAAAAAATACTAAAAAAAGCACAAAAAACAAAAAACGAAAAACCTCACTTAACCTGAAGGCATTGGCATATGAATAAAAGCAGGCAGAGTCTGGAGAAAGGCAACACTTAGAGAAAGAAATCACAGAAGATGAATTTTCCAATTTTGGTAGATTTTAGCTGCACATGGATGCTAAGAGTCCAATAGGAAACTATAGTAATTTGGGAGAATTTGGGGCAAGCATAGCCACTAGAAAGGAAGGGGAAAGCCTTGGAAAGGGAAGAGCCTAGAGGGGGTGGGGACAGCACAATCCTGTGTAAAACCCCACCCAAATCTCTGGTTGACTTCTGGACCAACAAGTGTAGGAATGACTGAAAGCAACTCAATTAAGGAATTTTTAAAGAAAAACAACAAAAAACTGAACTGACATTTGAGCTACAATCCAAGAGATGGAGTTTACAGTTTGTGTCCAAACAAGTTATTTGCCTCCTAAAACAAAAATATCCACACTCTTTGAAGGAATATTACAGAATCCAGAGTATCTACAATGTAATATTTACTATGTGCAAGATACAATTTTAAGTTACTGGGCATATGAAAAAATGAAAAATGCAATACATTTTTCAAGGGAAAAGACAGTCAAACATTATCCTTGGGCTTGTTCTACGTGTGTTATATATTCATTCAATCTACTTACTTTTAACTTCTCAGCCTTCATATATAAAGAGCATTTCTTGTAGATAACATCAATTTGGAACTTCCTCTTTATTCATTCAGACAATGTCTACCTTTAATTAGTGTTCAGCCCATTATAACTTAATGTAATTATTAATGTGGTGGGATTAGATTTAATGTCTAATCAGATATTAGAATTCACATCCAAAGATTTTAAAGCAGCCATTATAACTATGCTCAATGACATAAAGGAAAATGTACTCCTCATGAATAGAAACACAGGAAATCACAACAGAGGAAGAGAATCTATAAAAAGCTACCAAGTAGAAATTTCAAAACTGAAAATTACAGTTTATTATGTAAAACAATTACTGTGTGGGCTTGAAAGCATAATGAATATGATAATGGAAAAAGTCAATAAATATCAAAATAGATCAATAGAAATAATTCATTCTGAAGAGCAAGGTATTGAAATGAACACAGCCTTAAGAATATGTAGAGCAATATCAACATATGGTAATTGTGGTACTAAGAAGAGGAGCATGAGAATGATAAGAAATAATAGTTTAAGGAATAACTGCTGAGAATTTCTCAAAATTAGTGAAAGACATAACTCTACAGATTCAAGAATCTCAGCAAACTCTAAGCAGAAGTATAAAAAAGCCACATAAGCATATTCCTGAAAATCAAGATAAGGGGAAAATCTTAAAAGTGCCCAACAAAACAGAATAAAACAAAAAGGCCCCCATAAAAACATATTATATAGGGGAAAACAATGACTTGATGACCTCTGGCTTCTCACTAGAAACAACGGAGCCCAGAAGATCGTGGACCAACACCTTCCAGGGACTTGAAAGAAGAAGAAAACTCTCAACCTAAAATTCCATATTTGCAAAAATATCCTTCAAGAAAGAAGGTGAAGTAAAAATATTTGTACATAAAACACACACACACAAATACGCTGCTAGCAGAGCTGAGCTACAAGGAGTGTGTCTTCAGGCTGAAGGAAAACTATGCCAGATGAAAACTTGCATCTTCAGGAAAGAATGAAGAGCGTCAGAAACAGTATGTATCTGGTCAACACACAAACCTTTTCCTTTTAATTTACTTATACATACTCATAATTACTTAAAGGAAAAATTATAACCTTGCCTTGTGGGGCTTATTATATATGTATAGATAATACATATGAAACCTGTACCATAACTGGATCTACACCATTACAAAGTTTCTCCATTTTATATAAAATGGTGAGATATTAATCTAGGTAGACCATGAAAGTTAAGAATGCAAACTGTAATCCCTAGAACCACAACTAAGATAATAAAATGAAGAAGTATAGCTAAAAAGTCTACAGATATTCATTGGGGATATTGGCCTGTAGTGTTCTTTTTTGGTGCTATCTTTGAGTGGTTTTGGTATCAGGGTAATGTTGGCCTCATAGAATATATTTGGAAGCTTTCTTTCCTCATCTATATTTTGGAATAGTTTGAGAAGAATAGGTATTAATTCTTCTTTAAAAAAATTTTTTTTTTCAACGTTTATTTATTTTTGGGACAGAGAGAGACAGAGCATGAACGGGGGAGGGGCAGAGAGAGAGGGAGACACAGAATCGGAAACAGGCTCCAGGCTCTGAGCCATCAGCCCAGAGCCTGACGCGGGGCTCGAACTCACGGACTGTGAGATCGTGACCTGGCTGAAGTCGGACGCTTAACCGACTGCGCCACCCAGGCGCCCCACTTCTTTAAAATTTTTTAATGTTCATTTATTTTTGAGAGAGAGAGAGATTGAGAGTGGGAGTGGACGGAAAGAGAAGGAGAAACAGAATCCAAAGCAGGCTCCAGGCTCCGAACTGTCAGCACAGAGCCCAACACGGGGCCCAAACCCATGAACCGTAAGATCATGACCTGAGCTGAAGTCGGACACTTAACCGAGTAAGCCACCCAGCAGCCCCTTATTTTTTCTTTAAATGGTTTGATAGAACTTATCTGTGAATCTATCCTGGACTTTTGTTTGTTGAGAGTTTTTTGATTACTGATTCAGTATCATTACTAGTAATTGATCTGTTCAGATTTTCTATTTCTTCCTAATTTAGTTTGAGAAGATTGTATGTTTTTAGGAATTTTTCCACTTTTTCTAGGGTGTCTAATTTGTTGGCATATAGTTTTTTGCAGTTCGGATAAATTATAATGGAATATTAAAAATTCACATAACCCAAAAGAAAGCAGGAAAGAAGGAAAAGACAGTAATAATAATATTAAAAGAGAGAGAGTAAACATGTACAAATAAGAATGGTAGGCTTAAATCCAACCATATTAATAATTACATTAAATTATAATGGTCTGAGCACTGATTAAAGGTAGACATTGTTTGAACGAATAAAGAGGAAGTTCCAACCTGATGCAATCTACAAGAAATGCTCTTTATATATGAAGTCTGAGAAGTTAAAAGTAAATGGATAGAATGAACACACAACACACATAGAACAGGCCCAAGGATGTTAGAGTGACTATTTATATTAAATAAGTTCAAGATAATATTGCCAGAGATAAAGAATGATATTTCATAGTGAAAAATGGATCACTGATCAAGAAGATGTAACAGTCATAAATGTGTATGCACTTAAAAGAGCTTCAAAATATATCAGGCAAAAACTGACTGAACTGAAGAAAAAAATAGACAATTTTGTAATCATAGATGGATATTTAAGCACCTTTCTTAGCAACTGATAGAACAAGTACATCCCTCAACATCTTCAACCACCTTGACCTAATTTGTAACTACAGAACCTTATACTCAATATCTGTAGAATACATCTTGTTTTCAAGTGCACATGTTGCAGTCAACAAAATTGCCATTACGTTCACCCCTAGAACAAGTGTTGATACGTTCAATAGTATTGAAATCATACAACGTACGCTGTCTAATCATAATGAAATTAAAGTAAAAATCAATAGCAACTGATATCTAGGAAAACTCCAAAGATTTGGGAATGAAAAACACAGTTCTAAATAATCCATGGCTCAAAAAATAAAAATCTCAAGGGAAATTACAGTATATTTTGAACTGAAGGGTATCGAATATTCAACATTTTAAAATTTGTGGGATGCAACTAAATCATTTCTTAGAATTACATTTATAGATTTAAATGCTTATAAGAGAAAGGAAAAACAAAGTCTAAAACAAATGACTTCAGTTTTACCTTAAGAAGCTCAGGAAAAGAAGGACAAATTAAGCCCAAAGTCAGTATGAGGAAGGAAATAATAAAGAACAGAAATCAAATGAAAATAGAAACCAAATCATAGGGAAAATTAATGAAATCATAAGTCAACTCTTTGAAAAGATCAGCGGAATTAATGGACTTATCTAGAGTCACCAAGGAAAAAAAAATGAATACAAATGACCAGTATCAGGAATCAAAGTATCACTATTAATCTCATAGATATTTAAAAAACTATAAGAGAATATTATGAACAACTTTATGCTAACAAATTTGACAGAAAATTAACCAGAAAATCTAAGCAGCCACCTTTTATTTATCAAAGAAATTGAATTCATTAAAGAATGAAGGAGGAAGGAAGGAAGGAAGGAAAGAGGAAAACTAACTCCAGGCTGAGATGGTTTCATTGGTGAATTCTAACACGCATTTAAGAAAAAAATAACACCAATCTTAAACTCTTTCAAAAAGCCCTTTATGAGGTCAGAATAATTCTAATACCAACGCTGAAAAATGCCTTATAAAACTTGTAGGACTGGCCTACATCCAGAATGAAATCATTTAATCATGTTAATATACTAAAAGGGATGCTGATGGATGAAAAAAAATAAAGGTATGAAAACTAACTGGAATATTTTACCCCTTCTTATTCTTAGCCCTGTATCTATTTAATAATAAATAGATCAACCTCTTTAGAATTGAAAAGTGATCTGTGCACAAATGCCTTGGGCTCTTTTCTCACTTTTGGAGCAGTCTCTCCTCATTAGGCAGGCATTTTTACTTGTGTGCAGCAAGCCACTGGGGTTGGGGTGGGGAGAATATGGCACACTCCTGCTGTTGCTCCAGGAGGCAGTAAGAAACCTCATTCTGGGGGCACCCAGGTGGCTCAGTCAGTTAAGCATCCAACTTCAGCTCAGGTCATGAGGCTCAGGTCATGATCTCACAGTTCGTGGGTTTGAGCCCTGCCTTAGGCTCTGTACTAACAGGTTGGAACCTGGAGCCTGCTTCAGATTCTGTGTCTCCCTCTCTCTCTCTCCTCCTCTCCCACTTGTGCTCTCTCTCTCTCTAAAAAAGAAAGAAAGAAAGAAAGAAAGAAAGAAAGAAAGAAAGAAAAAAAAGAAACCTGATTCTGAACACAGGTCACTTATGCATGCAAGTCTGTAGTAAAATTTATCGATGGTAAAATACATATTCTGGTTAAAACTATATATATATATATATATATATATATTTCATTTTTTAAAACTATATATATTTCATTTCACTAAATTAGTTCTCACTTATCCCCTAAAAAAAAAGAAAATAGAGTGAAAGGGAAGAAGGAAAGTTTTAAATATATTTAGAAGACACAAAGTATCTGCATGTGGAAGTAGGAAACAAAGAGTGTAGTAACTAGTCCCCCTGCCCCCACACTGGGATGGGAGAGGCAGGGAGGGACAAGAGTGACACTGGGAATTATCAGAAGACAGTGATATTTCAAGAAGTTCAACCAAACAAGCAGAAAAAGTATTCACGGATAGTGCAGAACATAGGTGCTTTAAAGAATAGAGACGCTTATAAATGGAATGTCAGTGTGACAGAAATCCCTGTGTCCCTCCCCTGGTCATTCCATGTGCCTGGCTTGGGCTGATGGTATGGAAGAAGCTTTTGGCCACTGGAACTAAGATCTTGCTTGTAACCTGCATCCCCTAGTTACTGTATCTACCTGCTATAACTGTCAAAGTGGGGGCCAATGAGCATTTAATTAGCAATTGTTCTGGTCCAGGTAGAATAGTAGGAACCAGGCTTACCTGAAACAACAAAGAAAAAAAAAAAACAGACAAATTATATGAAACACCATTCGTCAGACATTGGATATGAGGCTGTGAAGGAAAGTGATGGCAGGAGGAAAAACATGTGAGGCAGGTCCCAAATTCCCAGCTTCCTGTATGGAGAGTTTTCTTACGGGGAAACCCAGGGTGAACTCAGAGGTCTTCCTGAGCTGGCAGCCCAGGGGGTCTAAGCCACAGCTCCTAAGGCAGAGTTCCAGAGAGGAGAGTAGTGAGGATCTGCAGGGGGTCTTTCCAGAGTCTTATGCTGAATGTTGATTTGTGCATGCATATGAAGAAGCTACCTGAAGCCAAGGAAAATCCTTCCTGAAAGAAGCAGAGAGCAAATTCCCCAGAGCTCACACAAATCTGTGTTCCCACAAGTCAGAGCAGAAAACCTCTGCTTCAATATCTTCATTGCATTGAGTAGAATATTCAGAAGGGTATTGCCTCGGTAATGGGGAAAAATTAGCCCTCAATCAGTGTTTGCTCTGGTCCCACAAGCATACACACATACATACATACACACATACATACATACATACATTCATACATACATACATAAATGCCTTGAAAGGATCACATTATTACCAAGTGGCTTAAATGCTTTCTGGAACAAAGTTCAAGGATATTTATAGAAATACAACACTATCCAGCACCTAACAAGGTAAAATTCACAATATTTGACATTCAGTAAAAAATTAATAAGGGTATAGGAAAATGCAATGTACAAGTCAAAGACAAATGCCAACAGACACAGAAATGTCACAAACGATAAAATTAGCAGACAAGGATGTTTAAAAAATACAGGTGGAAGAAAAACTGAACATACTTAGTAGAGACATAAAATACATAGAAGACCCTTTTTGAATTTTAAGTGATGAAGAATATACTGGATGGATTTCACAACAGATTAAACATCACAGAAGAAAAGATTAGTGAATTTAAAGACATAGGGATGAAAATTATCCCAAATGAAGTACAGAGGAACGAAAAAAGGACTGTAAAAAAATGAACAAAGCATCAATTTAAAAAAAGCATCAATAAAGAAGCTAAGGGAAAACTTCAAGCAGTCTAATTTATGTATATTTGGAATCTCTGAAGGGGGGGTAATATAAAAATATTTGAAAAATAGGCAATTTTTGACCAACACAGTGGGGATATTCAGGTTATTTGAAGGTTTTAAGTATATTGTACTTTCTGATATGGTAACTAAAAATATACTATGCCTAACATGTCAAATATTTAAAAAGAAGCCCACACTTAAGGCCTGAAAGCATTCATAGTCTACCAAAGAGATGAGTGGTTTTTAGAATACATTCAAGAGGTAAAATGACATTCCAATATAAATTTATTTTCTACTTTTTGTGGATCTGAATGTTGATGCATTACTGATGAAGGAGTTAAGACACTTCTCACACAAATAGGTTTTCTTCCTCTGATTGGGAAGAAGGCAGCTTGTGAAGGTGAAAAATAGGAAAGGAAAAATTTCGGTCAGAGGTTGCAGAGAAAAACTGGTGAATTGTGGCATGAGTGATATCATCAGAGAACGGAAATTGACAAGTTTTAGATCACAATGGGAAAAAAGGAAGAAGGCAAAAACATCAGGAACAATAAATCAAATCATTGCGTTGTACACCATAAACTTAGAGAATGTTGTATGTCAACTACATCTGAATACAAGAGGAAAAATCCAGAACAAGCTTGAAGACTGGGACACAAAACGTGGTTCAGTCAGGAAGGTGTAATTCATATGCACTCAGACATTCATAGGTGTCTTGCTTTGATCAAATATAAAGCAGTTAATTTAGGATGAGACTCTACCTGCTTTGCCTCAACAATCTGTCCACATTGTTGTAAAACATAGTGTATTTTTTTTCCCATATGCACAATATCATTAGAGGGTGAAATGTCGAGCCAAGACCCCATTTAAAATAAAACATAGAAATGATAAAGGAAAAAATGTAGGTTCAAAGGGAAAAGCAACAATAAAAACAAAACTTCCTTGCTCAGTTTAAATACTAAGATTAATATTCTCTAAGTCAAAAAATTTTAGAGCTAAGTTGCCTTCAGGTAATCTCCTCATCTCCTGGGGGTAAAGAGAGTCACCTGGGTCACACAGCTACTTCATTTAAGGGAAGGAACTGAGATGCAAGTATCCTGAATCACAATCCTTGAGCCCTGTCCATTCACCAGTTTGCTTAAGAGGGAAGGGAGCATGAACCAACCGTATACATTGATTTTAAAAGGGATTCTAATGCACTTTAGAGTGTATAGCACTCATAAAAAATACTCTTTCTTATATGAGCTTGACCTACTACACTTTCTATAAGAAACATTAACTCCATCTTTAGTTACTACTAATTTGGGGTTCTTTGAATTTATAAGTATTTGAGGGTGCTGGTTTGGATGACTCCATCTTGCTTAAAAGACCTGATCGTGAAAGAAGTGATCCCCTCTTTAAACTTTTGATAAGTGATCCCCTTTATGCCTTGTAAGCAATTCAGATTCACTGCATTCATTGTTATTTTCATAAATCATCATTCCGGTGTCCTTTAGAGGAACACTTGAGAAACTGGGAGCCGAGAAATCTGTATCTTGTTCCCAATTCTGCTTGGGGTTTGGGTAAGTCATAAAACCATTGGCTTTCTCATGAAAATAACTCTGTTTCTCTAAATCTCTCTTAGTTCCAATTACAAGGATTAGGAGAGCAAGAGTCTCTAGGGTCTTCTTTTAAATGTAGCTATCTTATTTTTCCCCCTTCCTTTCTCTTTCTGTACCCAACAGCAAGTACAAGGATCTGTGAAAAAACATAGAGCAGAGATGAGCTGAAGTAACCATTGTAATTTTTTATATCCTATTTTTTTAACACCAGCTCCAGGGCTGCTAGCTTCTTCTCTCCTCAGCTCACTGGTCACTTGGGTCTTTGCTTCAGAAACTAGGTAACACGGTAGTCAAAGCACTGGTCATCAGACTTTCGGATAAGCAACATGGAGAAATGACAAAAATGGTAGAACTGGGGCTGCCTTTATAAACTCATGGTTTAAACATAAGCTAATTTCAGAGCAATCCTTTATTTTTTGCTTCTTATATCTGTACTGCACTCTTTTCCCTCTCAGATTTCCTGTCCTCTACCTGTTCCTCTACCTGTTTGTGGTAGAGATGATTTTTATTTGCTAAGCTGCTTTGAGCTTACTTTCAATTGTAAGAACCAATAAATGACGCCTATACTCACGGTAAAATTCCTATACATCTGAGAGATACCACGTAAGCAGAAATATTTTGCTCTCAACAAATTAAACATCCATGTCAAGTCAGCTCCTCCACAGTGTTCTTATTTTTTGCTTTTCTTATAAATTTTATTTATCTATTAAAATTTTGTTGAGTAAACTTGACTCCATAGTGTTAATACAACTTCCAGAGCTCCTATTTTTAAACCACAGGTATTAGAAAGATGTGTGTGCAAATGCACTGAGTTACATAAATCCAAACGAAAATCGTCATAACAGATAGTTCTACTTCAGGTAGTTTTATGTTGCTTACAGAATTTTCTATTATGGTGTTATGTTAAAACATTCAACCAAAATTTCCTGAACACCATTTATGAGCATTGCATATATACAAAAATGCTTCAATTAATTTACATTATGTGCCTACCATTAGTACCTCCAGGAGTCTGCATGCATCAGATAATATCTGTCTAAAATGTGAATTTACCTTCAATACAATATTTGATCTCATAAATTCAACAGTTTATATCTCAAAGGGAGGGGTGGATTTTCTGCTGTTTTTATTTACAATGAAAATTGAATCTTAACTAGCCACGTGGGAATATGGTAGACAATAATCTATTGTTGAACATTAGTTTTAATATTTATGTAATTTATTGACTGAATGAAATGAGGTCTCTGACTCAACTGAAGAGTTTGGCATTTTACATTTTTCAGTTTATAGAACTATTCGATTAACAATAAATTTCAAAATGGTCCATTGATGTTGAGCAAATATGGCCTAATACTAAGAGATATCAAGACATACTTTATGTTCAATTTGGTTCAACCTCTCTTCCTATAATGAAACAGTGACCTATGAATCTTTTGGAATAGGACGTGTGTGTGTGTGTGTGTGTGTGTGTGTGTGTGCGTGCTAAACAAGTTCAATTACAGGTTAATAAGTCTGCATCAATTATCACTTTGGCTATGTGGCAGCCAAATAAGTCAGTGCTGCTTCAAGTAATTTGGGATAAAACTGACCAAAAAAAAAATGAATTTGGGTAAAACCAGTAAGGTGTGTGTGTGTGTGTGTGTGTGTGTGTAAGCATGTGTGTATAAAAGTGTCATAATTTTTCTGGGGAAATTCTCCAGGATAGATTTACTTTTCAAAATTGCTTTTTTATTATTATGAGTAGAATGGCATGAATTGGCTGTGGCTTTGCTATTGCTTATAAGGAATAAACTTGCCGTTACTCAGTAGTAGCTGGCACTTTAAATTTTAATGTGGGTATCAGCCCATGTTTTGCAAATGTTTGACATTACTTGAATGCAAAATTAGGAAATATTATATTTAATTTTACATTCTATTTCTAGTGGTAGCAAGATTTTTGACACTAGTACAATTTTTGTGCACGTATCCCCCTTCGATGACCCTCACAAATGTAATTTTTACCCTATGTACTTTTTAAAGTTAGGAATTTGGATCCTGGGAAGAGTCTCGAGAAACAGTTAAGATGCTTCCAGACATCTCTTAGGAATAAATAGCCTTGAAAACCTGAAAGTGAATTTGACTGCCCACTAATAGAGACCACATAGTAATAGGCCAGCAATTTTGTTGAAGCCCTGAACCCGTTTCCAGGTCTCACAAGGAATCCTGGGTTTCTCAGTACCTTTTTTTCCCAATCAAATTGGCCAGAAAACATCCCTCTCTCCTCCCCTAGGTTCCTAACTTTGAGGGCTGCAAACTCATAAATGAAGTCAGGCTGTGGTTGATATTATGCTTACATTCATGTTATAAATTTACATGAAGCAATATCTACTCTATGTTTAGCTCCTCAAATGAATAGTTCATTCCATATAAATAGAAGGATTATTAATAACGACATTCTGTTTTTCTATTCCCTCAGTACTTTCAATTAGTTACACAGATATTTACCTCTTGCTCTTTACCTGTGCACTATTTAAAAATCTTTATTCCACTGAAGAAGCAGCTCTGCTTTGTGGAAAAAGTAAAGCGACTCGTGAGTCACATTTACTTCCTGAGGACTATTAAAGGCCTGGAGAGGAACCAGTTCGCATACAAACACTCAAGAAACATCTATGTAAAGGGATAGCAGTCTTCAGCACTTGGAAATTTTCTTACATAGGAGACAAGTATGATAAGGCAAATCTTGGAAATTAGGAGAAAATTTTAGTCCTAACATCTCCGGTGATTTGTGTGTATTTGGAATGTCACGTAAAATTAAAAAATAAAAACAAACTGAAGAATTAAAATAATGTAATTGCTGCACTTGTGTTTTTTGGCACCGTAGGAAAGGGCATCACACTCTGATAGCCTTTAGCAGCACAGACTTGGATCAGCCATTTGACCTCTCTAGGATTTAGTTTATTCACACGGGCCAAGTGACTCATAAGGTCTTCCCGATCTAAAAACGCTGTGGGTTTGTATTATTGGTAGGGAATTCTTTAATAAAGCTCAGACTGACAAATGTTGCAAGACTCACTTCAAACACAAAGACGTGCCACACCTCCAATAAGTAAAGGGGCTGGGTGGACAATTGTTGGAGGAAGAACTAAGTGGAAGCCATGCTTGTGGGAGATGAGTAATCAGCTGGAAATGAAAAGGAGATATTTGTGGGGGTGGATACAACAACCTTACAATAGCAATAAAGTCTGGGTTGTTGATGCCCGTGGATTCTGAAATATGAGGTTTCGATTTTGGTCTGTAGGCAAAAAGTGTGATAAGATATCCAGTGGGATACAGAATGGGATAAGGAGGATCGGCGACTCTCCAGCAGGGTAATCATAACAGTGGCTAAATTTTATTAAGCACTTACTATATGTCAGGCATTGTTCTATATCCTTTACATAATTAACTCATTAAATAATAGAAGCAATAACTCTATGAGTTTGATGCTATATTCTTGTTAAGAAAACCTGAGGGAAAAGGAGATTTAAGTAACTTGCCTAACTATAAACACAAAAGTATTTTAGAAAAAAGGCCTACTAAAGCTAAAATCTAGATTGATTTGGAGAAGACATATACAAACTTATTTTCAGAAATTTGATTTTTGAAAAAAAACATTTATTGTATTAAGCAAACGTATGCACTTCTAAAGTGCGGTGATCATTATGACAATGAAGTTTTGTTTTTGAAAGAGAAAAAGATATGCACAATGTGACAGTTGTGCTTGTGAATTTATTAGAGTGCGTGTATTTAAGAAAAATAAATTTCAAACAAAACAAAAAAATCCTCACCCAATCCAAAACAGACCTGATTATTTGGTTTCTGACGTATCGGTGTGAAACACAGACTAGAGACTTCTTCCAAACATTTAAGGAACAGATATCAATTCTCTACAATCTGTCTCAGAAAATAGGATCAGGGGACACATTTCCCAACTCATTCTATGAAGTCAGCATTACCTTAATACCAAAACCAGGCAAAGACATTACAAGAAAGAAAATCACAGACTAATAAATCTCATGAATAGAAATGTAAAAATCCTTTAAAAGATATTAGCAAATTGAATTCAACAATGTGTAAAAGGAATTACACACTGTAACCAAAGTAGGATTTTTCCACGTATGCAAATTAAAGTCAACATTAAAAAATCAATTAATGTAATCCATCACATCAACAGGCTAAAGAAAAGTCACATGATCACATCAATAGAGGAAGAAGAAACATCTGACAAAATCCAATACCCATTCATGATAAAAATTCTCACCAAAGTAGGAATGGAATACAATGCCCCCAAACTCATAAATAACATCTACCAAAATCTTACAGCTAACATCATACTAATGGTAAGAAACTAGATGCTTTCTCTCTAAGATCTAGAATGAAGAAAAGATACCCCTTTTAACATTCTCATTCAACATCATACTGAAAGTCCTGAATAATATGATTAAGAAAAAGAAATATGAGGTATACAGATTATAAAGGAAGAAATAAAACTGCCTTTATATACACAGGACATGACTATGTAGAAAATCTCAAAAAATTAACCAAAAAAACCTCCTGGAACTAACAAGTGATTGTAGCAATTTACAAGCTACAGGGTTAAATTTGTAAATATATAAAGTATACATCAATTACTTTCAAAGTACAAGCAATGAGCACTGAAATTTGAGATTAAAAACATACTATTTATATTACCACCAAAAAAGAAATACGTATATAACTTTATAATTCTGATAATATTTTTTCAAAAGATCTAAATAAATGGAAAGAAATTCCATGTTCATGGATAGGAAGACTCAATATAGTTAAGACGCCAATTCTTCCCAATATGATCTATAGATTCAATGAAATCCCAATCAAGATTCTAGCGTGTTACTTTGTGACTATCAACAAAATGATTCCAAAATCTATACGAAAAACCAAAAGATCTAGAATAGCCAACAAAATATTGAAGAACAAATTGAGGGAAATGATGTTACCAACTTCAGACTTACTATAAAGCTATAGTAATCGAGTGAAAGAATTAGACAAATAGATCAATGAAACAAAATGGTGAGCCCAGAAATAGTTAACTGGTCTGTGACAAATGAGCAAAAGCAATCCAATGGAGGAAGGATAGTTTCTTCCACAAATGTTGCTAGAAAAACTGGACATTCACCTGCAAAAAAAGTTCATCTAAACACAGACCTTATATCATCCATAAAAATTAACTCAAAATGGATCACAGACTAAATCTAAAATGCAAAGGTAAAACTTCCAGGGGTGCCTGGGAGGCCCAGTCGTTAAGTGTCTGACTTTTGGTTTTGGCTTAGGTCATGATCTCATGTTTCATGAGTTTGAGCTCCCCATGGGGCTCTGCTTTGACAGTGCAGAGCCTTCTTGGAATTCTCTCTCTCTCTCTCTCTCTCTCTCTCTCTCCTGCTTGCTCTGTCTCTCTTGTAGTGAATAAATAAAAAAAAAAACCTTTAAAAAACGAAAAAAATTTAAAAAAGTAAAATTTCCAGAAGGCCATATAGGTGAAAAGCTAGGTACTGGCATTTGGCAATGAATTTTTAGATACCAAATGAAAAGCATGATTTTTGAAATAAAAAATTGAGAAGTTGGGACTTCATTTAGCTCTGCTAACCACAATGTTAAGAGAATGAAAAGTAAGCCATGGACTGTGAGAAAATATTTGCAAATACATGCCTGATAAAAGGACTTGTATCCAAAACATGTAAAGAAATATTAAGATTCACCCATAAGAAAACAAACAATTTAAAAAGTAGAAAAATGATCTGGACAGACACTTCACCAAAGAAGATTTATGGGTGGCAATAAACATATTAAAAAATGCTCAACATTAATTACCACTAGTGAATTGCAAATTGCAACAATGAGATACCATGGGGCACCTGCGTGGCTCAGTTGGTTAAGCATCTGACTTCGGCTCAGGTCATGATCTCAACGTTTCATGAGTTCAAGCCCCGCATCAGGCTCTGTGCTGACAGCTCAGAGCCTGGATCCTGCTTTGGATTCTGTGTCTCCCTTTCTCTCTCTCTTCCTCCCCCACTCGCACTCACACACACTCTCTCTCTCTCTCTCTCTCTCTCTCTCTCTCTCTCTCTCTCTCAAAAATAAAGATTAAAAAAAATGAGATACCATGATATACCTAAGCCATTAGACTGGCTTAGTTCTCAAATACTTGCTGGCAAGGATGCAGAGCAACAGGAACTCACTCATTGCTGGTAGGAATGCAGAATGGTACAGTCACTTTAGGAGACAGTTTGACAGTTTTTTTTTTTACAAAGCTAGACATAGTATTAACATATAAATCACTTTCCTACATATTTACCCTAATAAGTTGAAAACTTATGTCCACATAAAAAACCTGCACATGGATGCTTATAGAAGATTTATTCATAACCACCAAAATTCAGAGTAACCAAGATGTCCTTCAGCAGGTGAATGGATAAACAAACTAGTACATCATACAATGGAATATCATGCAAAAATAAAAAGAAATGAGCTATTTGGGGAAAAAATGACTATCAAACCATCAAAAAACATGGAGAAGGCTTGCTTAAGTGCAGATTACTAAATGAATGAAGCCAATCTAAGAAGTTATGTACTATATGATTCCAACTATGTGACATCCTGGCAAAGGCAAAATATGGAGACACTAAAACCGTAAATGTTGTCAGACAGGGGTTCCAAGGGAGAGGAAGAGGGATGAGCAGGTGCAGCACAGGGGATTTGGGGCAGTGAAACTATTTAATTAACAGTAATGTATTAATGTTGGATCACGAATTTGTAAGAAATGTACCTAACCAGTGAAGATGCTAATCACAGGGGAATCTGGGTGTGGGGTGGGCTGAAGGGAGTGTAGAAGTATTCTCTGTACTTTCTGTTCAAATTTTTTTTGTAAATTTAAAACTGATTTAAGAAATAAAAGCTATTAATTAAAAAATAAAACTAGAACACCTTTTTTTTCTCATCTGTGGCAAACCTATGGAAAAACGAATAACATCATCAGAAAAGTCTGGCACTAGCCAGAGAGAGGGAAGCAAGTATATGGCAGAAAGAAGATCCCTCCTTCCTGTTCCTCTGGCTTCCAATACTGCCCCTTCAATCTACACTGATGCCAGAATGACTCTGTTACAAGAAAATCTGAACATGTCACACTCTTTCGCTTAAACTTCCTCAAGGAAATCTGTGGGCTGCAAGATAAAACATAAACTCCTTGGCAGGGCACACCATATGTGACAGTCTGGAAGGTTCTGCTCCTCTATGCACCCAGAGTCATTTCATTCCCCACCCCCCCTTAAAATTCTCCCAAGTGATTTTGCACAAGCAACAAAGTCATTCCTTCTCTGGCCTTGCAAACTCTTGCTCGTTCTTCAAGTATCAGTTAGGGAGTTGTCCTCCTAATCGAGTCTTCTCTGAGCTTCTCAGTGGACCCTGCTACTTAGCCCCCATAGGACAAACACCACATTGTGAAATAATCATTCGTTTGCAAAGCTGGAGCCTCTTTTGACTCACGTTCTATTAGGGGACTACCATGTAGTATTTGTCTTTATATCTTCAGCATCTAGCACAGACTCTAGTATATAGTAGGTGTTGAATAAATGCTTGCTGCATAAACACCAGGCGCTGAATACTCAAGTTCTGATTCACCACAGCCTCTATGGTAATTAATATCTTCTAGTTAGTATTTTCACAGTTTACACTTCTTTAATGAATTCTCACTTGTATATATAGTGAACTCTTTGATTATCCACAAGAGGATTATCTACATTGTAGTTTAGTGTAGCAAATCTTACTTTTAACTTCTTGTTGACATCACCAGCTGTTTACTTATGTCCTTCATTGACATTGTCACCAATTCCATCTACTTTGACTCCTGTATACAGCTAAAAGCTTGGCAGAAGTTAGGAAGAAAGGGATTTTTAAAGAAACGCACATTGGTTTGCTTCTCCTTACCTAAGATTCTGGGCTTAAAAATGTAAGAGATCCCGAAGACAGGAAAAAGAGAAGACCAAGCAAAGCCTGATAATTCTTTACCCTAACCTACAAATCTTTGAATAGTTTTGAGAATATGTTACCTAACAAATAATACTGTATTTCTATACACTCTATATTTTATGTCTATTACACTAGTGTTTTAAACTTCCAACTTCTTCGATTTCTTTGCACCTGCCAACGTGAAGATCGCACTACATGGCAGGATGTTTAGGAATAAAGCAAGATTAGCCACATACTCCTAAAACAATCATATATTAAAAACCTATCCTCAATTCCAAAAGAAAAACTATCTTCAATTTCAGATGCTAGTAAAGACAAGAAATAAATAATCTTGGCCACAGCTTTTTTTTTCTTGTTTTGTTTTCTGTTTTTTTTTCTGGGTATGTTATATGATTCTATTTTTTAATGTCATTTACATTAAACTCCTAAGCTTCTGAATGTGCTGTAGATTCTTCTGAAGGCCTCTGGTAGTGATTCTTCCTTTAAATTTAAAAGCCTAATGAACCCAGATTTTCAAAAGTAGCTAATATTGGGTTGAGGGCCAAACAATATAATGGTGCAGAACTACTTGCATTATTCCTGGAGCTATTTGATTTTGACAAGCCCACATTTGGTAATTAACATGAGAATGCCCCCTTGGGCCGTTCTCCTGTTAGCTAAAATATCTTATAAATTACTGTAATAAAAGGCGAAAAAAAGGAACACGCTGCCTGTCAATGTTTCAACTTATCTAGCAAGAGGAGGAGACAAAGCCTTGATCTCGAAACATACAAATGCCAAATGGGAGCATAAATTCTGCCGTCTGCCCCAACATGCAAGAGTCGCCTGTTTGACAGAGGGATGCGTGCAGAGAGCATCAACTGAGTTTCCAAAGCGAAACGTGTGTAGGTCCCTTGGATAAGTAGTGTTTGTATGTTGCACGATTGTGCTTAGTCAGTGATATCACATCATCAGCTTAAGGCCAGGTCAGTGGACACAGCATCTGTAATTGAAGGAGCAGCTTCATACATTCCGTCCTAAGGTCTCTGGGCAGAGTTTAATAACTAATACCATCTACCAATGATGTAAAATACAGTCTAAGTTATTACCCTAATCTAGATGAATGTATTAACATGGCCATAATCTAGATTCTATGTGCATTTGTGGTCAGGAGTCAAATGCCTCTCCTCACTACCTCTGTTTGCTCCTATCTGGCGACAAGCTTGGAATCAGAGAAAGGATGGGAAGGAGACAAATGATCAGTTCATTTTCTTGAGGCTAAGATGCAGCAATGACATCATTCTACTTCTGGCAAAGAGAAATAACAATCTGACTACTTCCTTAGAACTGACTTTTAAATTTTTTTCAGTCCACGCTTTCTTTTTTTTTTATCCTGTTTCACCTACATGCATTTATCATCCTGTTACAGACACACAGGCCACCAAAGGATAACAAGACACAAGTAAGAGACTCTTCATAGGCGATGGAGACCATTGTGCATCTATACATATAACCCTGGCATACTATGCATATCTGTAATCAGACAACAAACACATTGGAATTGAACTGTATTTTCTCACACTAAAGTTTTACCTACTGTGACCTAACCAACTTTTATTAGCATCAATTTACTTGAATCTGGGGCATTAACCATATTATTTTGAGTCGGCAGCAGCTGTTGATTGAACAGCAGTTTTCTATGTTCTATTACTTAGGGTCTTTTTTTTTCCAGTTAAAGGTCTGAGTGAATCAATGAGTATAGAATGTAGACTTATTGATAAAAATTCTGGGCCTGCAATAGAATCTAGCTCAAAAATAGCTGTGTATAATCCATGGCAGACATAATTTGTTACTACTGCTGAATTTTAACAGGAACAGATCCAAAAGCATGTCAGTGTTCCCATTTTTGTGCCACAGAGTAATGACATTTAATCAGGAATATTACTACACTCTTTTGGTGACAGCTGAGACACGAAACCAGCCAGCTGATGCAATTCCTGTCTTATTGTTGGCAGCCTATAAGCAGAAGCCACAAACAGGAAGCTGCCTTACCTTGTGTATATCATCAGCGGAAACTTTACAGAACAAGGCTTGCAGATAGACGACAAACGGAGTCCATCATGTTTCCTAAAGACTTTTGGAACTATCCTAATTTCCACCTATCCCTGTGGCCATAGGAAGCTTAGTGAAGACACTGTTCTAGATCTTTTAATGTAATGGCACTGCAGTCGCCAGGTGTGAGGCAACATGAGGTTTGCAGAATACAACCGCCATAGCTCCTGCTCAGTTAGATCGATGGTCTATAATTACCTGGGAATTACTTGGACACAAATCAATGGTGTATTACGTCCCATTCATAACGAGCAGGATAAGTTTGGCCTGGTCTGGGAACCTCATGATAAAGACAATATCTCCATCTGCTTATTCTGCCCGCCCAAACTGCCACTGATTCAGCCCAGAAAGGCTGGGGATATGGGAAGAGGACCCTAGACAGGGAGGGAGTGGAGCTGCCGTGCCTTCCAACTCTGCAAACAGCCTTCAATGCATAGAGGTAGGTTTTCACTCAACCTGATCTGCACTAAGATTGACATCTCCGAGATAAAAGGCTCTGCATTCCATTAGATGTCATCAGCTCGGCCAGCCTCCTCCCCTGGCCACACCCCAAGGGATCAAGCCACATTTTGATGACATCCATCAAGCTCAGGACTCCAGCTCAACAGTTTGCAGCAATTTCTCCATCTTACAGCTATCACCAGAGGGGGAGGGAATCCAAGCCAGTGGTGGGGACGGGTTGCTTGATGCCATCTGATCAAACACGAAACGTGCAGCCCCATAACTAAGCTGCCACAAACACACCACTCTATCCTGTAATACTTCTTAAAAGTAAAGGAACAGAGCTGGAGTCCTGCTGGATTTCCCTTAGCAACCTGACAGGAGCCCACAAGGTCAGCTAGCAGGAAGCGTAGAAAATTATACAGTGGGGAATTATCAGCTAAATTATTTCACTATACTCAGGATTTTTACTGTTCTTCCCAAGACAGTGGCCCCTTGCTACTCAGATTAGAAACATGAATAAAAGGACAAGAATGACAAAAGGAGGGAGAAAGGAAAGGGAAACATTTTAAGTGGCTTATTTATCTTCTTTTACCATATACACATATGCATGCATGTATGGATTAGGCTTTCTTTTTTGTTTTAATGCCACTCCTTGAGGCTACTGCTCAGGGATGCAATCTGCTTGTTTTCTTTCTCTGGCCATAATGCTCCTTATCCTTTTTGTTTGGGGTGGAAGGACAATGGGGGTTGGTCCAGAGACCCGTCTCACCATCAGGTTTGCCGCACAAGCTACAGCCGCTGGAGCAAGCATGATTTATCAATTAACAGGTAATGAAAAAAATTCTCTGCAATTAAAGATATGATTCTGCTCAAACAGGAAGCGGCACCATACAACTGTGTACCCCTCTGAGGAATACTCAGCTCCTGTCACTAATGTGGAACACAGCTAATTTTAACAGAGTGTGTGTGGGCCCCTTGGGGGACTCCATGTTGATGAAGGAATATACAGTAGGGAACCCCCAGAGGACCGAGCTGATTGGAGAGCCCCAGGAAAGGTGTAGGGAAATTACATTTCCTGTTTCTTAGGAGAGTTATTAAAGGGGAAGGCAGCTTTAATCACTGAAAGACCAGTTGCTGTATTATTTTTGATTTATATACCAAAACAATACCCTTCATTCCTTAGTTGCTTTTTAATATATATGTCAGCTTAGTCAATATTATATTTCAGTACAACACATAAACAGCTGTAGGATCTTGTTAAAAATGTGAAGGGTTTTGAAAGATTATATGGGATAAAATATATTATTGCTACTCAACAAAAATCAGAGAAAATTAAAATAGACAGAAATTTTCTTTTCTTTTCCTTTCTTGTAAACCAACGTGATTTTTTAAAAAAAGAAATGAGCTGTGAATTTACTAATGATAGGAAAAAAAAGTTGTAGGGTTCTCAGTATTTTCTCTTTCTGGATATACAGTTTCCTTAGAAAAAAAATTTTTGTTTCTGTCCAATAAATGCAGAAATGACAAAGTGCTTTGTTAAAATCATGTTTATGTCCATTTGTTTAAAATACTTCTCTACTGTCAATATTTTACAGCAATAATTTAATAAACTTTGGAGATGGAGGAACCTTCAGATCACCTAGCTCAACCCTCTCATTTTTCAGGTAAGGAAATAAAGAGTCAGGGAGGCTAAGTATTAACCACAACACATCAAGAACAACACAACAATAAATCTCATGTTGGTTGGGTAATTACTCTGTTAGGCACTGCTCTGAGCTCTTTGCACACATTATTTTATTTAATTCTCATTTAAAACTCTATGAGGTATTGTCAATTATCGCTATTATTATTTTCATCTAAGGAGAAGCTCAGGCTTAGAGAGCATGAGTGGCTCACTCAAGGCCACACCTGACAAGGTCAGAGGCAGGACAGAGGACCAGGCAGCATTGACTCTACACTCTGTCCTTTATCACTAGGGAGGCTCTCTCTTCTGTCACATATCAATTATGGAAGCATAGGCTCTAGACCCTGGATCCCTTGATATATAGTCTAACAGTAAAAGAGGAAACTCTTTGATATCCATTAGATTATGTTGAAATACTCTGCACCAATAGATTACCCCGCAACATTGAATATCAAGTAGAAAGTCCCAATACCAATTCTGTGAGGCCAAACAGGACACCACACATGCAGGTCAGTGAGGGCACTGAATGTGGTTGTCGGACTGGTTGGGGGAATACAAATGACCTTGGGGAAAATCAGGCAAGAAGTCCTGGGTCCTTGCCGGGACCTCTGACCTCCCAGAAGCCCCTCCCTAACCTCCAGCTTAAGTCTCCCCATGCCACAGTCCAAAACTGATTACATTTACAAAAACAAGTGTTCCATTTCTGTGCTTTTTAAATTTAATTGAAAGACCGTGTCTTCCTAAAACAGCCAAAATCTATAACTGTTCTTGCAAACATCCTCACTGAAACCTCTGTCGTTTGCCAAAGCAGTGTTAGAGAACAACCACGGTGTGTGGCATGAGTGCAAATAGCTTTCCTTTCAAAACACAAACCAAAAAAAAAAAAAAAAATTACCATCTAGCAGCTATAAGTGATGGAGAAGGACCCTTCAAACCCTGCCCCACAGTATTACCTCGGGCAAAGGTTTCCTTTTCTGTTAGATTTGGAACATTTGGAAATAGGCTGCCCCTGCAAGCTTTGTTCTTGCTTCTTTGGAGGATTCCTCTGACAGTTCCTAACTGCATTATCAGGATTTGTCTCGCTGGTAATGGCCAATTCATTTGTATTACCACATTTAGACCTTGCACTAAGCAGACAATCACAGGTATGAAGAGTGGTCCCACAGATTTCACTGGAACTGACTGTCCTGACTAGCTCGTAAAAAAAATACCAGCAGGAAATCAAGTCCATCCTCCTCATTCTTCCTGTCCTGTTTCCCCAGCCCCTTATAGACAGGTAGACGGACTGACAGTGCACTTGCTTGCACACACACACACACACACACACACCATAAACCACAGCAGTAAGCCAAACTTCATTGGGAAGGAACTGGGACAGAGACTGAGCCCAACTCCTTCATTTAACAGATGAGGAACTGACTCCCGGAGAAGATAAGAGACTTGCCATGAGTCAGTTATAAGTGGCAAAGTCAGGGCTTGATCCTAAGGACCTCTGATCCCAAGCCCACTGTTCTGTATGCAGCACTGTTTCCCTGAAAGCATAAAAAACTAGCTTCTCCAGGAAGAAGGACTTTTCCTTTCTATAAGCCCTTGATTAGTGACTCCATTTTACAAGTGATCAATTTCTCAGGCCTTTCTTCTGAAGGACTCCCACACAGACATCCTTACGCACTGATGTAGGGCCCCACTGGTAGAAATCAGACACAAAACACAGCCAAGGACTTCCAGGGAGACTGAGGTATCAGCGGCCTGGCCCTTTCAATATGCTTCACACACGTGTCCAGCTATAGGGATGACACCTCTTGGGGATTCATCTCCTCTGCTCTGAAAACAACTGGGTGTATTAAAGGTGTCTACTCTCTCAGCATTGAAAAACGTAGGGTGTCAGAGACCTCAACGCTGTTGAAACAATTTGTGACAGAAAACAAACATTAGAAAGTTATTTAGAGGTTCAAAATCTGAAAAAAAAATAAAGATAACCCTGAGTCATATTCTGATTTTTATAGGTACAATTTGTACCTATCTTTCAGTAGATGAGAGAGGTGGCACAGGAGAAACGGATCATTAAACAGTAGTGTGAAACCAGGGAAATTAACCAGCTGCTGTGAAAGCCACCTCTCTTATTCTCTGAGAAAGACTAGAGGGTGGGGGTGGGGAGGGGAGAGCACAGGAAAAGCAGGAATAAAAGGGCTGACTGTACTGATACAGCATTAGCTGTATCTAAGCTAATGAATAGAAAACATTCGATCAAAAAATAATAGTTGCATGTGAAAGATCTTTCATACTTTTGAAATTATAATAATTTTGTCCTAGAAGGGCCTTGAAGCTCATTGTACCCAGTGCTCTGGTTTAACATAACAAGAAACCAAGGAACTGAGGTTGACAGCAGAACACTTCCTTGACCTCATGTACACATAGCAAGTCGGTGGTGAGAGGCTGACCTCCTAGCTCTCTGTCTTGTGCTCTATCCACTAACCCACACTGGTTGGCCATCCAACGGGCCAAAAGGCACTAGAGAGCCCATTTAAGGGAGTACGGTGCACTAGATGGTTGGGTTTGAGCTGTTATAGATATTTTTATGAACACATAGGAGGCAACCTCTCTTCTCTACCGGGGGGAATCAATGTGACCTGGTCGTTCAGTAACCATTCCATGGGCCTCCAACAAGCCAAAAATACAAAGAGACCCTAAGTCCTGAAGAGCAAAGGAGTCTGGCAAAAGGCCATGCACAAAAATTCAAGGCAGGAAAGCCATCACATGGACACACTGTGTGTTAACAGTCCAGAACCTTTGGGAAAGTCCTGACAAAAATGGAGGAGGAACAGCCATCTTCTGAGCACCTCTGCTACAGCCGTTACTCCATTCAGTCTTCACACACCCCTTTCTTAGGTGAGGCAACTGAGGGCAGAAATGTTAAGTGACCTGCTTATTGCACAGATCGCAGACACTCTCACCCAGGTCAACTCAAGTGCAAGATCTTTCTTTGCAGCCGCGTTCCTTTTGTTTCTGTCTACAAGTGCTGCGTGGAAGTAATACAGCGACTAGGACTTTGGGCGAAATAAGACTATGGTATCAGCTCATAATGTACATCTCATTTGCTTTATCAAATCATAAATTCCAAATTTCTATCTGTTTCTGAATGAAATGAGAAGGCATTATCTCCTCAGCTTCCCTTTCCCATCCCACCCTGAGACTTAGAAGAACAAAAAGGACGGCAGCCAACATCAAGGAAAGTAACATCTCTCGGCTCAGGCTGCTGTGCCAAAGAAAGAGATAAAGCAGGCACAAAGTAACAAATTATATTGTCAGAGAAAATGTGAACTTTTTGATTGGGGATGACATTTATTTTAAGTGTGCAGTGACGGCAGGGAATCTGTCAGGGTAAGACATGGCAGAGGTTTCAACGTTTGTTAAGAGTGTCGTGGGAATTTAGCTAAAACTGTTAAAACTGACACCATTGGCTTTTGTTAACACATTAAGCATGGGAAAAGTGCCAGTCAGCATATCCTCCATAGCATCAGTTCAGTTAAATCATCTGGAAGATGCATAAAACTGGAGGGGGATAATAATGGCTACATTTTCAACACATGGGGAGACAGAGGGGAGAAGGCCAGTGCCATTTTGATAAGAATGACAAATGGGTCCTTGAAGATGCAGCTCCCGACAAGGGGAAAGTGGTGGGGAGGGCATTTTTATCTGCCTTGCTATATTCCTAAAGATCTTTTACTACTGGAAACTAACCTCACATCCTACCTCATGATGCCAAGATTTGAGGAAGATAGCCATTGATGCACACAGGTTTGGCTGAAGCGAAACTGAAGACCTGTCTCAAAATTCTGCTTTAAATAGACTCACTCAATTATTACTTCAGAGTTAGGCTAAGTGAGAAAAAGCAGAAATTCAGATGTTTACCCAGTGAGATGAACTAAATCAAATGCAAAGGCACCCTTGCTTCTTCACAAAATCTTCAAAAGAACCCAATAAGCTGAACCTTGCCTTGACCTGGTTCCTCTGGACAAGAAGCAGATCGAAAGAAAAGAAAATTGAAAGCCTGACAATGACATGTGCTTTCAGCAATTAAATGGGTACAAGCTCTTGGTGACCAGAACAATGTTGTATTGAAAGGACAGCCTAAGCTTCTTTGGACAAACTTTTTTTTTCTTGCCAAACGTTTTGATTGGAGGTGAATGATTTTATCCTCAGCACCGTTTCACTAGTAAATGAAATATTACACGTTTGGGTCATAGAAAGATTTAAAAACAAAGTTTGGTGTTTATGTTTGACGAGCACAAAGACATTGCAAGTGTTGCCAAACTGCTGGAAAATGCAATGTTGTTGTTGTTGTTGTTGTTTCAATGCTTTTTAACCTAACACCATCCATGTGCTTTGCAAGACCTTAGGAAATGAATATTTTTGGAAGTCAGGAAGTTCCCTGGGGGTCATTTTTCCATAGGGCACAGAAAGCTGAAATTCTGTCCTAGGGCCTCCTGACTAGCTCCAGGATTGAAGAAAGGCCTTCAATTTGGCAAGTCTCTATCAAGGAAATACTTACTGCCCTTTTGCAGAGACTGAACCCTGTAAGTACCTCTGCATAAGGATTTACGCTCTGCAGAGGTTCAGTTTGCTGGTCATCTGACCTGGGATTTTCTGGTCAGCTTCCAGGAGAGTGTTTATTGTCCATAGGTTAGGGTGTGTTTAATTTAAAGCCTTTCTTGGCTCCCTGGTTATCTGTAAATGATTACTCCATGCTTAGATTTTCCAGTAATAGACTCTAATGAATATAAATAAAATAAGCCCCAGTTTTCCAATTATAGCACCATGACCCTCTCTAAAACAACAGCACTGCTGACTGTAGGTGACCAGTGTAACTTTCCAACATTGTGTGTGTTAGGAAGTTTTTGCTCATTTGCACCTGTCTGGTTTAGCTGATAAAACACAGACATAGAATTAAGGGCAAAAACAGAAATTGGCTGCCAAGAACTGTCTTTCTACTAGGCAAACATTACCTTGTGTAGCTTAAAACACTAAATGTTTTTCCTAAAGGGCTGCTTCCATCATCGTCCCCCATCACACCAAAAAGAACATTTGGAAGAATAAGCTTGGACCAAAAGTATCCCTTTTTTTCCCCCTTCTCTTTCCTTTTTTTTCTTTCTTTCTTTCTTTCTTTTTTTTTTTTTTTTGGATTCAGAAGTAAAGCAGTCACACAGGCACAGCACCTCATCAAATAAAACAGACTGACACCATTTGGGCTTTACCAACCTAATTTCCTAGTTCTTTCAAGTCCTCACAACGATCCCTGGCTATTACCAAACACAGGCACAGCACCCAGGTCGTTCAGGCACATCACTACTGATTTTTTAAATTAAGTTTTTTAAAAGATCAAGCAGTTGCCATAAATGTTGTCCAAATTCAGAAAATACTTCTCATTCCCAAGTAAAACTGATTGAAATAAGGTCATTGAAACTGGTCTCATTATTGGCAGTCTTCAATGGAATAAAAGCTAACTAACACATGACCTAATTCTTAATCTTTCCTCCCTCACTGCCCACCTCAAGAGCTGCTGGGACTTCTTTTTTGCAGACAAGGAGAGTAGTACATTCATGAAAAAGATTTGGCTTCTAAGCTTTAGATTGGCCAGGCAATGGAACCTTGAGACAACAAGTCTCAGAAGGGGGAAAAAATAGTGGTAATTAGCTACAAAACTGCCATCTATTTTAACCAATGCATGGATACTTAGAGATTGCTTTCTAGATTTTCATGGATATTTTACAGTAGCTTTTCTTTTACAAGTTACTGTTTTAGCATCTAACAAAAGTAAAAGAAGCACCCATTAACACTACTTTGCAATAATTTCTTCTAGTGCCAGAAATAAGATTCAGAAGACAGTTACTTAAGAGAGTCCTAGTTCACACGTGTCCTTATTTTGATTTTTTAAAAGCAATTCTAATTAACTATTCTAATAGGTTATGGTAATTCAGTTCCAAAGTTATTAATCTGCCTACAAACAAAATCACACCTGCTAGAGATGTTCACATTGTTATCAATAGATATGCAAATGTACTTGGTATTGACCTTCCCCTGACGCACTGTAACATAACTGGAGAACTTAATTAGCGTCCGATACCTCACAAAATTTTGAAATACATCTAGTGTCAACATGTATTCTGAATCAAATTCTCAGTTCTCTTCTTCAGCATTTCCAACATAGCATTAAATAAGAGGGGATTTTCTAGCAAATATCATGGCATGGTTTGTGACATCATAGACATTTCCCTAATAACTGTGAAATCCTAAATAGAAATTTATTATCATGTCAAGTTGATATTAAGAGATGAGGTTAGCCGTAACTACCAAGAAACAAGAGTCCTATTTTTCAGAAAGATGTTAACCTTCAGGAATAAAGAGATCAAAAATTAAGAAAATACCAAGCATGACTATAAGGTGATGAAATGGATTTTCTTGTGTATCTTGTAAACTGGTTCTGACAATTAAAACCAGGGCTCTCAAGGCATTCTGAGTAAGCATGGTGTTGTTTAGCATAAGCACCAATATTTTAAAATTAAACATGACATGAGATACATAGTATTTGAAAATTTCTTCATAAAGTTTTCTTAAGATACTTTCTGTCAAATAGGCTAAATAATAAGAAAACAAAAATTTCTGTTAAGTTATACATTTCTATTCAAAACTTAAAAGAAAAAGAAAAAAACCTTTTTCCCCTACTGGGAAGGACCAACAGAAATTGAAAGTTGTCACCATCACCTAGAATAAATTCAACCATCAAATTTCACATGACTGTAAGGAACAGAAATATTTTATGATGCATCTGTTCAATTTGTTCTTTTGCTAAGTGATGCAATCATTTATACCAATAAGATGGTAAATATTTTCACTAGTACACGAAACAACCTTTTGGTTGGTTTATAATTACAAGAATGATGCTAACTGAATCCCTTGCTTTGTTTCAATATCCCTTGTTAGTACCATAGACCTCTCTGCCTCTCTTGTTTTTCTCAAAAGCAATTTAGAAAATGCTTGTATTTTAGACAAAAGGAGAACATTTGGTGAAAGAAAATTCATCATTAGGTATCTAGAGGTTTGTTAATAGAAAAGGCAACTCCCACAGTGTATCCTAGTGCTCAAGCCAGACACACATGCTCAGGACCAGCAAGCTGCCTTCACAGTGGGCCAAAAGTCATTATCATAATTTTATATTACATAGACTACATTGAAAATTTAATATATCCCAGCAAAAAGAGACAAAAGACATTTTGCATAATGCTTCTGTGAGCGCACTCTCTCTTGCTACCCTTTTAGCCACCCCATGCAGATAATCACACCAGGAAAAAGAAGTTCATTACCTAAGCCAAATCAAAATTAGGCTTTTCTTTTTGATAGGGAACTTCATTAGTAAGCCCTGTCTTATACAGCTGGGAGATTTGATGAATCTATCTTAGAGTAATAATTCAGTACAATCAGCCACAATTTTACTTTAAGTTTTACATCTTTATTAAGAAAAGTAGAAATATATAAACTGGATACACATAGGTAGATCTTTAAAGATGTTAAATCAAGATGCTAACTAAAATCACTTTTGGATACTTAAAACATTCTGGAATGACAGAAGTAATCCAGGTGAGAAATGCAACTTTACCACCTGGCTACCCATGATTAAGGGTTTCAGTGAAAAAAAAAATCAAAGAAGTCAAAGCTGAAACTTGAAGTTGAGGAAAGCGGGTGTTTATTGAAACTATTCAAATGAAAACACCTTCAGATTTTAAAGTTATCCTTTGATTAATAAGAAATCACCGGGGAAAAGTCATTTTAGAATTCTTCTTGAAATAAAGGCTAAAGATCTCTTTGTCCCTACATGCTGTCCAAGAAAATATCTACTGCAGTGCTGAGTCTCCGTTTATATCATGTGAAATTCAGTTATCCCACAGACATGGAAGAAAGAGCTCTGTTCGCCCCTTTGTGTGACCCACATTTGTAAGTAAGTACACCAGCATGTGAGAGCTCCGCTTACCACAGACGACTGTCTGTGGAACTCCTCCAAGACTGCACCCTTTCATCCTGGAAAAGACCGATCTCCGTAGCCCTGGTTGTGGACACAGTTTTCTACACTGTGCTTCAAGCTAACCTTGACTTCTGTAGCCAGACTGAAGCTTCAATATGCAGGACTCTTTGGACATCGCCCATTGTGCTTTTTCTTAACCATTCAGAGCCAGCTAGCTTTCAAGAGGAATATCTGTCTTACTTTGCCACAGCTCACCACGCTTACTGATATCCATGAATTGCCCCCAATATTTACAACAGCGTCATTGAAAGAATGAGAGTCCTGAATTGCCGAAGGTTAAGACTTTTTTAAACAGAAACGATAATTGGGGCATCTGGGTGGCTAAGTAGGTTGAGCATCTGACTTGAGCTCAGGTCATGATATCACGGTTCATGAATTTGAGCCCTGCATCCTGTCAGCATAGAGCCCACTTCGGATCCTCTGTCTGACCACTCACCCACCCTGCACCTACCCTGCTCGTGCTCTCTCTCTCAAAAATAAACATTAAAAAAAAAACCCAGAGACAATAAAGTAATTTCCTAGGCCTCTTTGGCATTATCAATCCATATTTTTTGTTAATTTTCAATAGTGGGCAAAGACTACAGCAAAACATCAAGAACAACAACAGACAAATCTTTACCACTTGCTATTAGATGTCACTTCACCCATACTTGAATGGTAGGAGTGGTCAAGAGAAAAATTTCCATATGACTGAAGCTTCAGTCAGTCATTGTGCATAAATGGCCCAAAGGACAAATCCTGACTTCCAATATCGTAATGCTCAACAGCCACTTTTAGAGAAAGGACAGAAAATTAAAGGAGTATCTGGTTTAAGAGTTTCAAAAAGTAAATACTTTCTTACATTTTTAACAATTTAAAATGCAACTCTCAGAGCATTCAGAAACATGAACAGCATTATGAATTCCACTTTCCCCATAGGTTTGATTTGACTTTTACAAATTAATAACATGGTCTATTTTATTTCTTTCGAATGTTTAATCTTCTTCTGAAAATGCTACAGTTCCTGGTAGTTTGCTGCCATGGGAAGAGGTAGAAAGTGAAAATAAAGCTATTTCAGACATTTTAAGCCAGACAACATGGGAAACCTTCAGAAAGGGAGATGCTTATAATAGAATTTCTAAAGTCTTAATTGTGTATCAGGCATGGTGCTATTTTTTTTCTTTCCTTGAAACAATCCTATTAGTTAGCTACTATTATTATTCCCATTTTACGGGTTAGAAGGATCTTTGTAAAGTTGGGTGACTTGCCCCAGGTCACACAGCTAGGAAGTAGAGAGTTTGGATTTGTATTCATCAACCTGAATCTAGTGACCATTTTCCTAATCATAGTGTCCTCCAACCCTCCCAAGCAAACTATAAGCAATAAGTAATTCCAGGAAATCAAGAGTTGCTGAAATTTCATAACTGTTACATAGGTCATTTATGAAAATGCACTTCCAGGTATCCTTTGGGCCAGGAGATATATAAAGCATTTAGATAAGGAAAATGAGCAGAGAGCCCTATAGAAAACAGGAAAGGATAGGAAATATAGGCATATTTTATTCCATAAGTTTGGTTTTTATGAAAAAAACAAAAACAAAAAACAACTATTATTCACTCCATTATCTGGTTTTATAAAAAAAAAATCTTAATTAAAAAACAAACTTTCACTTTTCTAAGTCCTTATTACTTAGCCAGGCTAACCATAACTAATACCTCTTTAAAGTCTCATGAAAATCACAGGATGCAATTTTTCTATAACCAAAAAATGGGGATAGATCAAGGCCTAGATCTAGTCTTCTTTCTTCCTTGCTGACTCAGTGATATGGTATTCTATTGGTCTTTAGTGTCTCTAGAATTTGTCCTTATTGTATGACTTTTTATCCATGTTACACTACATTATGATCATCTTTTTATATGTAGGTCTTATTCTCTGCTCGCAGCCAGATTTTATACTCCTGGATGGCAGAAGACATAGCTTATGTGTTTTTAAGAAAAAAAACCCCAGAAAACAAAAAACAGAACTGGATGCTCAAAAAATTTGACAAAGACAATGGGGGTAAGATTACATAGGATATATATATATAGGATATATATATATAGGATATATAGGATTATATATATAGGATATATATAGGATACATACATATATAGGATACATAACCATAACTCTTTCCCTTTTTGTTTTTTTCTTCTGAATCCTTAGAGAATACAGAGCAGAGCAAATATTCTAAAATTTGAATTTATATAAAGGCACTAATACATATCGGTGCACAGTTAACAAAACAACTGCAAAGACAATGATCAAAAAACAACAAATGACAAGAACAAAGACAACAATAATATCAACAACTAACAAAACAAGTGAAAACAAGGGTCTTAAAATGTATGCTTTCTATTAAAGTGTAATAACACAGTCTAAAGTAACATTTTTGTAGATTTTATAAGAAATTTGTAGGTTATCCAAGTCCTTGATACTTGACCATCAAACCAATCAATTATCATCCTGAGAGGGGCTATATATATATATATATATATATATATGCATGTGTGTGTGTGTATAAATGTAAATTATACATTCAACTCACACTCAACTGTGACTTAGTCCAAGTTCAGAAAATCCAGTTCAGCTATTTTCTCTTTCAACAGATTTCCACATGTTATTAGAAGTACACAGTTAACCAGGTTTCATGCAGTAGACAAAATGGCATTGTGGGATTACATTAGTTCGACAGCTGCTTTATGACTATAGCTTCCAGACCAATTTATTTAATATTGATCTTTAAACAAACATCAGTACAAATAAATTTGAGCACTCCAGTCCTGAGATTTTATATCTATAAAAGAGGCCTATATTCAGAGAAGCAGGGCTGCTTGTATTTCTGCCTTTGATTCTGTTTTCTTTGATCCTCCCAGGTATCAAATACATCAATGCCAAATTAAAACAAATCCATCTTCAGATAACCCTCTGTTTATAATCTTTCGTGCAGAAAGAATTTTTCTATCAATAACTTCCAGCAAGCGTTTTAACTGATCTTTTTATTGCTTTATTCTCTCTGACTACTACAAAAGGCAGCAGTGCCCTGTCCTGACTCGAGCAGTATACCCGGCTCTACCTGGAATATCTGCTGGGAAGGGCTGAGTTCTGTTTCCCCATCTCTATGCGGCTTGCTGTCTTTAACAATTCTAACCCAGCGGCAGGGACGCACCAAGATCCAGCTGCCCCCTGCTGAGAAAATTGCTGTACAAAGCTAGGGGTTCAGGAGGCCAATCTCAAGACTTTTACGGGACTACAGTTGACCATTTGGAGGAGGGGACAGCTGGGTGCTAAATATAAATGGGACAAAAGACTTAGATAGGGAAATAGATAATGAATCCTGGGATTAAACACTCGATTCAATTAGGCCGGCGTATATGAATGTGAGGCATAAATGGACCCAACATAATTATTTGCACAGGACTTATTTATGCCCTTCTTAGTTATCCTGATTGAGTACAGATATGAGGCTCACCAGGAGATGGATATTCCTGTGGTCTGGAACTGAGATAAAGTTCAAAGTTTTTGGTCACAATTCATTCATGTCTGCCATCTGTTTTATGTTCATTGAGGTCTACTGACGATATTGATTTCTCAAAGAAATAAAGTTTCTTCTCCGTTCTTTTCTTTTCCTTCCTCTCCTTCCTCTTCCCCTCCATCCCTCCTTCAATCTTTTCTTTTAAATATAAATATTCTAGAAGCAGAGTAAGCCGATCAAAAAGTCTTTATAGGAAATTAAAAATCCTTTCAGCAAAATAGTCAGCTTTTTTTCCCAGATACCTTGAACCTGTACTATCAAAGGAAGATATGTCTGCTCTGAAATTGTAAGATAATTGTTTTCTGTGGGTTACAAATTCCAGGCAGGGAAGGATTGTTTTAAAGAACATTTGAATTAAAAAAAATCTTTACTTTGTCATAAATTAGGGCTCAAGGAGAGATTGAGAGGACACGCTATTTTAATGTTTAACATCAGAAATGCATAAAAGATACAATTATTTAAGACTACTGTTCTTCAGTCAATCTAATGGCTTGATGCTATAAATAAAGCAAATCTATTATTTATATAAGTACCAGCTTCCACTATGCCCCGTTCCAGTGCACTGACATAAATGAACTTCAAGCATTATACAGATGTACAGAATGGGAATCACATCCATTATATCTTCCCAATTTGAAAGGACTCTTCCTTCCTCACCAAACCTTTAAAACTCTTTATATTCTACAGATAGGTAAAAAGTGTCCACGTGGCCAAACTGGTCTATTGTCTTGCCCCTGGGGAGTAGGGTGAAGTTTAAGGTACAGACACTCATCCACATTGCTGCTAAACCTTAAATAGAGAAGGCAGATCCGCCGTGGAGCCGAAAGGCAGGGAGAGGCGTTGCCATGTAACCTCTAAGATGCGACCATTGGATCACCTACAATGGAAGGTCTTTGGACCTATATGTGGTGTGGGGTGAATACAGAATGATTTTTTTTTCCTCATAGAATTGCTGAGAGGATTAATTGGTAGGACATAGGTAAATCTGCTTTGATACCAGATGTCAAGCCAATGGAAGGTTCATACTCTTTTATAACTCTTAATTATCATAAGATATCTAGGAAGACAGTAATTTGATTAAGGAAGTCCACCTTTTATAGTTAATATAGGCTTCTGTATTGGCTGATGTCTATGCCAGAGTGAAGGCTGAGATGGATGGAAGAGCCAGTTTTCTCTCTTTGGGTACCCTTCAGCAGGCCTACCCCCACCCCGGCATTCCATGTACACATCACTAACTGAATTCTCATAAGGCATCATTCCAGCTGAAAACTCTGTACTTTCGTATGTCATCCCCATTGCACCATTTACTTGGCTGATTCTCAAGGAGTTGGGAGCAGGAAGGTGAGGGGAAGATATGTCCTAGTCCTGCGTGCTCCCATCCACAAAGATAATATATAATTAAAGATGAGTCAATGGTACCCACGAGACACTCTGCCACCCAGGTGAGTCATGGTAACTGATGGTGTAAGTCACAGACAACAGCTATGTTCTGGGCAGAGAAAATGCTCAAAACCACTCCTCTGCAGACACCTCCATTAAAACCTTTACAATAGTGAGCGTGTAATTTTTTTGCCTTTTTACCTACTGCCACCTGAGATATACTCAGCATAGTTGTATCTCCCCAATAAGTGACAGAGTCTCTGGCATAGGCCAGAGGATGAATGAATGAGCATAGGCTGGAGGAACAAATTCAGAGAGGTAACGATAGTTTTGGAACTGAGACATATGAACAGAGTTTGAAGGAACTAATGGATGTTGATCTTAAAGAAGGATCAAGAGAAGGGGCATGTCAGCTGCAACATACTATACAAAGGACTTTATAGTAGAAAAAGGATTTGTGTGTCTCCATATGGATTAGTGGATGGAAATTTCAGTGATAGGCTTGGAGTATCCTGAGATTCTCTCCTTTCCTTCATCATCTACATCTACTGGGTCATAACTGCTAAATATTTCTGTTTTATTTCTTCTCCATTTCCACGGCCATATTCTTAGTTCTGGCTTTCACCTAAATCTCTTGGGCTATGCATACTTCCCTGCATTAGGTCTCTTACTCCTCTCTCTAGTCTGGCCAAAGTCTTACTTAGTATGTTGTCCCCTATTAAAATCTCTTGGAGGCCTCTCCACTGTCCTCAAAATAAAACTCAACTTCCATTGCTTGGAAACAGGTCTTTGATGATCTGCTATATTCCTGAATATTTTAACTCTATGCTTTAGACATAATCTTCCCTCTGACTAAATACTTTTCTTACCTGGCCTTCCTGAGTAACTTCAACTTATCATTCAAGAGTCTGTGCAGACATCTCCTCTTCTATACAGCTTTCCTTGACCCTCTCAGGCATATTTATTCAATCACTTCTCTGTCTTCACTGAACATCTTGTGCATTACTATTATTACCTTGAGGGAAGGTAATATTCTATTTATTTTTGTATCCCCGTAAGCACTTGTTGTGTAAGTAAGTGAAAAACTGAGTGATTCATTCCTTAAGTAGAGCTTCAAAAAATTGGACCAGTCTCTTTTAGGAAGCAGTGAGTCTTTAAGAGTTTGGCTGGTAGGCTGGACCAGACTTTTGTAGGTTCTTCCAGCTCTATCCTTCTACCCCCACCTTCTTAAGGCTTGGTGAGCAAAGGGTTAGGACAGAGTCAAAGCAGGAATGTGTGTAGACGATGAACAGAACTTTCTATTCAGGAAGGCAGACTAGTCAGAAAGGCAGAGCTAACTTTCATTATACACAGATGATAAAGTAGTTCAGGATCTAGGTTTAAATACTAGAAAAGCCCCCCTAAAATAAGCTAAGATTGTCAGGTGTAGTTAGAGAGGATTTCACTTAGGAACTTATGCACAAACAAAAAATGATTTTTATATACAAAAGACTTAAGCAAAGTCCTTCCTTGGAGAATGGGAGTCAACAGATCTTGCGCTCTTAATGTTGGCTCTTAATGGTTACTTCTTACGGAGAGAGAGTAAACACTAACATACCATTCTGTTGCCCACAGAGATCTCCCAGTGTATTAAAGAGTAGTGACTCAAAAGTATTTTTTTTTCTATGAATACATACTGTAGAATTTTTCTACACATTTTTTAAGTGCTAGCCATCTGGAAGATCACAGAGTCCTATGTGTAGGCATTTAGTGCGCTACAAAGGCAATTTAGAAAATTGTACTTTAGTGATCTTCCAAACTTAACGCCCCTCCCTAAGTGCCTAACCAATTACTGAGGGGATGTTTTTACTGGTAGAGAGAATTTAACTTTAAAAAAAGATTTAGATCTGGCACTAATGAGAGGCTAGAAGACTATGATCTTGTGCTTTGGTAAATGGAAAAAAGTCCTTTAGTGGAAAACTTCTCTGTCTGCCTAAATTCATCTTGACGTTTTGCACATAGGTCTAAGTTCTGCTACGGATTTCACTTCATGAAGAGTGATTTCAAATTCTTTTTTCTGCCCCTGAATGTAGCCCTTGGCTATCTTTAATACTTTGTTGGCATTAGTAAAAATAGCGTAACTGCCAGAGATGAGGTTAGAACACAAAGTTACAGGCTACTACTCCTCTATGAGAGTCACTGGGGAAAAAACATGATGGAAGTTACTCCTTTTTTTTCATGAATTCTTTTTTTTTTTTTAATGTTTATTTATTTTTGAAAGAGAGTGATAGAGTAGGATCAGGGGAGGGGCAGAGAGAGAGAGGAAGAAACCTGAAGCGGCTCCAGGCTCTGAGCTCTCAGCACAAAGCCCGATGCAGGGCTCGAAACCACAAATCGTGAGATCGCGACCAGAGCTGAAGTCGGACACTTAACCAACTGGGCCACCCAGGTGCCCCAGAAGTTACTCTCAATAAAACCTCACTAACATGCCCCCAAACACTGAAAACTGTGAGGGATCTATCTTATAACAGAAACCATGAGATCTTTAAATAATAACTACTTACAAATGGTAAAGCAGTCAGTTATGATCAGAGATGCCTGCAGTTTTAAATGTAAAGATTTTAATGGTGCTGGTGACTGCGTTTATTAAATATTTTGGTATATGTAGTGATATTGCTAAGATATCTTGATGCTGCCAGTGTGGAGAATGTTGGTCAGCTAAAATTTCAAGTTACATGTAACCTAAAGAAATATTTTAATGATTCACTTTGTCATATAAATGAAAATCATATTGGCACAATTCTCTAATAAAAATCTGTGCTTTGGGGCACCTGGGTGGCTCAGTCGGTTAAGCGTCTGACTTCAGCTCTGGTCATGATCTCACCATTCATGGGTTTGAACCCCACGTCAGGCTCTGTGCTGATAGCTCAGAATCTGGAGCCTGCTTCGGATTCTGTGTCTCCTCTCTCTGCCCCTCCCCCACTCACGTTCTGTCTCTCTGTCTCTCTCAAAAATAAATAAACATTCAAAAAAATTTTTAAAGGCATGCTTTCAAATGAAAAACGTACTTCCTCTACTATCCACAAAAATTCCATCACAAGCAGGATTTATGAAGTCATGGGGAAGCCTGCTCAGTCCTGCCCCCTTTCCTGTTATCTTCTCGTACCGGGGATAATGAGAAGCTTGACAACATGGCTTTAGGTTGGGATTAAAAGCCTAAACTCTCCCCACTCTGGTTTTCCGGGGCCTGGCTGCTAGACTTCACAGGACCTTGCTGAAACGACCTGTCTACTTCAACTCCACATGGCCCCACTCCGGCTAGGCCTTTGGATCAAACCCTTCTCCTGTGAATACAGACAGCGTCTGGGAAACTGCGGTGCGGATGTCTCCACAGAGAATCACAGATGCTGTCAGGCCCGAACTTCACGCTCAAACATTTGATGCATTTTAAAAAGGGATTCAGCCTCAGACTCAAACAGGCAGATGGATCGTCTACCACTTCAAAGGCTTTAGCAGGATTGCAGTTTTCCCTTTGTCCCATAACCCATTCTGTGTCTCCTCCTTCTCCTCTGCAACATGCCTCTGCACCTTGCTCAAGGAAGTGACAAAGTCTCGCCAATCCTAATAGCAAGAACTCAACAGAACAAGCACAGATATATTCACCCCTTATGCAGTACTAAGTTTTCCAGTTCTGATATCAATGGTTCCAAGAATTCAGGGATGGGCAAATGGATAAGGAGTCATAGAAGCAGAGACAAGATGGAAAAAAAAAAAAAACAAGAAAATGACTCGCTGTGTGTCTGGCTGTCCCCACAGAATGGTGAGCATCTTCCCTAACAGCTGATTCCCATTAACAAAGGGACGCTATCCTAGATTGCATGAATTAATTTCATTTTCATTGAAGCCATTTGGGGAAAAGTTCAGAATCCAAAATGACCTTTTTCTTAAAAGCCTTTATTTCTACAATTATTAAAGCAATCATTAAATTAGAAACTCCCTGTGACTTTAAGTTCCTTATCCCTACAAGAATTCAAAAATTACTACTGCTGTTTCTCTATGAATTAGTTATCGGAGTTTACACAAGTTGGTCAACGGACTTGGAATATGGACAAAGGATTTTTTTTCTGGAAACATCTAGTAATAGGTGCATATCTGAGTCACACCTACCTCTGATGAAGCCTGATGTCAAGAAAAGGTTGAGGGTTCTAAGGGACCCTAAGGTAGAGGGGAAGCAGAATGGGCAGAATAAACAAATGTGAGCTTCACAAGTTTTAGTCAGTCAATCAATCAATCAATCAATCACCATTCTTATTATAAGCCAGGGTGTCAAGTTTACCCCAAATACAGCGGGGAAAAGAAGAAATTGTATCTAGTTTCTAATATTTTGAAATTTAATGGGATAGTGGAGATAATATTTACTTATACGAAACCTCTTTGGGTAAACAACTCAAGTCATATATATAGATGGGTTAGGACTGCCATGTATAGGAAAGGTGAGACAGGCTGTGTCTTTAAAGAAGTTCATCTATAAGAGCTATGGTGGAATATACTTTTGGATAAACTCAGAGAAGATTAAGCTAAAAAAAAGACCTTAGAGATTGTCCAGATCAAAAACCTTCTTTAACAATAAGATGGAACCGACTTGTTTAAAGTTGTTCAGTTGGAAGGGAAGAGCCAGACTGACAGTCCAGCTCCCATCAACAACCAGTCCTATGATCTTTCCATGATGCCCTTCCTCTATGTACATGCATTCTGTTCTTGGGATTTCACGGTCTAGAAATCTACAAATATTTCAATATTTGTACAAATTTATAGAATTTTCTACCTAAAAAGAGACATTTCCTCCTGCTCACTTGCCTCTTCAGAGCGGAGATGCAAAATTCACACATGCACATACATATACAAATAGGAAGTATTTTTAAAAGTCTGAGAACCAAATTGGAAAGACTGGACCTGGTTTAATTCATTAAGGTCTTGACTTAAATTTTATATTCTAGCTACAGTCACATTTCAGACAAAAGTATTTTTTTTCATGTGCTTACTATTATAGTTTGTAAAGGCTAGTACCCTTGATATACATCACAATTTAAAATGTACATGCTACATTTTAAGATATTTAAGAATTAAAAATATATGTACGTTAACTGCCATTAAAAAGACAAGTGGAAAAAAGTGGAAAAATAATACACTAAAATATTTCATAGCCTTAAAATATCTCATAGCCTTAAATATCTCATAGCCTTAAAATATGAAAAGTTCTTTTACTTCAATAAGAAAATGATAAATACTAGTTTTTAATGGGCGTAAGACATGAACAAGCAAACTTTAGAACACCAGATAGAAAAGGTGACTGAAAGATGAAAAAATCCATTTGACAAGTAATAAAAAATTGAAAATTTAAATGAGGAACTGTTAGCACATATCTGATGGAGGTTTTTAAAATTAAAAATGTCGATTTTTAAAAAGTGTGGTCAAGAGCATGAGAACATGGGTCTTCTCACACACTGAGGGAGAAGATGTATATCAGTGTAACTTTTCTGAACAGAAGTTTGAAAATTCATCTGAAGAGTATTAAGGATGTTCTCATGCTTTGTTACTCTTAATCATTTATCCTAACTGTAGACAGAGTTTAGTTAAATGAATTAATACGTTTAGTTAGAACATAGATGAAAAATAATAAGCACTCAACAAACGTTAATTATATAGTTGATATATTTCAAGAATATTTAATGGCAAGTATACATTGTATAATATCAAGAAACACAGAAAACACTTAAAATAGTATATTGTACAGTAAGATTATATTCACATTTAAAGTGTACATGCATGTGTGTGTGTTTGCATAAATTTTATTTATTATTTATTTTTATTTATTTATTTTGGAGACAGAGAGAGCATGAGCAGGGGAGAGGGGCAGAGGGAGAGAGAGAATCTTAAGCAGGCTCCACGCCTAGCACAGAGTCTGACATGGGTCTCGATCCCACAACCCTGGGATCATGACCTGAGCTGAAATCAAGAGTTGGATACTCAAGCAACTGAGGCACCCAGGTATCTCATTTGTATAAATTTTTTAAAAAAAGACTGAAGAAAAACTTGAAGAATATATACCAAAATGTTCTCAGCAGGCTGTTAGCATTAAAGGCTGTACATAATTCATTTTCCTTTTTTTTTTTTTTTGCATTTTCCAAATTGAGCATAATTGGAAAAGATGCAGATTACTTAAAGAAAACATAAGGATAGTTTTTCTACATCATTTTTTAAATGTTTATTTTATTTTATTTTATTTTATTAGAGAGAGAGAGCACGAGTGAGTGAGCAGGGGAGGGGCAGAGAGAGAGGGAGACACAGAATCAGAAGCAGGTTCCAGGCTCTGAGCTGTCTGCATAGAGCCTGACGCGGGGCTTGAACTCACGAACCATGAGATCATGACCTGAACCGAAGTCGGGACACTTAACCGACTAAGCCACCCAGGCACCCCTAGTTTTTCTATGTCTTCATTCTCTGATAAAGGGCAAGAAGCTTCAGAGGAAAGCAAACACCATTACATATGTAACCCCTAAAGCTCTAAAAAGGGAAGCTTCGTAAAACAGTGTAGGAGGCTGGAAAACATAGGGAAGAAAAGGGAAAGGAAGTGAAATAAGAAGAGATAAAAATCCCAAAGAGAAAACAGAAAGAGGGAAATAGTAAGCAACCGTGCGATGGCCCGGAAGATGCACGACACACCGCATAGCAGAAGACTGACTTGGCTTTCCCCAGGTCTGCCCATCAAGGGCGGTCTGCCAGGTCACCCCTGTTCACAAGCGCCTCCTTTGTAAAAAATGGAAAGTGCTCCTGTGTTAGCTGCTTCGGGATACGGTTACAAGAAAATGGTTAAAGGTAACTGAGAAGCTGATCATTATCAATTAAGCTGTGCTCACTTGGCGTGGCGGGGTATATTCTACAAGGCAAGCTAAACAAGTTTCTTCCATGACAATTTTCTTTTTATTTCATTCACAGTACATTTATTTGCCATGTTGCCCAAAGTCTGGATAAACCCAGAATCCAGGCATATCCTGGGGGCAGGGGAGAAAGAAGAAGGTGATTTAAGGAGAGATGCACAGTGTTTAAGTATCCTCCTGTTACTGGCTGAGGAAAGCATCTGAACTAGGAAATGTGTAAAGCGGAAGCATTGCTTCCTACAGAGGAGAAATGACTAACATTGAATAACAACAACAATAGAAGAAACCACAGAATTAAAATGAACTTTTTGTGGCTGTAAAATTGATGGCTGAAGAACTATCACGTCTGCGGACGAGAGGGTGTATTCGAGCTAGGTATGCACTGATCCAGTGGGTCAGTGGAAATTTCAGAGTAGTTTGGTCTACATAGGAAATGCCTCAGAGAAAAAAGAAGCTGTGAACGCTGATAGGAATTGGAAAGAATAAAAGTTCTTAAAATAGGGGCCCTTCAATGTATGCAATGCAGAAATTTCCTATCAAGGTCAACTAAATGATACTCGCTAAGAAGGCTCGGGACTAGATACCCAGCTTTGGACAAGTTACGCAGCCTCCTTTGGCCTCTTCACTGCGGGATAATAGTACAACCAAATTATACTAGAAGATTAAATGAAACAAACTCTAAAATGCTAAGCTCAGTGCATTTTAGTGATAGCCTTTTTCAGTTATCAATCATTTGACTGATTTGATTGATAACTGAAAAACACCATAAAAGATTAGCGAGAGAAAATAAGGGGCTGCAAATTTGTAACTATATCATCAAATGCTCCCAGATTCTCTGGGAGGAGTGGAGAGGGGAGGGTGAGGGTGTGCAGACGGCACCTGACAACGCACACTTGGGAGCATTCTTATGGTTCAAGGTGGAATTCTGTGAGACACAATCAAAGAGTTATATCAGGGCCATCTGGGCGGCCCAGACGGGTTAAGCGTCCAACTTGGGCTCAGGTCATGATCTCACAGTATGTGGGTTTGAGCCCCACATCGAGCTCTGTGCTGACAGCACAGAGCCTACTTTGAATCCTGTCTCCCTTGTCTCTCTGCCCCGCTCACGCTCTCTCCAAAATAAATCAACATTAAAAAAAGGGTTTATATCAGTGGTGTGTTATTCTACCCATCTTTGCTGGCAGGGTGACTTCAAATGCAGAACTCATGTAAATGAAACTGGGTAAGCTTTTGCCCACTAGGGGGGAGGGCGGGGAGGTCTCTTTTATCAACAGTCACCAGTGCACTTAGGGGAATTGTGCCTTTACAATGTTGACCTAGATATGTTCCCAGGTGAATGAATCTGCCACTTTTACTGCCCAGAGAGTGAATGAATGAATGAATGAATGACATACACTTTGCTGAGTGCCACACTGCCTGATTAATTTTGAAACAAGTGATAAAGAGCCCTGTTCACAAATTCAGTTAAAAGAGCTGGGTTTGTCGGGGCGCCTGGGTGGCTCAGTCGGTTAAGCGTCCGACTTCAGCTCAGGTCACAATCTCACAGTCTGTGAGTTCGAGCCCCGCATCGGCTCTGGGCTGATGGCTCAGAGCCTGGAGCCTGTTTCTAATTCTGTGTCTCCCTCTCTCTGCCCCTCCCCCGTTCATGCTCTGTCTCTCTCTGTCTCAAAAATAAAATAAACGGGGGCGCCTGGGTGGCGCAGTCGGTTAAGCGTCCGACTTCAGCCAGGTCACGATCTCGCGGTCCGTGAGTTCGAGCCCCGCGTTGGGCTCTGGGCTGATGGCTCAGAGCCTGGAGCCTGTTTCCGATTCTGTGTCTCCCTCTCTCTCTGCCCCTCCCCCATTCATGCTCTGTCTCTCTCTGTCCCAAAAATAAATAAACGTTGAAAAAAAAAATTTAAAAATAAAATAAACGTTAAAAAAAAAAAAGAGCTGGGTTTGTTTATACACAGGCGCATGTGCGCCTATATGCACACACTCCTCTCCCACATACAAACACACGTACACACGTACCCCGCCAGATTTCCTTATCGCACACTCCCTTCAGGTGGATTTTATTTACTACCCTCACTGTCAGCTTTGGAAGTAAAATTTCCACAGGTAAGTTCACGCATATGTGTTTCTTCAGTTTCGTGCTCTTTACACACTCTGTACATCCTCATAGTGAGAAGAAAAACAGAAACCAAGGTGAGAACCCTTCTTGTGATATTTTCCATAGCTTTTGATGCGAAGCAAACAAGCCGTATGCCATAATGGGAATTCGAGATGGCATTTGGGGAGCTTGCCAATTTTTAGGGGAGCGTGCGTGTGTGTGTTGTTTTCTGCTAGAGTTGCTATAGCAGATAATTCAAAATAAAATTCAGCAGGTCCTGATGTTAAATTTGGGGCACCAAACTGAATTTGGGGAGAGCAGCAGTACCAGTCCTCTCTGGGGACTTGGCCACAGGCCTCCTGAGGCCCCTGGCTCAGCTGTGGCAAGCTAATAAGGTTACCCTGGAGCAGATGCAGTTGTTAATACAGATGTGGCATGGGACCTCCTGAGGCAGGTCACAGTCATGATAACTCATGGTCACATGCAGTCTACTCATTATGAAAGCTTGTGACGGGAGCACCTCAAACTGGAGCCTCACGGCGCCTCATGCTCCCTTTGTCTCCTTCTCCCTGAGTTCACGTGAGGGAAGGCAGGCTAAGAATTTTCTTTAAACACACACACACACACACACACACACACACACAGAGCCATGCACCCACCCAGAGCTTGGGGGGCAGTTTTTGTTGGGACACTCCACTTCAACGTAAAGGATTTTAAATCATTCTGAGGCAACTAAAGTTATTTGAAAAGTATGTATAGAAAATCTCATGGAAATCGAGTGTGACAGCTGGTGTGGGGGTCCAGCAAAAGGACCTGACACTATTTACGGACACAATAGAGAGGAATGGTTCTTGGCAGCTAGGTTCAAGGTTCATGGTGTGTGGTGAAATGGCTAATACTGGGGATGAAGGCTGATTACAAATAAAATGGTATGTTTCTCCGTCTCCTCCCACCGGTCACAGTCTAAAACGACGAGCTGGAGAACACAGATATAAACTACTGCATTGAATTTTATCTCCAATCCCTTTGAAGAGAGTGAGCTGATTTAGAATTTACAGAAATCACAGAATCTCCTGACTGAATGGAAGAGTGCATGTACGTTTTGCACACTGAAGCAATAACTTCAAAAATTGCACGCTGATAACCTGAGTTAATGCAGGAAAGAGCTGAATAATGTACAGCGAGTAGGTTAAGCACCGAAAGAATCTGATTTGTTCGATATTTTCAAACTAATGGGGCACCGCAACCCTTTTGCCACTAATATTCTGATTTCTAGCCCTAGAAGACAGACAAGTAGGTTGACTCCTGAAATTCCCCGACCACTTCATTAGCAAGGATGGCGGGTTACAACATGATAAGCGGTAGCCCCTGGACACACGGGAGCTGCCTTCTGTGGGATTTCCAAACTTCTCAGTCCTAGGGGGTGTAGGATGGGAAATGTAAGTAAAGTTAAATCTCCTCTGAGAATCAGATTTTCCCAAGAGGAACTCTGTTGCTGGGGTCATCCTTTAACTTGTCTGAACCAATTTTCCTTCCTATGTAAGTGGTCATGAAAAGAACAATTATTGTCCTCCAGTTTGAAACCAAATGCTCAATGTTATGAACAGTAGCTTTAGTGAAGTTACAACCTGATGGGACAAAGGTCTGACATTCATATGGGGGGATAAGTATCATCTAAGATTCTTGCAGATGAAGACCTGCAAACAAAGACAAGCTTCAGCCCAACTAAAGACAACACATAAAGTTAAGAATAATAACTGAAGGACATAATAGCAAAGCGTGATTTCAAATATACTAGTATAACGTTTGGAGACATGGGATTCTATGACAATTCAAAAGGCAACGTTATAAGTAACTTTTCCATCACTAGATCTCCACTTTTGCAACGCATGAAACCACTGTAAATTTTGCCATCTAAGTTGATTCATTCATTCATTCATTCATTCATTCATTCATTGTGTTCATCAACCATCTGTTCCATCCATCAGTCATCTGAATATTCAACAAACTTTTCCTGCATGCCAATACATTTCAAAATGTGTTCTATAATATATCAGAGACTGTAAAGCAAGTCCAGTAGGGCTTGGCCATCAGACCAGACAGTCTGTTATTTGGTATAAGAATGCAGTGGAGATGACTCACGAAGATGCTTCAATAAATAAAATCCCTATCAAACTTAGGTATGGGTTAGGGTTGGATGTGGTTCCTGGAAAAAAAAAAGTAGGAATTGAAGTAGAGTGAAGTCAGTTATTTCTGTGACTGGAATATTTTCATCACAAAACACGGTATTTATCATAATTTAGGTTTAATTCTTCAAGCCATAACTTATAATGGGCAGATTTTCAGTCTATAGCTAGCAAGGCCTGCAAGGTTTAATATGCTAAAACCTGGCTCACCTGAGCCTTAAAATACATTGATTATTTGTTTTAACTATGAATCTAAAGATCAAAATAAAACAGCACTCGTATATATGTTCTCTCAGTTGCTCTTTTTCTATTTTACTCTTTCATTAGTGGGGAAACAGAGACAAGGAGAGACTATAATTCAGGATCACAAAGCTAGGCAGTAGCTGAATTAGATCTAGAATGCCTGGTTTTGAATCAATGATCCAAGGTTTATATACCTTAGGTCACATGACTTTGATTGATTTTTAAATTACCAAAGTTAGCACGGTCAATAATATCAGAGGAGGAAATACAGTGTAGTACGAGAAATAAAATGGATCCACATATTTTCTGTGCAATGCAACTATGGCCCGAATCGAACAGAACAGTGCGTTCTGATCAACCAAACACGTAACAGACTTCATTCAATTCTTAATAAAGTGATAGCATCGTTTTTATGACAAAGCTGGTTCAAAGATTTAAAAGTTGCTGGACACACTAATTAGAATGAAGACCAGCCTGGTTTATATCAAGCCCCTTTTTAGCACCGTGTTATTGGTTTGGTCCGACACCATCCCCTGCAGTGTGTGGAGACAGGCCAGGAGTGTGAGGGCTGCAGAGCAGAGCAGGAAGAAAATCAACTGTGAAATTGGTAATTTTATTGAGTTTCACGGGGGGCTTTGTTGTTAAGACACAATGCAATTGGAACAGAACGCCTGTGGTAACACCATGCACACAGTATCCATTTCATGGCCAAAGGTAAACTCCCTCTAACCAAAAGTTACACGTACGTACATCCCTCCTCCAAAACATTTTGCAAAGCAGAAAAGGAAGTGGATCCCAAGAAGGATGAATGGTTATGCTGCAAGTGCGGGGCACTGCCATAGCACAGGTAGAGTGGTATGTGTGGAGTGCAGTGTGTGTGTGGGGGGGGGGTTGGTGAGTGTGAGCATGCGTGCCCCTCCCCGCATCTCAGAAGGTTCCTTTTCTGAATAGGGTTGGGTTTAGAGAAAACCTATCCTTTCACTATAAATGGTAAGAAGGTCCCAGAAGGAGTGTGTGAGGAAGACAGGGGCAGAAGGAGAGGACAGACCGAAATGTAATGCCTGAGCAGCTGAAATCATTTGGTACTCTCAATCCCCCAGGTAAAATAAGAATTAAACATAGCTAACAGGATATTACTCCCAGTTGGAAAAGATCTGCTTGCTGGCAATGTGAAAGTGAAGCTAACAATTGGTATTTGTTCTAGGGTGGTATTTTTTTTTCTCCTAAAAGCTTGAAGAAGGAATAGTTAAATAAAGTATGCTGGTTAACTGTGTAAATACATTTGCAGCTTCTGTGCCTTCCGGGGCTGTCCCTGTAGTGGGTTAATTTGGTTTCAGATGGAAGGATGCCTAAAGATGTTCAAGGCGTCTAGAAAGGGCAGCACAGCCCACCCTGGTGGATGAGGTTAAGTGGCGGCGAGGAGAGTGTGTGTACAAAACACTTCTCCCGTGCCAGCACACGAGTCCGAACAGCAAGCTACCATTCCAAGGAGGATTCACTTTTTTTTTTCATGTCTTTTGACCATATTTTTGCAAGGCAAGAAACAAGGAACATCATCAAAATAATTCTGTGTGTTATCATCAGTTTCATTTAAACTGTATGGTGGGGGGGGGTTGGTTTGCAATGCTTTGCGTTCCTATTTGGGGGCACATCTCAAGAGATTTTTGCCCTTACGGGGGATGAGGGGGGGGAGGCTAAGTTGTCACGGTTGGCTTCTCCCTATACAAGGGAAGCACTTGGGTGAGACTATGCATGAAAAAGGAAGGGGATGATGGTTACATCACAAGGAGGTCACATTGCTGCCCCTCCCTTTGCGCTCTCTATCAGGGAGAGGGGCCCTCAGTTCACCATCCATGCTGAAAGTGACATAAGATGGCCAGCTGGCATTTTTGACTCTGATTTATTTTTGTGCAATCAGAATAATAGTTACATCCACCGGCCAAGTATAAATCCTGGATAGACCTCCACTTTGGCTATAGACAAGGGGTATTAACTCATTGTCAATAGAGATAGATAACAATGAACACTGATGTTGCGCTCTTTCCGAAAGATACAACCAAGGGTGTTCGTGTGTGGCCAAGTATGTCAGAGCATCTGTATAGACCAGTTTCACTTTCAAATGTGCATTAACACCGAAGCACTCTTTGAACACCCGAGTGGATTTTCAGTCGCCCTGTATTCTATGCTTTGCTTTTTCAAAATGCAATTAATATGGTTGTGTGTTAAATGATTCAGTGAAAGTAAATCTTTTATATTCAGGTAAGCAATTCAGCCTTGTAAGGTTTTATGGGAATTAGATTTTTTTGAAGTCTGGGTTGAGCATGCCCATAACTCTGACAGAGCCCTGCAGGCTCTTGTCTTCACCTTCAAATCATAAGACAGAGAAATCAAGCTCCCTCTGTGCTCTCAATTATACCAAAAAACACGGAGCAGAAGTCTTCAGTAATTCA